>NC_051296.1:0-600000 GCF_900681995.1 Plasmodium vinckei vinckei
ATTATATCTTCGTCATCATCATTGTAGTCATTAAATTGATTTGCAAGATTCAAGGTTGATTCATAAAAATTATTTAAATCGAATTGTTTGTATGCATCTGCTAATATCCTATTATTTTTAAAATTTATTATATTCCTTTCAAGATATATCTTTCTTTCGTTTATAAAGTATAATTCCTGCAAACAAATGAAATATTCATTAACATATATATAATTATTTTTAATTGTATCTTTAACTTAGCATAAGCTTTTTACCGATACATGAAACAATAATATAAGGTTAATGTAAAACAAATAGATACGGAAACTATAATAAAATAGTACGTAACTTACTTTTTTGGCATATTCAAAAAAACAAATAATAATTGAAAAAAAAACACAATTTAAAATATTGGCTTTCATTTTTAACGTTATTCGTTAAATAAATGAAATAATATATGTAGTTTTATATAATGATGATAACTCCATATTTATTAATTTTTTGTTCTAAAATATATGAATATATTTATAAAAAACTATGACATTTATTAATTTCCCATTTTCTATAAAATTAATTAATGTAACCGTTGTAATAAATTTCGCTATATTCATTAAAAGTGTTTATTTATATAAATATTATATTATTTCTTTTTTCAAATAAATATTAATTTTTCTCTAAAAATACAACATTTTTAATATTTTAATTGTAAAAAAATATATGTATATAATAATTTTTCTATAAAAAATATTTTTTTGGAAATTTTGTATACAAATATGCTTTTAATATAATTTATAATAGATTGGTATATTTAATGATACGGTTGTAAGTTGTATATTTATAAATTTATATTTTTCTATTATTGTTTACATACGAACAAATTAATAAGCATCAATTAAATAATAAAATATTAGATACATATATATGAATAAATACAAACATATAATGATAACATAAAAAAATCGTCGTTGTTATTTACATTTAAATGGTTTTTAATTTATTATATTTTATTTACCGCTTTTTTGCAAATTTTTTTTTCACCGATTGGTATGTAATAATTTTATTTATATATAAATATATCTCAGAATATACAACATCATGTTTATTATTTATATTAAAATGGTATAAAATATTCATGCTTTCAAATTTAATTCAAACAAAATCAAATTCCAATATCAAATCACAAAAAATAATACATATATAACCAATTTATTGAAAAGGATACAAATTCATTTATTCCAAATCGAAAAAAGAAATATATTTAATGGTATTATTTTTTTTTTCATCATATTCTTTAACAAATGTTAATACGCCTTTTTTATTTAAACAATAAAATATTTTAACTTTTATAAATAATAATTGAAAACGAAATATTATTATAATTCAGTTATAATAGATAATTTCATCATATAGAAAATTTATTTTATGTTTTATTATAAAATAAGAAACAAACTCTTGATCTGTATCATATATATATAATACTTCTTTATATTAATAGATAAATTTACTATTTAGCATTCTTTAATTTTATACATTTTTTAATTCGATTTCAAATATAAGTTAATTAGTTTATCATTCCAAAGAATTTTCTTTTCTTTTATAAACAAAAAAAATCAATAAAAAAAATAAATTAATAAACGGCACAGGATCAGCCTGCATAAGTTTGTACACATTTAATAGTGGAGATTTTTCCTTATAAACGGAATTTATAGATTTTTTAGTATTCTTTTTTTGATTAGATGATTTTATAATTATTTGTATTTGTTTTTTTCCTCCAATTGAATTTATAACTTTTTTCATGTTTGTTTTTTTCTTCAATTCCTTTCTCCGCCCAAATGACAAATACTAACATAAATTATGAAAAATATATAGTGTTTTATGAGGAAATATTTTAAAAATAGTACACATCATAATTTAATTTTATTTACCTTGTACATAATAGCTAAAGTAATGGGTATTAAAAGAACTATAATTGAAGTTCCAAGTTTCTTGTATTTTTTGAGTACATAGATATCACCTATTCCTGTTGTTTCATTTCCTTTTATTTTGGTCCCAGAATTTTCTTGTTTTATCACTGGGGTTTCCACTTGTATTTTAGATTCTCCTTGATCTTTTTGATCAGAACTCTGGTTTCCAGATGTCCCCTGAGGCGATTGCTGCGTTGTAGTTTGTTCCTTAGAATTTTGTGTAATTTGTGATGTTTGTGGAGTTGGTGAATTTGATGGTAACTGGCTTGGTGAATCTCCTCCATTTATTGATTTTTCGGGTTCAGACGGGTTACCATCTGGTTTAGAAGGAGCGCCGATGCTATTCAAATGGCTAGTTACATTACTAATAAAATTATTTAAATATTTATTAGATTTATCGTAAACCTTTTTTAAATCATCCATAGCGCCATTATATACATTAATGATTTTATCCGTAACTTCTTTAATCTTTTTCTGATTTTGATCAATAAATTCGGAAGTTTTTTTCAAATTTTCCGTTCCATTTAATATAAATTTAAAAATTGATGACCCCCAATCAAAGGATCCTTCTGATGTACTTGATGTGGGACCATTTGATCCATCACCAGGATTTACGTCTCCGCCATTTCCACCCCCCCCTGTATTTTTTTTACTACTATCTGAAATGTTTGGTGGATCTTGACCATTTGACCCTCCTTGAGATTTTTGTGATGATGGTGGTGGGTCCGCTTTTTTTTTTTGAGAATAACATCTTTTTTTAGTGATTTTATATTGTTTAAAACCTTTCACCGCGTCCATCTCTTCTCCATTTGGTGTTGTAAGTGTTTGAAGCTTAATTGCTAAATTAATGTTTGAACTATTTTCCTTAATAGCAGAAACTCTAAAATCATCATATATACCTTTTAATTTATTCAATAAACGAAGATATGAGTCGCATTCAGAAATGCTTAAATAAAGGCTTCTATATTGAGTAAGGCAATTTTTAGAATATTTAGAAAGATTATTACTTCCAGCACCGTTATTTTTATAATCTCCAATTGTTTTACATATTCTATTAAGTAATTTATAAAATTCGGCCATATACCTAAGATTAGCTTCTTTCAAACCCTTTATACTATCAAAAAGTTCCCAATACTTCAATTTTACTTTATGATCCTTTAAATATTTCTCATAAGCACTATTTAAAGTAATAGTATCAATATAACGTGTTTTAACCTTTTTGGGGTTGCTTTTGTCGTGTATCCTAAATAATTTATCACTTATCCACATCAATAAGCATTCATCATACGTATTATAATCAGTTATTCTTATTAGCTTTTTGAATTCCATATATATATATACGGTCAAAGCATTAATACGTTCTTCATTTGTTTTACAACTATCGCTACTACAATATCCTTTGATGGTTGATTTTTCGTTAATTTTCTGCGTATTGACATCTTTGCCTTTAAAATAACTATCAGCTTCGAGAAGTAACTTACACTAAGAAATAGTTATAAAAATATACATTAATTCAAAATTTATCAAATAAAATTTAATATTATTTAAATGTAAATTAAACATAATAAAATTAAGGATAAATATGTTTTATTTTAAAATAAAGTTATTTACCATTTTTACTGTTTGTCCATAGGATTGTATGTTCGTTTTTAAATTGTAGACTGGCGTCATATTGTTTTTACATAAAACTTATATACTATGCCAAAAAATTTATCCAATTATTTGCCTTGATATGTGAAATTTCCAGTAGTTAAACACATTATTAGCATTTTTCTCAATAATAATATTAATTTAAAATTAATATACAACAATATAATAAAATAAAACATATATTCACTTTTACTACAATTTAGGTAAGTATCCTTATTTTGTGATTTGTTCGAAACATTTTTATCATATGCGAATATCGCTATTCTTAATAATATTTGTAATAGCTTCATTGTATTATTTTGTGTAACATTTTAATAAGTTTAAATAAAACATATTTTCTAATTATTATACGTTCTTACATTAGAGAACTATCCATTTTCTTGATTTATAGTAAAAACATAACCAATTTTATATTATTATAAATATATAAAGAATTAAAAATGTGTTATTACTATAATTGTTAAAAATGTATTTGTATCTCATTATTTGAATACCATGTATTGATATATGCTATTGTTCAACGTGAAATATTACACTTTTTTATATAATTTCTAAAAATATAAAATACTATTGTGTTTAAATTTAATATTATTCTTTTTTCTAAATAAATAAATATAATACGTTTAATTATCTTAATTAATAATTCACTTTAGAATATGTAATAACTTTGCTTATGCATTAGCATTTCTTTATATATATAACATAATTAATGAATAGTTATGAGTACATAACTTATGTATGTTTTTAAATTAAAAAAGCATAATCTACAAATTAAATTAATTGAGCTACTACAATTAAAATGAATCATGAATATAAATTAGTTTTTGGGTAATAGTTATTATATATAAAATGTATATTATTCTTTTCATTCTTATTATCTATTTAATATATAAATGATAATAAATGTATTTTAAACAATAAAGAAAATAAATATAATTTAATATATTAATTTTTATTTAAAAATTCTATAAATACTTTGGTTAGAATAATTAATTAATTTGAGAATCAATATAATATGAGCTACCATTTTAAGTACACATTTATACTTATAATCTAAACATATATTATGTGTTATATATTTTATAATAAAACATTATTTGTTTATATAATAAAATAGATGTATTTTTAACGAGCATTATGGAATTATTATATTGATTGATAACTTTAATGCCATAGCACCATAATAAAGTATACTTAGCAACAAAATTTAGTATTTTATTTGATTTATTATGCATACAATTTTAATCTTATAATACCTTTAAGAACATATTTAACTAATTTATACCCATATAGTGCATCAAATAAACATAATATATTGTTCATATTTAGTAGCATACTAATCCATTATTGTTACTATTATTGCTACTAATATACCGCTGTACACTACAACGAAATAATTAATGCACTCAAGAGAAATACTTTAAACCAATTACTAATTTTCCTTGTTTCATTGTTTTAAAGTGCAACATTTTATGGCATATATTATTTCGTAATAGCACTATATTTAAAATATAAATTTATAAGTTTGTGCATATATAATAGCCTAGTATAAATATTATTGTTCAAATAAAATTAATTATTATGTGCTTTTTCGATAAAATTAATATTTAATTATGTGAAATTTTCACAATCAAACAATATTTAAATATTATTGGTAAATATTTTACTAGTTTATATGTATAGTCATATAATAATAATAATGTTATTCTATCTATAATATTATTTATAATTATTATAACAAAATGTTACATGAAATTTTATTAATATGGTTATATTTATTTTTTAACTATTTTAAAATATAATTTATTTATACCTCAAAGTTATAAAACTTAAAATATTGTATATATAGTTCAGCTTTTATTGTATTATTAAAAACTTAGATGCATAAAATGTCTTTTGTAGGTACTGTTATATTATCGAACCTCGATCGATACTTTGTGAATCTATATTTATGTTTACCTATTATATGTTGTAATATGGTTAATTAATCTTAAAATCACATATTAACCTGAAGTTATATTATAATGTAGATAAAATTTACAAATGAATCGAATTATATATTATAACTTCATATATAATATTATTATATTGCTCGGTTCAAAATACAATTTAAATCAAAATAATAATGACACAAATAATATGTTTTACTAAATAAAATGCTTCATCAAATAAAGAAAGCACAATGTTATTCATAATTCAATATAGCCATGCCTTACATAATAAATAATAAGGCCTCTTATATATAGTTAGCCAAAAATTACCAATAAAATATAAAATGTGAAATTATAGCATTGCCCCATTTAATATATACGAACGAATTATATGGAACTATTATAACGTATGAAAAATGTGTAATGAGACCTCATTCATATTAATGGCCATGCCCATTTTTTCGTTGCATATTTGGACATCATCTCGAGATTAAACATACGGGGATGGCACATATATTTTATCACAATTTTCAGACCAAAATATTATCAAATTATAAACAAATTAATAATGCAAATACATATTCGTAAAGGATGAACACCTAAACTCTATATACTACAAATAAGAATAGTAACAAACAGTTCATATGAATATATATATATATATATGTTAAAGTTTTATTCAATTGTATAATAAAAATGTATTAGTACATTTATTTTAATAATTACATAATAAAATAAAAACATAAAATTTTAGATCATAAATGACAAATACATAGCATAATTCATTCAACTAAGGTATCATATATCAAACATTGTAGTTTAATTGATAATTATAAAGATTTATTTTGTTCCTGCTATAGTTAACATCATTTCAATAGATTTAATAAACGAAGCTTGTTCACTTGGTTTATGTTTTGAAAATTCTTTTGATAATTCTTCTAACACGCTTGATGAAATCTGTGATCGTTCTTACTTGTTTTCAAGAATATTTAAAACATTTTTTTCGATTTCCAATTTATCCATAGAAATTTCTTTATTGTCATTTAAAAAATTTTCAATCATTTTATCATATGAATGTTCTTTTCTTTGTTTACTTTTTTTGCAACCTTTAAATACATTACCATCTTTACTATCTTTATCATCATCTACATCATCATTATTAGCATATTCACGATTATATATATCATCATCATTGGGATATTCACTATAATATGATAAATCTCTATAATCTTTACTATCGATATCATCTAGATAATCTCTAAGATAGTTATCCTTTAATAGTGATTTTACATTATATTTTGGATATTTTTTTTGTTGCTTCCCTTTATTTTTTTGATACCACGATTGAACATACGTTTTATTTCATATTCCTTAGATCGATAACACAAAGGTCTAAACATATTAATATATATATATATATAGGTTAATATATATGTCACAACATGTAAATAACCATTATTATATAATTTTCGACATACTAGTTTATATTTTGTTTTGGCAACTTACAATCAGATCCGAGCAATGTATTGATGCAGCCAAAAGGGAATACAAGACGATACAAACTAAACTAAATATCCTTTTATTCATTTTTTTATTAATAAAAATTGTTTTTCGAATAATATTATTTAATATTACAAATTATTTAATTTTAATTTATATAAACAAGTTATATGCTATTTATGGAGCTATATTATAATAAATTATATGTTGCTGCTATTTTAAAGTATCCATAAAATTATTTTCTGTAATTATAAGTTAACAATATTTTTAATTTTTATTTTATTTTTAATTTAATATAAATAAATAAATAATATATTTTAAATGGATAAAAATATATATATAACAATTTATTCTAAATACATAAAATTGTATATATTTGTTCTGAATATTTTTGTTTAATTAAACCATTATATTTTATATAACAAAATTAATTTTTATGTTTAAAATATAAATAAAATAATCCACTAATTTATATCCATATACAATAACTCTATCATCGAAGATGTAGATATACAATTTCGAAAATTCTATATTTATGTTTTTTTCAAATAACAACCCATTTTCGTAAAAAATACATTATTTTAATTACAAACAAATAAGTTTATGCAACAAATTCAACCTAAAATATATTTTTTACATATTTTATATAAATATGTCTTTACGGTAGCATAAAGGCTCATTTAATAACAGACTTGATACTTTATAAACATGTTTTTTATTTTTGTATGTCTACATCCAAATTAATATAATTTAATTGTGGTAATAAATATTGGATGCATATATATTGTAAATCAATTTATGCAAAAATATGAAAAACGACTACCAAAAATTATTATTTGCATCTAAATCCATTCTTATTTGTTATATTTCTCAAATGTTTAATATCATTTAATAATATTTTGTATTTTTTTTATAAAAATAGGTGAATGAGCCTTAATATGCCTCCTATATATTAAAACACGAATTATTTATACTATTAAATGCAATATGGCTTATTTATTATTGCTTGAATTTTATATTGTCTTTTAAATACGAAAATAAAACTTATTAAAATTATCATATAAATAATTCTTTTCTTTTATAAATAAAAAATAAATTAATAAATGTACGGGATCAGTTTGTATAACATTCTCTATATTAATTAATTCCATTTTCCCACAATTTCTCATAATAAATATTAAATTATTTAAATCAAAGTTATCTTATAGAATCAAATCGATACTTTGGATTCATTTTTATATATCGATTCCAATATTTGATCAATTAACCCCCAATTAACAAAAAATACATAGTTAAACACAATTGCCATTAAGTTATATTAACGCGAAATTCAATTGTTATAATTGTCCTATATATATTTAAAACAATCCGTTAAACTAATAAATATTATCAAATTATTAAAAATTATACAAAATTAAATGTAATGTGGTACTTAACCATAACCCATATATGGGTTCCATAATACAATCTTAACCCTGACCCACATCATAAAAATTATATAAAAAATATCCAAAAAATATGTAAAAATGCAATAATATGCATATTAATTTTATATTTTATTGATTATAATATTCAATTATTCTTATAGACACAAAAATTATCGTTAAAAAATATCGTCAAAAATGACTTGTTTCCAAATAGACATATTCTTAACATATATCAATCATTATTACTGTTCATGGACTCACCATTATTCTTCGAATAATATATTAACTTTCATTTTTTTCTTTATTTTTTTTAATTTTGTTCTTATATATTGTCTTTGGAATGGTTTATTAATTCCAAATAATGAATACTAATATAAAAATGGTAATCGTATATATATTTTTTGATAAACGCATATAAGGGATCACAAAAATATAATTTAAATATTATAGTTTTTAATTCCTTAATATTTACCTTATAAGCAATTCCCAAGAAAGCTGGTATTACAGAAAATATCGATAAACCTGAAATTAATGTGTTTAATATCGACGAACTTGATGATGTATTTTCAGAGATATGCGCAGAAACTAGTATTGTTTTTGTCGTTGGAAGAGGTGGAATACTGTTACAACCATTGCAATTTTTATCACAGTATTTTTTAAAATTATCATAATAAGTTGATAAACTAGACAATATTTTTCTATATGAACTGTTTTCATTAATATCAAAATCATTATTAAGTTTTTCAAAAATTCCAACAAATTCTTTACCTTTTTGCGAAATAGTGTACAATCTGACGTATCCTTATTAATATCATTATACATGCTACATAATGATTTTAATAAATTATAAAATTTAGATATAATGTTCTTATCCATATCCATCAAATAGTTTTTATTAATTATAATATTATCAATAATGTTAGAATAATCTTTACCATTAGTTGAAACCAAGCTATGTCCTCCACGTTGATTTTTATATTGATAATAAAAGTCATTTAAATTGATGATGCTGTTACCATCTTTTAGCTTTAACATATAAATTAACCATGTGATAATATATTCGTTAATATTCATATTCTTTGGTACATCATTGTCAACCAAATCAGAATCATAAATTTTTTTAAGAAGGGATATCCATCCCGCCATAATTTTATCATTATCAGTCTACAATTATTACACTCCCCTGAATCCTCTATATTATCATTATTTTCTCGTTCCACATCAATCAACATTACAGTTTTTACAAACCAAATAATGCGTCTGCAAAACAATATATTGTTAATAATATTGTTGTTATCTAATAAATTGCAACCAATTTTCGCTATTTTCAAATATTCATTATTTAATGTGAAAATTTATGTAATACAATATTCATAAAAATAAAAAGAATTTATGGGTATGTGATGAAAATAATAATTATATTGCCCTAACCTTTTATATTTTTTATGTAAGTGATAAATATTTATCGATGTTAAATGAATTTGTAAAAAAAAAATGTCTTTATAATTATTTTGATGCAATTCATAAAAATTAAGTACGACCTGTATTTTATTATATATGCATATAATAATATTTCATATACAATCAATATTATTACTAAAAATTTTGCCAAAATAAATCAGGGTACACACTTGAGTAAAAAACCCTGAACCCTTTCTCCATACTAATTTTATAAAACTATTAAGCATACCATAATATTATATATATATATATATAAACGATAATACTAAATAGCATTATTTAAAAAGGAGAAGCACGAGCTTTTAACTTTATAATTCATTTGTTTTATCTTATTTGTTTAATGTGACCATGCACACTATATATCATTATAATAATGTTGTGTTGCTATATTAATCATCTATTATCATTATAAATTCCATGATATATATTTATGAGTTAAATGCTTTCAAAACTAATGATAATGAATTGGAAAATTTCCAAAATTTTTAATATTATGCATAATATTTAGTTAGCTAGATATAAGTTAATTTTTCAATAACACGCTCGAATGTAATATTTTAAAAAAATACCTTATTAAATTAATGTTTTCTTATTTAATGCAGGAAAAAGTTTAATAACAATAATTTATATGGAATATTTAAAATTGTTGCTATATATATTATACTTTTTATTATACATTGTTGTTTTTCTTAATTATTTATATCTTTAAAATTTTATACTCTTACCAAGAACATACCCAATATTCACTAACTATTATAATTTTAATATATTAGCTTTAAAACAATATAAAATTGTCCCCAACAAAATTATTATAAAAAACATATAATATTTAACAGTAATACTGTACTATAAAATATCATTTAGCATGCAATTTAAAGAATATGCAAAGATATTATCGATAATATGTAATTAAATTCAATCGACACAATAAAATATAAAGTCAATTAAGAAACCAAATAATAAAATTAACACATTTTATATTAAAGATATATTTTTATATTGTAGCTTCACAAAAAAAATATATGTTAGATTATTTTTAAGTTTATATTTAAAAAAAACATTTTAATTATTAAAAACTTTAAATGTTACTATCATAATATTTATTTATTGCAATTTATTTTTTACCTTATTGTTATAATAAATTCTTATAATTACATTAATTCGCTTTATATATTTATTATATTTTTTGCTATTATTAATATTATTATATTATAATTTTTTTACATAATTTTGCGAAAATGAAATTAACAAAAGCATTATATTTTATTGCCTTTTTATTGTCTGTAAATTTGTTAGCACCAGGATCTAATAATTATGTTGAAGCTAATCCCACAAATGCCGATGAAATTCCTCTTCCTAAAAAAATTAAAAATAATAAAGTTGCAATTATATCTACAATACTTGCAACAGTAGCATTAGCAGTAGCTGGTACCACTTTTGGTGTAATGCATCTTAAAAATAAAGGAGACTCTAAAAAGAAGCCAATATTATCAGATATGAAAAGAGCACCCTTATTTATTCCAGAAAAAAAAACAGTTCCAGCACCAGATAATAAAGCTACAGCATCAAATTTTGTACCTCATATAATACCACCACCAGTTAAATATGATCCAAGCATCTATGATATCGTGAACCATTGTAGTTACTGATTGATATTATCTATTTTCATATCATATTATGACAATAGACCAAAAATTCAAGTATATCCCATATACTGTACAAATTAATTGATACAATTAATATAATTAAACACATCAATAAAATGGGAATAATTCGTGGCATTTAAATATCTTTATGTTATCAATTTGTCTTTCTTGGAATATTTTATTCTTATATTCCATATATATTAGATTTATTAAAAAGTACCAATATTTGAGATTCAATTCCATAATTATATGTTCGAATTTTTGCTTTATAATGATTTAACACCAAATTCATATTGAAAAAGCACTTTGTTTTCCAGTTTGTTTTCCTTTTGTTAGAATAAATTTTTATTTTAAGAAAAATATCGTATTATTATTTTTAAAAAATATATTATGAATATAATGCATATATAAGATTTTGCTTACCCCATTTTAGTAAAAATAAAATTTGATTTATTGTTTGTAGCAAATAGACCGTGATATATGTTTTTGTTTGTAATTGATATTTGATCTTAATACCATTTATAGTAATGGAATTAATGAGATGATTAAAACGATTCAATACAAATGTTATATTGTATGTAATATTTTTTTATATTGCTATTTATAACATATAATACCAATATATCTTATGTACACATATATATGTAACATTATAATGAACTATATAAAACTGCGACAGCTTTAAAAAAAATTTATATGCATTAATAGAAAAAATCAAATAAGATATAACATAAATATAAACAATATAAGGTAACAATTTATTTATTTCATTTTGCTACCATTGCAACATGGCGTTAGAAAATTATAGTATTAAGTAAAACATATATTTAGAATAAAAATATTCATAAAATGAACATATTATGATATATATAATTCGATATACTCTATTGAACTCGTGATTCCAGTTCTTACTCCAACTTATAAATATGAACATAATCACCAAAATATATAATATTTTCCAGTGGAAAAATACTTTTAAAATATTATGTTAATTCTTAATATAATAGTTATTAAATAAATATATCTTTAACTTAACTTACCTTCTTTAAATATATTTCCTCCAAGTAGTATTTTATACTTCTATTTAATTCAAATAAATTCTTCCACAACTTCATTTATCATAATGTTCATGTGATGTTGATGGATAAAACCATAATAAATTATTTTCTCAAAATGCTCCTCCTTCATCTCATTTGCATATTAAATATTGTATTTATTTATATCAACATTGTATTTTATTCCCAAATCGATACTTTGGAATCATTTTTCTATATCGATTTAAATATTTGATCAATTGACCCATAACACAATTAACCCCAAATTAACAAAAAATACATAGATCAACACATTTACCACTAAGCTATATTAGCACGAAATTCAATTATTATAATTTGCCTTATATATATTTAAAACAATTCGTTAAACTAATAAATATTATCAAATTATTAAAAATTATACAAAATTAAATGTAAATGGCACTTAACCATAACTCATTTATGGGTTCCATAAAAACAAATTAATCCTGACCCACTACATAAAATCATATAAAAATTATATAAAAAATATGCAAAAATAATGCAAAATACAATAAATATATACATATAGCTTTATATTTTATTGATTATATTATTCAATCATTCTTATAGACACAAAAATTCATTATTTCCAAATAGACAGTTTCCTAACATATATCAATCATTATTACGATTTCTGAAATTATCACTACTCTTCGAATCATATATTTTCATTTTCTTCTTTATTTTTTTTAATTTTTTTCTTAAATATTGTCTTTGAAATAGTTTATCAATTCCAAATAATGAATACTAATATAAATGTTAAGAAGCATATGATGTTAAAGTTTGCATGTATTTAATGAATATAATTTAAATATTATAGTTTTTAATTCCATATTATTTACCTTATAAGCAACTCCCAAGAAAACTGGTATTACAGAAAATGTCGATAAAGCTGGAAGTAATTTGTTTGGTTCCGTTTTTGTCCTTGGAAGAGTTGGAAGATCGTTACAATCATTTCATTTTTCAGAAAAATAACTTTTAAAATTATAATAATCATCTGATAATGTAGACAATAATTTGATGTATGAAGGATTTCCATTAATATTGGAATTTTCATTAAGTTCTTTAAATTCTTTAACAAAATTATCAGCATCTTCCGAACATTTTGCGCAATTCAGTTTGTTTATGTTAATTTCATTATACAATTTGCATAATGTACTAAATGGACCATTAAATTTCGATATTTCATTAGTATTCATATCGATCAAATCTTTTTTTTTATCTATAATGTCTTTATAAGTCATACTATTATTATCTTTTATTTTCTCTTTAAAATGCTTATCTCCTATACGTTTAGTATAAAATTGATTTAGTTTGGTCGATTTATGTTCTGAATGTTGATTTAGTTTATATCTTAAAAATAAAATAGCGTATTCGGCAAGTTTATCATATTCTAAACCATACTTCCTAACGATTTTAACAAATTAATAACACCGGAACTAGCCATATAAAGATAATCATAACACAAACCAATTCCTGAGCTAACCGCGTGATAACAATATCTTCTGATTTCTCTATTAGCAAATTCAGATGATCCTCCACCCTCTAGCTTCGTCTCATAAAAATAGCCATCGATCGTATTAATTTCTCTATACTACAAATATATTTTATGAATTAAACAAAAAACGTATTAATATAAATACTAATCAAATGAAAATTAATATAATTTATGGGCGATACAACATATAAAACACATGCGAAGATAATATTTTATTTAAAAAATTGTATACCAGATCCTTAAGATTATCACTTGACAGTGCCATAATTTGGGGATTATGAGGGATAATAATATTTATATATATTACGTAAACATTTGTTGTATCTATTTAAGCTCTTTGCATATCAATTATATTTCGTTAAACATGCTATACTTATTTTATGGCAATTATCTAAATTATCTTAAGTGGAGAGTTGCTTAATATACTTTTCCCATATGTATATATGATACATTTATACAAAAATGCTATTATTACTATAATCCTTAAAAATATATAAATAGTTATTTAATAAAATATATTACAGTTTTATATAGCTGTTTCTTATAATATAAATTTTTCTAAAATTATAGTATTTTTAAATTAAGTTGCATGCTCCATTTTCTATTCAAATTAGATAAATTTATATTATTTGTATTTAATATAGATAAATTTGTAATTCATTTTAATGTGTTCAATAACTTTATTTTTAATCCTATATACTTCAATTTAGAAATATACCTTATTGGGCTATTTAATAATATATTTTGAGCATCTTTTCTACGGTTTAAAATAACAATTAGCACTGAAACCATATTATTGAGCTATTTATAGGGTTAAATAAGTCCTTGAATGAAAATTATTTTTATAATAATACTTAGTAAATATTAATATATAACAATTAAATAACTATTGTTGAAAATTTTTAAGTATAATTAGGTTGTCATATTACACTTTAGTATTGGGGATATAAGATGCATTTTATCTTTTAATATATAAATATTTTGTGTGTTCATTTTTATCTTATGTATTTTATTGTTATAGTTATCAATGTATATGATCCAAGTAATTTATTAAAAACCCTAAGATAAAATGATGCTATTTTAAATTTAAAAGAATATGATTCACTAAGAATTGATAATATAATCCATGGTAATATGAAATAATAAAAGACATTTAACACAAATTGAGTCTTTAACACTTTCTCCATTGATTCAATTTTTTAGAATATAACCTCACATATCTCAAATAGTATCTTTAGTAAAATATATATCATTGGTACATTTATAATGCACTCTTATATGTTATTGATTTATCATTCATTCAATAAAGCATATATTTATATATCTCTGTTATAAAATACCATTATATTTTTATATAATTTTTTACTGAATATTTATAGAAAACAATTGCATGTAGCATATAACAAGGATCTAAGTGGGGCAATTATTATATTTTTTAAAAATATTACTATTAATTTTTACAATAATAAATCATTTTATAAAATATATATTTTTTGTCATTCATTATATTAATATTGTTTGCATTCTTAGAATTATATAAATCAATTGAAAATTGAATGAACCATTATAACAACATCACATTTATACATATTATAATATAATTTTCGAATTATAATTATATAAATATTTTTTTAATTATACTTATGAGTTCATTTACCTATAATAATAGTAATAAACGAATTTATTTATAATTTTTAATAATTATATCGAGGTTAAAAATAAGGTTCATGGAATATTAATCCCAGAATAGAAGTTATTAATTAAATTTATAATTCCAAAAAATCAGATTTTCTTTTATAGACAAAAAAAATCAACAAAAAAAATAAATTAATAAATGGCATAGGATCGGCCTGTATAATCTTGTATACATTTAATGATGGAGATTTTTCCTTATAAACGGAATTTATAGATTTTTTAGTATTCTTTTTTTGATTAGATGATTTTATAATTATTTGTATTTGTTTTTTTCCTCCAATTGAATTTATAACCTTTTTCATATTTTTTTTTCTCGTCAATCCTTTTCTCCATCCAGATGACAAATACTAACATAAATTATGAAAAATATATAGTGTTTTATGAGGAAATATTTTAAAAATAGTACACATCATAATTTTCTTTTATTTACCTTGTACAGAATAGTTAAAGTAATGGGTATTAGAATAACTATAATTGAAATTCCAATTTTTTTGTATTTTTTTAATGCATATCCATCATCTATTCCTGTTATTTCATTTCCTTTTAATTCGGTTCCTGGATTTTCTGATTTAACCACTGGATTTATCACTGATATTTTAGATCCTTCTTGATGATTTTGATCAGAATTTTGTTTTCCAGATGGGCCCTGAGGCGATTGGGGTTCGTCAGTTTGCTCCTTAGGAGTGTGTGGCGTTCCTGGCGGACTTTGAGGTAAATCTTTTGGGAGGGATGATGATGGTTCATTAGGTGTGGGTACTCCCCCCCCTGTGCCGCCTGATCCATCTTGATTTCCTTTATCGCCACCTGTATCTCCTTCTTGATGGTTTGAAGCTCCTTGATTACCTGTGTCACTATCTTGCCCACCATCTGATACACTACCTGGATCTCCTGTTCCATATGGACTTTTTTGACCACCCCCAGTACCTCCTTGATCACCACCTGATCCACTACCTGAACCCCCTGGTTCACTATCTTTGGCACCTTGCCCATTATCTGAACCTCCTGATCCTTCTTTATCATTTTTCCCACCACCTGTATTTAATGCCCCATCGCCTGTATCTCCTGTCCCACCATTTGGATTTTCTGGTACTTTGTCTGGATCCTTTAGTTCACTTTGATTATTTTTTTCTGATTTTTTAGATTCGTGTAGTGAAGATGAATCTCGTTTTTGCGCCTGCGGTGGGCCTGTCCCTGGTAATGGTGTTGGTGTTTGTGTTTGTTGTGACTCTGATGATTGTGGTGTTGGTCCTGGATTAGGTTTTGAATCTTTTGGGGTTGTAGGTTTTTTTTTTTGGGAATAACATTTTTTTTTAGGGATTTTATATGATATAAAATTTCTCACCGCGTTCATCTCTTCTCCATCTGGTTTTGTAAGTTTTTTAAGATTAGTTTCTAAATTATTGTTTGGATCAGTTTTCTTAATAGCAGAAACTCTAAAATCATCATATATACCTTTTAATTTATTCAATAAATGAAGATATGGTTTGCATTCAGAAATGCTTAAATAAAGGCTTCTATATTGAGTAAGGCAATTTTCAGAATATTTAGAAAGATTATTACTTTCAGCACCGTTATCTTTATAATCTACAACTGTTTTACATATTCTATTAAGTAATAAATAAAATTCGGACATATACCTAAGATAAGCTTCTTTCAAACCCTTTATACTATCAAAAAGTTCCCAATAATCCTGTTTTACTTTATGATTCTTTAAATATTTCTCATAAGCATCTTTTAAAGTAATAGTATCAATATAACGTGTTTTATCCTTTTTGTTTTTGCTTTTGTCGTGTATCCTAAATAATTTTTCACTTAGCCACATCAATAAGCATTCATCATACGTATTATAATCAGTTTTTCTTATTGATTTTTTGAATTCCATATATATATATACGGTCAAAGCATTAATACGTTCTCCATTTGTTTTACAATCATCATTATAGCAATAACTTTTGATGGATATTTCTTTGTTAATTTTCTGGGTATTGACATCTTTACCATTAAAATAACTATCAGCTTTGAGAAGTAACTTACACTAAGAAATAGTTATAAAAATATACATTAATTCAAATTTTATCAAATAAAATTTAATATTATTTAAATATAAATTAAACATAATAAAATTAAGGATAGATATGTTTTATTTTAAAATAAAGTTATTTACCATTTTTAGTGTTTGTCCATAGGATTGTAAGTTCGTTTTTAAAGTTTTGATTGCCATTATATTGTTTTTACATAAAACTTATATACTATGCCAAAAAATTTATCCAATTATTTTCCTTGATATGTGAAATTTCCAGTAGTTAAACACACTATTAGCATTTTTCTCAATAATAATATTAATTTAAAATTAATATACAACAATATAATAAAATAAAACATATATTCACTTTTACTACAATTTAGATAAGTATCCTTATTTTGTGGTTTGTTCGAAACATTTTTATCATATGCGAAATATCGCTATTCTTAATAATATTTGGAATACCTTCATTGTATTATTTTGTGTAACATTTTAATAAGTTTAAATAAAACACATTTTCTAATTATTATACGTTCTTACATTAAAGAACTATGCATTTTCTTGATTTATAGTAAAAGCATAACCAATTTTATATTATTATAAATATATAAAGAATTAAAAATGTGCTGTTACTATAATTGTTAAAAATGTATTTGTATCTCATTATTTGAATGTCATATATTGATATATGTTATTATTCAATTTGAAATATTACACTTTTTTATATAATTTCTAACAAGTATAAAACACTATTTGTGTTTAAATTTAATATTCTTTCCTTTTCTAAATAAATGAAATATAATATTATTATTTATCTTAATCAATAGTTTTGAGTGTATATAGTATCTAATTTTTAAAATTAAAAAGGCATAATATACAAATATATTGATTGATCTATTACAATTAAAATGAATATGAATATAAATTAGTTTGGGGGTAATAGTTATTATATATAAAATGTATATTATTCTTTTCATTCTTATTATCTATTTGATATATAAATGATTAATAAATGTATTTTAAACAATAAAGAAAATAAATATAATTTAATATATTAATTTTTATTTAAAAATTCTATAAATACTTTGGTTAGAATAATTAATTAATTTGAGAATCAATATAATATGAGCTACCATTTTAAGTACACATTTATACTTATAATCTAAACATATATTATGTGTTATATATTTTATAATAAACGTTATTTATTTATATAACGAAATAGCTGTATTTTTAACGAGCATTATGGAATTATTATTATATCGATTAATAACTTTAATGTCATAGCACCATAATAAAGTATACTTAGCAACACAATGTAGTATTTTATTTGATTTATTATGCATACAATTTTAGTCTTATCATACCTTTAATAGCATATTTAACTAATTTATACCCATATAGTGCATCAAATAAACATAATATATTGTTCATATTTAGTAGCATACTAATCCATTATTGTTACTATTATTGCTACTAATATACCGCTGTACACTACAACGAAATAATTAATGCACTCAAGAGAAATACTTTAAACCAATTACTAATTTTCCTTGCTTCATTGTTTTAAAGTGCAACATTTTAGGGCATATATTATTTCGTAATAGCACTATATTTAAAATATAAATTTATAAGTTTGTGCATATATAATAGCCTAGTATAAATATTATTGTTCAAATAAAATTAATTATTATGTGCTTTTTCGATAAAATTAATATTTAATTATATGACGTTTTACAATAAATAATATTTCAATATTATTTGTAGAATATTTACTATCTTATATTTATAGGCATATAATAATAACCCTATTTCTATATATTTAATTTTTTTAATTATCATAAAAATTATTATATGAAATTTTATTAATATTTTGTTTTTTAACTATTCTAAATATAATATATTTATACCTCAAAACTATAAATTTTAAAAATTAATAATGATTAATCTAATGCTATACCTTTATGAAAATAAATAAAAGCTTACAAAACTATTTCTATTAATACTAATTAATTTTAATAAAATGTAAAGTAATCAAATAAAGCGAAAATATTATATATTGTTAAAATTTAATAAAATATTATACATATATCTATAATATAATTTTATTGTATTATTAAAAATGTTAGATGCATAAAATGCCTTTTATAGATAATGTTGCATTGTTGAATCTCGATCGATATTTAATGGATCCATATTTTATGATTACCTACTATATATTAGTATTATGTTTAAATAATATTAAACATATGCATATTAACCTGAAGGTATATTATAATGCAGATAAATGTTCCAAATGAGTTTTATTATTACAGTTTATTTGGTATAATATAATTTAAATCAAAATAATAGTGATACAAATAAAGAAACATACTGTGTTACTCATGGTTCAACATAGCTATGGGTTAACACGCCTTATATATATATAATAAGGGTTCTTATATATAGTTAGACAAAATTAGAAATAAATTATAAAATGTGAAGTTATAATATTGCCACATGTAATATATACAATCGAATTCGATGAAAGTATTATAACTTATAAGAAGTATTTTATGTGACCCCTTTCATATTAATGGTTATGCCCCCTTTTTTGGTCCATATTTAGACATAATCTCGAGAATAAACATATGGGAATGGTAAATATATTTTATCAATATTCACAGACAAAAATATTATAAAATTATAAAAAATTATATTATAATATACTCCGAATCTTAACTCAAAACGCAAATTCAGTGAACGAAACAATAACCCATAATACATAACCCTGATCCATAATACATGCATGCCTCGATATCGAGAATATTATAATCGAAAAAAAATTAATTATATATATTTATTGATTTTACAACATATATTTCATTATTTTATTTTTATATTTTATTTATTTGTATTTTTTTAATTTTATATATACTTTGTTTCGCTATTAAAAGGAATTTATAATTTGTGTTAATTTATAAAAAAAATATGTATATCAATATTACCACCAATAAATAATTTTTATAAAATGACCAATTTTGATAGAAAAATGGTATTTAGTAAAATTTGTATTAAAAGCATAAAAAAAAATACAGAAACCGCGATTTATCGCCATATATATTTTATCATACTATTATTTTGATGTAGTAAAAAATACTGTTATTATAATAATATTAGTAGCATAAAATTAGCTGCATTTCTCAAATTAAATTAAATTATTTTTATATTTAAAAATATAATAGACATCCTTTGTATTAAAAACGATGTATTCTCAAAGAAATTTTATAAACAAATAGAAAAAAATGTCAAAACAACTATTTAATATAATTATTAATAAAGCATATATATATTTTACATTATTTTCTTGCTTTTATATTTTTATTTTAAATTATTGATTTTCTATAGGTAAAAACAACAGATTTTCTCTATTACATATAAATAAAATATATATATGTTATTTCATATGCAATGAGACGCTTTATAAATTTTAAATTGAGTTTAATCAATTATAAAAATATAAAACTTACGTATTCATAATGTTATATATTAAAAATATCGTTTATATAATTAAAAATATTTATTTTAAATATTATAATATTAATGAAATTATAAATCATCAAATTTTTGATATTCATTATTTATGAAATCTTCTTCTATTGACGTTGTTTTATGATTAAATTATTTAAATAAAAAATATATTAAAGTTATAAATCTGATAAAATCATAAATTTTGCTATTTAAATAATAATTTGTATTTTTTTAAAATAAATATTTCTTTTTTATGCTTTATTGGAGAAAATTATTTGCTTTAATTTTAATTATATTTATGATATTTTTCGAGCTATTAATTTTTAATTAAAAAAAATACTAATATAAATTCTAATATTTTATTTTTAAAGTTCAAAATGAATAAATTTTATATTCAAATCGCTTTATTTATTTTAAGCATTTTCGCATATGGAAATAATGAAGCCCTTGCAGCTGACCCTGATCTAAAAAAAGTTATCCAAAAAGTTCCCAAAAAATTTAATACAATCAGATCAAGAGGTTGTTATCTTAGGTAAGAAAATGCAACAATATATGCATATTACATATTTCATTATGATCATATTAAATATCCACTTGTACAACAATGTTATAATATAAATACAATAACTTTATTTTTGTAAACATTAAAAATATTTTCATTTTTCTCAATGACAGTTCAGAAGAAATATATGAAAAATGCAAATACTTATCATGTCGCTGTCACAACCCTACACAAGTGATCAATATTATGAACGATGCTGTAAAACAGTTAGAATACTATGCTACAACCAAAGATGGTTATGAACCATATTTAAAAAATCCTGATGATAAAACATCGTATTATGTAAAAAAATTTGACAATCAGACGAATATTGATAAAATTCAATATACAATTACTGGTTCGGATGAGGTATCATTTAACGAACATCATTAAAATTTATAAGCCAAATTAAAAAATGATTATAATTTATATACATATATTTCTCTTTGCTTCCATTAGTATGATGAAACAGTAGACGCGTTGTGGGATTCCGGTATCCCCAATATTTTCAACGAAGACGTTCCTAAAAGTATAAAAAACATAAACAATTAGTCAAATTAACATATTATTGTTACTATTTATTCGCCATTTCGTGATTTATTATTTCCATTGCTATATGATACTATTTATTGTTTCTCATGTCTTCAAATTCATAATATTTTATTTTACATAATGCAAAATTATTTTTTTTTGAATAGTTCTCCATATGTACGGTCCAAATTTACTAGCTATACGAGAGCGTTTCAAAAGTATGCCTGAGGGTCGTGATAAATATTTTTATGCTTTAGTTACCAAGGTTGAAGTAAGGAAACCTTTCCTTTTCTATTTCGTTATAAATCGTATTTCTCGTATTATTCACAATAATTTATGCAATATATTTTTATTAATTTTGTAGATATCTAAAGACAAAACTATAATTGTCATGACTTCAATAAATGGAATTGATATTATCCCTTCCAAAAAATATAACAACCCAATAATAAAAAAAGCAAGTTTATTCAATATTTACATAAAATCTAAAAATAATATTAAAAAAAAAAGTTTATTCAATATTTTCACAAAACCTAAAGATGATATTAAAAAAGAAAGTTTATTAAATACTTCCACAAAACTTAAAGATGATATTAAAAGTGGAAAATTAAAACAAGTATTTGTGAACTTAGCTGGATACCTCATTGAAAAAAAAAAAAATAATGTTGAAGTCACCTATATCGAATCTGTAAGCGATATACAAATTTTAATAATATAATAATTTATTTCACAATTGCTAAAAAAAAATACGGTTTTAACGAAATATACATATTTATAATATATTCTATATTTTGAAAATTTTTAACGTTTTACATATTTATCCATTTATGTTTTTTTTCTTAGATTCAGGGATATTCTTCCATTTAACAAAAGTGAATTATTGGAAAAGCTTTAGATTATTTTTTCCTTCATATATATTTTTAAGAACCATAAAATTAGAAGATTTTTGTTAATAAAACAATTTATTTTCATTATAATAATGTTTTTTGTATATAATTTGTTTATGTCTTTTAATATTAGATCGCTTTATATGTATTATTTTGTGAACACTACAAATATAACTGTTATTATTTATGACGATTTTTTATTCAATGCTTATCACTCTTTGTTGTTAACAAACATAAGCATTATCTCGAGATTAACCATATGGGTCGGAAAATATATTTAACCAAATTATAAAAAATTAAATTACAATATACCCAGAACTATAAATCAAAACATAAATTCCATAGAACAAAATAATAACCCACTATACATAACCTTGACCCATAATACTTGAACACCTCGATATCGAGAAAATTAAAATAAAAAAATTAATTTATTTTATTTTATGTGTGTATATATATTTCTTGATTTTTCAACTTATATTTCATTATTCTGTTTTTATATTTTATTTATATGTATTTTTTTAAATTTTATATATACTTTGTTTCGCTATTAAAAGGAATTTATAATTTGTGTTAATTTATAAAAAAAATATGTATATCAATATTACCACCAATAAATAATTTTTATAAAATGAACAATTTTGATAGAAAAATGGTATTTAGTAAAATTTGTATTAAAAGCATAAAAAAAAATACAGAAACCGCGATTTATCGCCATATATATTTTATCATACTATTATTTTGATGTAGTAAAAAATACTGTTATTATAATAATATTAGTAGCATAAAATTAGCTGCATTTCTCGGATTAAATTAAATTGTTTTTATATTTAAAAATATAATAGACATCCTTTGTATTAAAAACGATGTATTCTCAAAGAAATTGTGTAAAACAAATAGGAAAAAATGTCAAAACAATTATTTAATATAATTATTAATTAAGTATATATATTATATTAAAGCATATATATATTTATATTATTTTCTTTTATATTTTTATTTTAAATTATTGATTTTCTATAGGTAAAAACGACATTTTTTTTCTATACATATAAATAAAATATATATGTGATTCCATGCGTAATGGGACACTTTGGAAAATTTAAATCGATTTTTAATTACTTATAAAAATATAAAACTTACGTATTCATAGTGTTATATATTAAACATATCGTTTATATAATATAATCAAAATTATTTATTTTAAATATTATAATATTAATGAAATTATAAATCATAAAATTTTTGTATTCATTATTTATGAAAGCTTCTTCTATTGACGTCGTTTTATGATTAAATTATTTAAATAAAAAATATATTAAAGTTATAAATCTGATAAAATCATAAATTTTGCTATTTAAATAATAATTTGTATTTTTTTAAAATAAATATTTGTTTTTTATGCTTTATTGGAGAAAATTATTTGCTTCAATTTTAATTATATTTATGCTATTTTTCGAGCTATTAATTTTTAATTAAAAAAAATACTAATATAAATTTTAATATTTTCTTTTTAAAGTTCAAAATGAATAAATTTTATATTCAAATCGCTTTATTTATTTTAAGCACTTTCGCATATGGAAATAATGAAACCCTTGCAACTGATCCTACTCCAGGAACAGCTGCAAAACCAAGCCGTTTTACTACGTAAGAAAATGCAACAATATATACAGATTACATGTTTCATTATGACCATATTAAATATACGCTTGTATAAAAATGTTATAATATAAATACAATAACTTTATTTTTGTAAACATTAAAAATATTTTCATTTTTCTCAATGACAGTTCAGAAGAAATATATGAAAAAAACAAGCACTTAATATGTAAATCCCCTACAGAACCTATAATAGCGGCCGAAGTTATGAACGAAGCTGTAAAACATTTAGAATACTATGCTACAACCAAAGGTGGTTATGAACAATATTTACAAAATTCTAATGATAGTATATCTTATTATATAAAAAAATTTGACAACGAGACAAATATTCTAAAAGTTCATTTGAATATTTATGATTCCAGTCAGGTATCAATTAATGAACAATGTTAAATTTATTAGCCAAATTAAAAAATTATTATAATTTATATACATATATTTCTCTTTGTTTCCATTAGTATAATTACATAATAAACAGGACATGGGATCCCAATTCCCCCAATATTTTCAATAAAGGCGCTGCTAAAAGTATACAAAACATAATCAATTAGTCAAATTGGCATAATACTGTTACTACTTATTCGACATTTCATGATTTATTGTTGCTATTGTTATATGATACTATTTATTGTTTCTCATATCTTCAAATTCATAATATTTTATTTTACATAATGTAAAATTATTTTTTTTTTGAATAGTTATCTATATGTACAATCCAAATTTAATGTTGATTCGCCAATTTTGCAAAAAATATTCTAAAGACTATCAGAAGTATTTTTATGCTTTAGTTTCAAAGACTGAAGTAAGGAAACCTTTCCTTTTCTGTTTCATTATAATCGTATTTATCATATTATTTACAATAATTTATGCAATATATTTTTATTAATTTTGTAGATATCAAAGGACAAAACTATAATTGCCATAACTTCAGTAAATGTAAATGATAAAAACCCTTCCAATATAGAATATAACAACCCAATATTAGAAAATGTAAATTCATTCAGAATTTCCGTACGCCGTAAAGATTATATTAAAAATAAAAAATATATAAAAATATTTGTGAACTTAGCTGGATACCTCATTGAAAAAAAAGGCGATGATCTTGAAATCACCTATATCGAATCTGTAAGCGATATACAAATTTTAATAATATAATAATTTATTTCACAATTGTAAAAAAAATACGGTTTTAACGAAATATACATATCTATAATATATGCTATATTTTGAAAAATTTTAACGTTTTACATATTTATCCATTTATGTTTTTTTTCTTAGATTCAGGGATATTCTTCCTTTTAACAAAAATGAATTATTGGAAAAGCTTTAGATTATTTTTTCCTTCATATATATATTTTCAGACTGTAATATTAGAAGATTTTTGTTAATAATACGATTTATTTTCATGATAATGACTAATTTAAATTACTACCATAGAGTGTTTTTTTGGTATAAGAATGTTTTCTTTGTATATAATTTTTTATGTCTTTTAATATTAAGATGTATCTGTATGTATTAATTTGTGAACACTACAAATATAACTGTTATTATTTATGGCGATTTTTTATTCAATGCTTATCACTCTTTGTTGTTAACAAAGATAAGCATTATCTCAAGATTAACCATATGGGTCAGAAAATATATTTAATCAAATTATAAAAAATTAAATGAAAATGTACCCCGAACTCTAAATCAAAACATAAATTCCATAGAACAAAATGATAACCCATAATGCATGAACACTTCGGCATCAAGAATATTATAATTAAAAAATAAATTTATTTTACGTATGCATGTGTATTTCGTGTTTTACAACTTTATGTTTCATTATTTTATTTTTATATTTTATTTATTTGTATTTTTTTTAATTTTATATATACTTTGTTTCGCTATTAAAAGGAATTTATAATTTGTGTTAATTTATAAAAAAATATGGATATCAATATTACCACCAATAAATAATTTTTATAAAATTAACAATTTTGATAGAAAAATGGTATTTAGTAAAATTTGTATTAAAATAATAAAAACCACAGAATGTGTAATTCTCATAATATAAATTTTATCAAGTTATTGCTATGAAACAACACACCTATTTTATATAATAATTATTACAATTTTATTATCAACTTCATATCAGCTAAATAAATGTTGCTATCATATAATATACGTTTTTTTGATGCATGGGTATATTTCCTATATAATACCCAAATGAATAAATTTCAATTTTATTTTTAAGTTATTAACTATAATAATCAAAAGTTTTTATATCAATAATGTAACATATTAATAATGTTATATATAACTAAAGCGATTTTTTATATATTATAATATTTTTGATATTTAATATTTATTAAAGTTGCAATAATTATTGTTCACTTATATGCGGCGGTTTAAATTAAGACAAAATTAATCTATGCATTCTTTTAAAAAGTCCTTTTATTTTAATTTTTATATATTATAATAGGTTGTATTTTACATATATAATTCTAATCATAATTGTAATATTATTATATAAATTTCAATAATAATAATTAAATAGCAAATATTTAAGGAGTCGGCACTTAATTGATAATGCATAGAATAGAAAACCATCACTAAATTCTATATTCTGTACGTATTTATTAGTGTACAATAATATTAAAAAAAATGATTATATTTAAAAATATAATAAATGTATGAAATAAATGAATTTTTAAAATTATTTATGTTTTTTAAATAAATATTAATTTTTATAATTTGTTCGAAAATCGATTGATTCGATTTAGCATAATTATACAACCTTTATATTTGTTAATTTTCAATTTATAAAAAACATATTAATATTTTACTTATCATGCCCAAAAATGAATAAAGTATATATTAAGATTGCTTTGGCACTTTTAAGTGTCACAGGATATACTCAAAATATAGCATTTGCAAGCGAGCATGCTCCAACCATCATTTCGTAAGAAAATAAATGCAACTATATATCTACATCGAATATAAATATGTATATATTGTTTATTATGAGAATATTATATATATTTGTGAATGTGGATATGTGTAATAATTGAAAAATAAAATAACTTCTTATAAATATATATTTTTTTTAAGTTAAAAATTCAAATAAATTAAAAAATATACTTCCTTTACCATTTGTAGTTCAAATGTAGAAGATAAATAACAATTATCTGGTGATACTGAAGAAGTTAAACAACAAGTATCTATCGACCCAGAAGAAGCTAAAGAAGCAGAAAATATTATGATAGAAGCTCTAGCTCTTGCACAAAAACATGCCGAAGATACAGAAGATTACCAATCATATAATCAAAATGGAACAACCCTACATTTTAAGAATTTTAACGATATTGAGATTGGAAAGTTTGAATTTACAATCCCCAACCCCGATAGTGTATGAATTAACAAGCAATAATTTGAGTTCATGAAATTATTTAAAAATAAAAAAATATAATTGTTAATATATATATATATATATATATATTTTTTGTTATTATTAGTATGCTGATATAGTAAACATGTTATGGGATCCCAATGGCGCAAAGAACTACGGCGATCTTTTCGATAAAGGTATATAATTAACTAAATTTATTTAATGTGAATATTAATTTTTATGATGCATTTATTGTTTTGTTATAACCAATGACTAATTTTCTACTTAATCATGCTTTAATTTGCATGTATACAAAATTATAATTTTTTAGGAAGCTTTTATCGAACATACAATGAAAATTTGGCAATTATACAACAATATTACATTGGCCTTGATGAGACTTGGAATACATATTGTTACGCATTAGCCAGCAAATTTCAAGTAAGACAATTTTTTCCCCTTCATCCTTCTAGATGTACTTTTTTCATATTATTATATCCTAATTTATGAAAATATACTTTCTATTAATTTATAGTTATCAGAAGACGAAACTGCAATTGTCTTGACTTCATCAGATATGAATCCTGATGATGATGCATCCTATGAAAAATACAAAAATCCTATCGTAGAAAGTGCAAACAAATTCAATCCTAAATTTAATTCTGAAAAATATACTAGAAATGAAAAATTATTCCAATTTTATATTAACTTAATGGCGTTTTTCATTAAAAAGGAATCTGATTACGTTAAAATTACCCATATCGGCTCTGTAAGCAATATAGAAATTTTAGTAACATCATTTTATTTCGTCATTATCAAAAATATATACTTTCTACATAAATGTGCATATTTATAATATATCTGTTCATTTACAATAAAAATGGAGAATTTACATATGTGTTAATTTTTTGTTTCTTTTCTCAGCTTGATCATGATCATATATTTTTCTTAAAAGATATTCATAGATTGGTGACATCCAAAAAAATGGTAGATGTTATCAATTTAAGGGAGATTTTTAAAAAGGAATAAACATATTTCTAAATGGCATCTTTTAAAATTTTAATACTTATATTAATAAAATAAACTTATTTTCATGGGTCATGCTTGTTTTAAATTATTGTTACAAAACACCAATTTGATTTTTAAGTAGTGTTTGATTTGCATATAATTTGTTCATAGTTTATGTTATAAATATAAATATATTTTTTAATTATACTTATGAATTCATTTACCTATAATAATAATAATAATAAACGAATTTACTTGTTTATTATTGTTATATATTAATATGTACTTTAAATATAGTACCATAAACATCTGAACATTACAAAAAATATAAGACATTAATTAAATTTATAATTCTATGGTGTCTCTTTTTCTTTTATAGACAAAAAAAATTAACAAAAAAAATAAATTAATAAATGGTATAGGATCGGCATGTATAAGTTTGTATATATTTAATAATGGGCCTTTTTTTCCATCAACTGAATTTATAATCGGTTTTAGTTTTTTTTTCTTATCATGTGAACTTATAATTATTTTTGTCTTTCTGTTTCCATCATGAAAATTTATAACTTTCTTCATGTTTTTTTTTTCCAATTTTTTTGATGATCCAAATGATAAATACTAAAATAAAAATATAGAAAAATATATATTTTTTTACAATAATGAAAATTCTTTAAAAGTGTTGTATTTAGTAATTATAATATTTTACCTTATATGCAATTAATAAAATAATGGGTATTAAAACAAGTGTAACTGAAATTCCAGTTAAACTGCACTGTTTAGATGTACAGCACACTAATGTGGCATTCATAAAATTTATTTCAGGTTTACAATCATTTGATCCATTCCATGTAGTTGGAAATATATTCCATGTTTTTTTCAAATTTTGGTTAGAACTTATTGATTTTACCAGTTGATCAATTTTTTGGTGGTTGGGTTGATTAACTTGTGTAAGGTCCTGTGTTATAGGTTTGGGTTGGGAAGATGATTGTTTTTGTGATGTTGGATCTATTGGTGGAATTGATGTTTGATTTGTTGGGGGATCTTTTGTTGGAGTTGGTGATGGTAGATTTAATGTTGGAGTTTGTGGTGGTGGATTTATTGGTGGAGCTGATGGTGACTGATTAGATTGTTTTCCCCCATCTATTGGTCTGCCTGGGTCAGGTTGTTTATCATTTGATTTAGAGGGAGTATCGTTTTTTTTAAATTGGGCAAATACATCTTTAATAATCTGATTTAAATATTTATTAGATTCATCGTAAGTAGTTTTTAATTTATCCTTGGCTTGATTATATGCACCACTGATTTTCTCCGTAGCATCTTTAAACTTTTGCTGATTATCTTTAATAAAATTGGAACCTTTATTATAATATTCCTTTCCTTTTAATATGAATTCAAGAAATGATGACCCAAAATTAAAAGATCCTTCTGACGTATTTGATGTGGGAACATTTGATCCACCACCAGGATTTTCGTTTCCACTACCTGAACCTCCTGTATTATCATTTGTACCCCCTGTACTTCCTTTATCATTGCCTGAATCTTTTGACTCATTTGAATTATTTGAACCTCCTGTTTGAGTTTTTTTTAATTCAGGGCTGTTTTGTGAAAGTGGTGATCCTGATGGCGGTGATTCTGGTGGTGATGCTGGTGGATCTGATTTCTGTGGGTCTGACGATGGTAGTAATGAGTCTGGTTGTTGTACTGGTTGTGGTTCTGGTTGTGGTACTGGTTGTGGTGCTGGTTGTGGTACTGGTTGTGGTGCTGGTTTTGATGATGGTGGTTGTCCTTCTGATTTTTGCTTTGGTGGTACTGCTGGTGGTGGACCTGGTTGTGATACTGCGGGTGATTGTGGTGTGCCTGGTGATGATGGTGAACCTGATGATTGTGGCGTGCCTGTTCCAGATAATCCAGGTGCTGGATTTCCATCTGGCGGATCCATGGAAGGTTTTGTTTGACTACCTGTATTTACTTGATTACCTGAACCTCCTTGATCACCTGTCCCACTACCTGTTTCACTACTTGTTCCACCAGGTGATATTCCTTGATCACCTGTCCCACTACCTGTTTCACTACTTATTCCACCAGGTGATCTTCCTTGACCACCTGCCCTGCTACCTTCACCATTACCTTGATTTCCCACCCCCGTTGATTGACTTGATACTTTGGGCCCTGGTGAGGGGGTGCCCACCTGGATTGGTTTCTTTTGTTCAGCATCATTTAGTTTTCTCTCTGAACTTTCTGGCCGACTGACTGCACCTCCTAATACCTTCTCTCCGCCACCTTTATTTCCTTCCTTGCTGTCTGAACCATTTGCTCCACTTTGATGGTTTGTTTCTGATTTTTGAGGTGGTTGTTGTGTTTGTACAGGTGATCGTTCTGGTGGTTTGGGGGCAGATGGCTTTAAAGGTGCTGGTTTTTGAACTGGTGGATTTGCAGGCGGAAAATTCCCAGAAGCTCTCCCTTGAGGTGTTGTGCCTATTTTTTTAGGTAACCCAGGATCTTTTAGTTTACTTTGTAATTTTTTGGATTCAATTTGTTCTCCAATTTTCTCATCATTTGATTTCACTTCTCTACATTCTTTATCATCAAAACTAAGGTTTTCAACAACAGTCACAAATAATTTATTTTCACCACCAAACGTTGTAATAGGTTTAATTTGGGTATTTAAAAAATCTTTGTCTCTACTCTTAAAATTATTATTAACCATTTTCGTCGTTCTAAAAATTTCATACATCATTTTTAAACTATCCAATAAATACAGATATGGTTTACATCCATTAACAGAATTATAAATGACTCTATAGAAGTTCAGACATTGGGTGGAAGTATTTCTAAGATTACTTCTATTAATAGTTGTGGTACTTTTGTTGTATTCATTAATTAGTTTACATATATTGTTAAGTAGGCCATAAATATCGCTCATTTTCTTAATGGTAGCATTCTTATAATGTTTTTTACTATCTATAAGTTTCCAATAATCATAATTCCCCATATGCTTCTCTAAATGTTTTTTATAAGACTCTTCCAGAGTTGCTTTATAGTCGTTTTCTATCTTAAATAATCTACCACCTAGCCATATCATAAAAAGCTCAATATGCTGACTGACACCCTTCTGTTTTTTGTAATTTTCATCAAGTTCACTAATTTTTTTATGTAAATATGATCCCAAAGCGTTAATTCTTTCGTAGTCATTTGTGCATTTATTTTCTTTTGAACCATTTTGATAAGGACAATAAGAATAGTATTTCGTGAATTTATTAAATTTGACCACATTGACACCTTTATTGTTAAAAAGATTATCAACTTCGCGAAGGAAATCACACTAAGAAAATATTTTTAAAATTTTAAATAAAAATAAATACTAATAAAAATGTGATTGAAATTCAATCTAATAATAATTTATCGGTAGTGCGACATTTCAAATAATGTAAAGACAGGTGCTTTATTTAAAATATTTATACTTACTGCTTTATCATCCATTGTAATGATATTTTATAGTTACTCTGTCGATATTTGACATCATATTATTTTTATATAAAATATATATATTGAACCAAACAAAACATACAGTTAAGCACATTCTTATTAATTTAAACATTTAAAACAATATATAATAATATAATATCATTACTAAAGGAGCATTATGTTTATTTCTTGTGACAAATTATTTAAACTACATTATTTTTTAATTTATTTAAACAATTTTCATCATATATTTAAGTCCATTATTTCAATAAATTTTGGAAATAATGCATATATTTTGTGAAACCTTATAATGGGTTTAAATAAACACGTATCCTTACAATTATAAGTTTAAACATATATAAAAACATATGCTATGTTGCTTTTTTAATAAAGTAATTTCATAAAATATATTACTATAAATATATAAAGAATTAGAAGTGTATTATCAATATAATTGATAAAAATATATTTGTATCTCATTGTTGTATCATATATTGATATAAGTTATTCCGTACAAATATTACATTTTTTGAATTAATTATATTAAATATAAAACAAATTGTTTATTTAAATTATAATGTACAAAAAATAACTTATTATTATTAATTTTCCTAAATATATGATATTTAGTTTGTATTTACATTTTAATTAATAGTATAAATGAGTGCCTCATTTAGAATGTTCAGTAATTTTGTTTGTATGCATGTATCCCTAATATAAAAATAAATTTTAATAAATAAATTACACATCATATATGTATATTCCTAAAATAAAACACAAATGTGCAATTAAAGTTAACATAACTACAAATTAAAATAATATGACACCTAAATATGTTTTAAAATTAGTGTACATATTATCATTCTTATTAACTATTTAAGCTATAAAAAATATTTCAAGATAATTATTTTTCTATTATTTAAATTTGCTATTTTATAATTTTAACATTTCTCTTTATTTAGTGATAATAATAAACTTTTAGAAGCAATATATGTGGATTTATCATTTTAGTGCATATTGCTACTTTGAACCTAAGAATATTGTATACTACATATTTTATAATAAAACATTTAGCTCAATATAGAAAACTATATTTTTATTCAAATTATTAATAGAAGTAATATACGACTTTTTAGTATTAATATTACTACATTATAATTATATCAAGTATAAAATATAATAATTATTTATTATCTTCTGCATCTTTTCAGTTTTAATAATATATATAATTAATATATATCAACATATTCGAATAATGTGAATTAATTATTTTTTCGTGTTAATATTTTATCTATTGTTATCATTGTTGCTTCCTTCTATATCACTGTATAGTACAACGGAGTAATTAATGCGTTTAATACAAATACTTTAAACCAATGGATAATATTTCCATGTTTCAGGGTTTTTAAATAAAGTATTTTAGAAAATATATATTATTTCGCAGTAACAGTATACTTAATTATAAAATTGAGAGTTTGCATATATATAATACCTCAATATAAATATTATTAGTTCGAATTAAATTAATTATTATGCGCCATTTCGATAAAATTAATATTTAATTATATGAAAATTTTACAATAAAACATTATTTCAATTTTATTTATTAGTAAATTATTTTATTATATTATATATATAGGCATATAATAATAATGGTATTCTATCTATCATATTATTTATAATTATTAAAAAAATTATTAAAGCAAAATATACTCATATTTTATCTTTTAACTATTTCAAAATATAATTTATTTATACCTCAAAATTTTAAAACATAAAATGTTGTATATATAGTTCAATTTTTATTGTATTATTAAAAATGCTAGATGCATAAAATGCCTTTTATAGATAATGTTGTATTATCGAACCTTGATAGACAATTTATGAATCGTATTTTATGATTATCTATTATATATTTGAAATATCCTTAATTAACATTAAAAATATACATATTTTCCTGAAATATATTATAATGTAGATAAATGTTGCAAATGAACCTGATAACATATTATAGCTTCATATATAAGATTATTATACTTTTCTGTTACCAAAATAATAATGACACGAATTATAATTTTGCTAAGTAAAATTTTCATGAAATAAAGAAACATATATTGTATTAGTCATCTGTCAATATAGCTATGGGTTAATAAGCCTTATATAATAGATAATATAGGTTTTTATATATTGTTATCCAAATGTTAACAATAAAATATAAAATGGGAAGTTATAATATCGCCGAATTTAATATATATGAACTAATTATGTGGGAGTATTATAACTTATGGAAACCACGTTATGCGTCCCCTTTCATATTAATGACTATCCTCGTTTGGGGAGTGCATATTTAGACATAATTTCGAGATTAAGCATACGGAGATGGTACATATTTTAATTACTATTCTAATACCAATAAATATTATCAAATTATAAAAAATTAAATTACAATATCCCCGAACCCTAACTCAAAACGCAGATTCAGTGAATCAAACTATAACTCATAACACATAACCTTGACCCATAATACAAATACATAACCCATAAAACATGAACATCTCGGCATCAATAATATTAAAATAAAAAATTAATTTATTATGTATATACATATATATATATATATATATATTTATTGATTTAACAACTTTATGTTTCATTATTTTATTTTTATATTTTATTTATTTGCATTTTTTTAATTTTATATATTTTGTTTTACTATTAAAAGGAAAATTATAATTTATATTCATTTATATAAAAGCATGTGCGTCAATATTACTACCAATAAATAATTTTTATAAAATTAACAATTTTGCTACAAAAATCTTATTTAGTAAAATTTGTATTAAAAGTGATAAAAAATTACAGAAAACGCGATTTATCATCATATATATTTTATCATACTATTACTATGATGAAGTAAAAAATACTGTTATTATAATAATATTAGTAGCATAAAATTAGCTGCATTTCTCGGATTAAATTAAATTATTTTTATATTTAAAAATATAATAGACATGTTTTCTATATTAAAAATTATGAATTATCAAAGAATTTTTGTAAAACAAATGAAAAAATAGGAAAACATTTATTTTTATATAATTATATTAAAACAAATGTATATTTTTATATTCTTTTCTTACTTTTATATTTTTTTTTTAAATGATTGTTTTTCTATTAGGTAAAAACAGCATAGCTTTTTTTTTTCTATTATATATAAGTATACATGTAACTTCATGCATAATGGAATTTTTTATAAATTTTAAATTGAGTTTAATTAATTACAAAAATATAAAACTTGTGTATTCATAATGCTATTTATTATAAATATAATTTATATAATATAATTAAAATTATTTATTTTTATATATTATAATATTAATGAAATTATAAATCATAAAATTTTTGATATTCATTATTTATGAAAGCTTCTGTTACTGACGTCTTTTTGTAATTGAATTATTTAAATAAAAATTATGTTAAACTTATAAATATGATAAAAACATACATGTTATCGTTTAAATATTAGTTTTTTATACTTTATTAGAGAAAAGTGTTTGCTTCAATTTTAATTATACTTGTGCGATTTTTTGCGTTGTTAATTTTTAATTAAAAAATACTGATATATATTTTAATATTATGTTTTAAAGTTCAAAAATGAATAAATTTTATATTCAAATCGCTTTATTTATTTTAAGCATTTTCGCATATGCAAATAATGAAACCCTTGCAGCTGAGCCTGATCCAGGAAATGCTACAACATCTAATCCAAATAATTGTTACTCTACGTAAAAAAATATAATAACATATACATATTACATACTTCATTATCAAAATATTCAATACATGCCTGTTCAATAATACTATAATATAAATACAATACCTTTATTTTTGTACACATTTAAAATTTGTTCATTTTTATCAATGATAGTCCAGAAGAAATATATGAAGAAAACAAGCACCTATTATGTACCGATCTCAATGAAACTATAAATGCAGGAAAATTTATGAATGAAGCTGTATTAAATTTAATATATCATGTTATATATGAAACTGGCTATAAAACATTTAAAACAAAATATGATAATGTTATGTCTGGATATAAAAAAAAACATGGTCGTACAAATATTATAAAAGTTTATCAATCATATGACGATCCGAATATGGTATCAATTAATGAACAATGTTAAATTTATTAGCCAAATTAAAAAATTATTATAATTTATATAATATATTTCTCTTTGTTTCCATTAGTATGATCAACTAATAAACAGCATATGGGACCCCAATATTCCCAATATTTTCAATACTGGCACTGTTAAAAGTATAGAAAACATAAATAATTCGTCAAATTAACATATTATCGTTACTATTTATTCGACATTTCGTGATTTATTATATTCATTGTTATATGCTACTATTTATTGTTTCCTATGCCTTCAAATTCATAATATTTATTTTAAATAATGCAAAATTATTTTTTTTTTGAAAAGTTGTCCGTGTATACAATCCAAATTTAGTAATGGTACAACAACGTTACAAACAAGATTCTAAAGACCGTCAGAAATATTTTTATGCTTTAGCCAAAAAAGTTCAAGTAAGGAAACCTTTCCTCTTTTGTTTCGTTATAAATCGTGTTTCTCATATTATGATACGAAATATATTCAAATACACCTTTATTAATTTTGTAGATAGCAGACGACGCAACCGTAATTGCCATGGCTTCAGCAAACATAAATGATTTCAACCCTCGCAATGAAGAATATAAAAACGCAATCATAGAAAACGCAAAATTATTCAAAACTAACGTTAGTCCTGAAGATGATATTATAAATGGAAAATTAAAAAAAGTGTTTGTTAACATAACCGGATACTTCATTCAAAAATTCAGAAGACGTGTTGATTTAGCTTATATCGAATCTGTAAGCGATATACAAATTTTAATAACATAATAATTTATTTCAGCAATTGTTAAAAAAATACAGTTTTAGATAAATGTATACATTTATAATATAATTTGCAAAAAATTTAAACATTTTATATATTCATCCGTTTATGTTTTTTTTTCTTAGATTAATGGACATAGTTCCTTTTAACAAAAAGGCATTATTAGAAAAGCTTTATATTATTTTTCCCCTCATAAATAAGCATATATTTCATATATTTTTTTACCATCGCAATATTAGAAGATTTATGTTAATAAAACGGCTTATTTCCCATGCATAATGGCCGCTTTAAATTTCCATCAGAAAGTATTTTTTTTGTTTTAAAATTGCTTTTTTATATATTATTTGTTTATGTATTTTAATATTAGGATGTATCTATATATGTTAGCTCTGTGAATACTACTAATATAACTATTATTATTTATGAAGAGCTATTATTATGATATTCATTTCAGTTAATTTTTATCACACCTTTTTTGTTTGCAAACATGATATCACCTCTAGATTAAGCATACGGGATGGTACATATATTTAATTAGTATTTAAAGACCAATCAATATGATTGAATTATAAACAAATTGATAAAAATACAACCCTAAACCTGAATTTAAACCTTCAATATAGTTATAATTTTATTTAAAACAATTGTAAATATTAACTAAAAATGAGTATATTCAAAATTCATTAATATATATGCGTGGCAATTAAGATAAATGAGTTTTTAACAAACGCTAAACAAAGATAAATTAATTATATAACGTGATTATATATTAAATTAAAAAATATATAATAACAAAACAAACAATTAAATCAAATTTCATTATTCTATAGAATGTAAAAAGTTTAATTTTTATGTCATATAATGTTAAATATATTATATTTAATTATATAAATAATTATAATAAAACATACTATTAAAGAGTGGCTATCTTTATGGTTTTGATAGTTTTTATGTTTTTAATTCCAAATTAACGTAATCCCACAAGCTCTTTAATACAAACCCCACAGCCGGTATAAGTAGTAATAGTAATAATTCCCCTCCTAATGCTAGTAACGTAAAAAAGGATACTATAAATGCCAAAGACGCCACAATTATTTTTTTTTCTGACTTTTTTAACTTTCGATTAATTTGGAATACCATATAATTATTACTTGATGTAATTTCATTATATTCATTTTTAGCCCCCAAAATATTTTCATCTTTCTCTGTTATTCTTTTATCATGCATTGGCTGTATTGCCAATTCGCCATTCCTTATATTATCAAGCTTTTTTTTTACTTCTTCTAATTCTTTTTGAAGTTCATAAATTTGGTTTTTTGTTTTCTCATCTAAATTATTTAAGTTGGGTAATGTATTGTTTTCTTTATGTTCCTTTATACGTGAATCTATAGCATTTCGAAGATTTGTTATTTTATCATCATTATAGTCATTAAATTGATTTACAAGACTCAAAGTTGATTCATAAAAATTATTTAAATCGAATTCCTTGTCTTTATCTGCTAATATCCTATTATTTCTAAAATTGGTTACATTCCTTTCAAGGTATATGGTTCTCTCATTTACAAAATATAATCTCTGAAAAGAAATGAAATGTTTGTTACTATATGTATATAATTAATTTTAATTGTTTCCTTAACTTAACATAAGTGTTTTACCGATGCATAAAGGAATAATATAAGGTTAATGTAAAATAAATATATACAAAAGCTACAATAAAATATTATTAATAATAAAAGAAAATGATGTGTAACTTACATTTTTGCCATATTCAAAAGAACAAATAATGATTGAAAACAAAACAAATTTTAAAATGCCGACTCTCATTTTTAACTCTATTCATTAAACAAATGAAATAGTGATGGTAAATTCATATTTATTACTTTTATGTTTTAAACTTATGAACAAATGAATAAGTCCATAAAAAACTATGGAATTTATTTCATTTATTAATTTTTTACATTTTCAGTAAAATCAATTATGTAACTGTTGTAATGAACTTCATTATATTCATTAAAAGTGTTTATTTATATAAATATTAATTTTTCTCTAAAAATACAACATTTTTAATTGTAAAAAAATATATGTATATAATAATTTTTCCATAAAAAATATATTTTTGAAATTTTTATACAAACTGTTTTTTAATATAATTTATAATAGATTGGTATATTTAATGATACGGTTGTAGGTTGTATATTTATAAACTTATATATTTCTATTATTGTTTACATACGAACAAATTAATAAGCATCAATTAAATAATAAAATATTAGATACATATATATGAATAAATACAAACATATAATGAAAACATTAACACAAATGCATAGTATTGAAATGAAAAATGTGAGTATTATATATATTTATAATCTATAATTTTATTATACATATATTTATAGTGTATTTTTTATGTATTACTAAAAATGTTAGATGCATAAAACATCTTTTATAGATATGTTGTATTGTTGAATATTGATCGATATACTATGAATCTATATTTTATAATTACCTATTATATATTAGTATTATGTTTAATTAATTACAAAAATATAAAACTTGTGTATTCATAATGTTATATATTAAAAATATCATTTATATAATATAATTAAAATTATTAATTTTTAGATATTATAATATTAATGAAATTATGAATCATAATATTTTTGATATTCATTATTTATGAATGCTTCTGATATGGATGCCGTCTTGTGATTGAATTATTTAAATAAAAATATATTAAACATATAAATCTGATAAAAACATGCAATGCATTATTTCGTTTAAATAATAATTTTTTAAACTTTATTAGAAAAATAATTCTCTTTTATTTTAGTTATACTTGTGATATTTTTTGAGTTGTTAATTTTTAATTAAAAAAAATACTAATATAAATTCTAATATTTTCTTTTTAAAGTTCAAAATGAATAAATTTTATATTCAAATCGCTTTATTTATTTTAAGCATTTTCGCATATGGAAATAATGAAACCCTTGCATCTGATCCTGCTCCAAAAAAAGTTCCCCGAAAAGTTCCCAATAAATCTACAACACCCAAATCAAACCGTCATTATTTTACGTAAGAAAATGCAACAATATATGCATATTACACATTTCATTATGACCATATTAAATATCCATTTGTACAACAATGTTATAATATAAATACAATAAATTTATTTTTGTAAACATTAAAAATATGTCCATTTTTATCAATGATAGTTCAGAAGAAATATATGAAAAAAACAAGGACCTATTATGTACCAACCCAAAAGAAACTAAAGAAGCGGAAGAAGTTATGAACGAAGCTGTAAAACATTTAGAATCTCATGCTTCACGCATGAATGGTTATAAAGCATTTACAAATTTCAATGACCCTGATGTAAATTTATATAAAAAAAAACTTGAAAACCATACAGATATTGAAAGAATTAATTATATAGTTTATGATTTCGATAAGGTATCTACAAAAGAACAATATTAATTTTATAAACTCAATCAAAATTAAAAAATGATTATAATTTTATACATATATTTCTCTATGTTTCCATTAGTATAATGATACAATAAACGAGATATGGGATCCCAATCATCTCAGTCCTTTCAATAATGGCGATGTTAAAAGTATACAAAACATAAATAATTATTCAACTTAACATATTATTGTTACTATTTATTCAGCATTTCGTGATTTATTGCTGCCATTGTTATATGATATTATTTATTGTTTTCCATATCTTCAAATTCATAACATTTTAATTTACATAATGCAAAATTATTTTTTTTTTAAAAGTTGCTCGTGTGTACAACCCAAATTTAGTAATAATACAACAACGTTACAAAAAAAAATCTGGATCCCCTCAGAAATACTTTTATGCTTTAGCTACAAAGGTCCAAGTAAGGAAATTTTTTTTTCGTCCCCCAAAAAACCATATTCTTCATATTATTCACAATAGTTCATCCAATATATTTTTATTAATTTTGTAGATATCAGAAATTACAACTATAATTGCCTATGTATCAGCAGATATAAATGATCACAACCCTTCCAAAAAAAAATACGAAAATACAATCGTAAAAAAAGCAAATTCATTCAAAACTGACATTAATTCTGAAGAAGATATTAGAAAAGGAAAATTAAAAAAAACGTTTGTTAACCTAGCTGGATATTACATTCAAGATTACAAAGGCATGGCTAATATCACCTATATCGGATCTGTAAGCGATATACAAATTTTAATAACATAATAACTTATTTAAACAATTGTTAAAAAAATATTGTTTTAAATAAATGTGCATATTTATAATATATATTATAATTTGCAAAAAATTTAAACATTTTATATATTTACCAATTTATGTTTTTCTTCTTAGATTGATGGACACTCTTTGATTAAACCCAAGTGCTTTTGTGTATCATGTTTTAAATACTATCATATTAATATATAAATTTATATTTCATATAGATTTTTCAGAACTGTAATATTAGAAAATTTATTTAATAAAACGATTTATTTCCATACATAATGTTGCTTTAAATTACCATAATAAGGTTTTTTTTTTGTTTTAAGAATGCTTTTTTTTTGTTTTAATAATGCTTTTTTTTGTATGTTATTTGTTTGTCTTTTAATATTAGGATGCATTTGCATGGATTCATTTTGTGAATATTACAAATATAAATGTTGTTATTTATGATATTTTTTCATTTAATGTTTGTCACCCCTTTTTTATTTACAAAGATAGACATCATATATAAATTAAAATTTTTGGAGATATGTCATATATTTTTTTTATAATTGATACTTATATATTTTTAAACGATTTTTTATTCATGTATACTATTTAAGAAGCATGCTAAACTAATAAGTGTTTCCAAATTATAAAAAATTAAATCAAACGAGACACATACACATCGACAAATACTATTATTAATATATGCAATTCTTTCTTCTTTTACTAATACATAATAAATTTTGAAACTCTTAGCATAAATCTATTATTCACGCCTTATAAAAAACCAATATGTTTATGGCTATTTAAATATACCTCATAAGAGCCACACATCATCACTATCTTATATATATTATTTAATGGACTTTCAGATACCCAAATATTATTAAATATGAACAAATTAGATCACTTGGACCCAAAAATAGAACCATAAACACCTCACCACCAAGAAAATTGTAACTAAAAACCAAAGGCATTTTTTGTGTATAAATATTCAATAATTTATTTTACAATTTATTTTTGTGGAGAATTTTTTCGTATTAGTTTATATAGTTGTTTATTTTTATATATAAAAAATAATTTTTACATTCAAAACAAATGGAATGAAATAATAAAACTATTATTTTTATATAATCGCTAATATATTATATGCATAATTATATTCAAATAGTACATATAAATATTCATTATACTAATATATTTCTTATATTATTTTTTATCTTTATATTTTAAATTGTCAGTGCTGGTGCTAGCTAGAATTATATAGATTTGTAATATGTAAGATATATATAATTCCATATATAATGGCATATTTTATAATTTTTATTTTAAAATATGTTTTAGTTGAATGGGAAATGCAACATTAAAGATATTATATAATTAAATTTATTTATTTTTATCATTATAGCATTTGATAAACTAAAACCTATAATATTACGCATGTTCATTATTTATGAAAGCCTTGGCTACCCATTACGTGCGACTAAATTAATTAAATATAAAATGTGTTGAATTCATATATAATAAAAAAAATTATACAAAATTGCTATTTAAATATATTTTTTAAATAAATTTGATTTTTATTATTTTTTCGAAAATTTGTTGCTTCGATTTTAATTTTATTTACGAAACTTTTCGAATTGTTGATTTATAATGTTTAATTTAAAAAAATATAAATTTATTAATATTTTGCTTATTAAAATCGAAAATGAGTAAAGGATATATTAAAATAATTTTCCCTCTTTTAGTCTCATTCCTATATATGAGCAATAATGTCCTTGCAAATGATAGAAATGATGGTATTGAAGCTTTACGAAGATTTGCTCGACCACCTACTAAGTAAGAAAATAGGACAGTGTATATATATCGAATATAATTGCACAGTTACATCTTCTATATGTGAGAATATAATACGTATTTATGAAAAAGTATACCTACATAAGATTGGATAATAAAAATGTTAGTTTATAAATGCATTTATATTTTTTCTTTACAAATTAAAAGTCCTACTGGTGGCAATGAAGGTTCAGAAGAATCGAATGAACAACACTCTTCCGACTTTTATGTATACAAGGAACAAGTTAAAGCAGCAGAAGAACTTATGGATGAAGCTGAAGATTTATTATCCCGCCATGCTACAAATACGAATGAGTACTCATTATATAATAAGCTCAGTGATAACTCAATTGAATATTTTAAGAAATATGGAGAAGCAACAATTTATAAATTTAACCATAAACTAGAGCACCCCGATAAGGTATGAATTAACGAAGAAACGATTTTAAGTCATAAAATTAAGTTAAAATTAAAAAATAATTATTACATATATATATATATATATATATATATATATATATATATATATATTTTCCCCTCCTTGTTAGTATAATTATATAGTAGAGAAGATATGGAATCCACAATTCAGAAAACTTGATGGTCACACTATTAAAGGTATTAAGCAAATAATCTATAAATTTAATATCCGATTACCAATATGTAATATTTCATGTTTTATTATTGCCAATATCTTATGGCTCCGCTTTTTATCTGTTAGTCGTTAATTTTCGTAATATGCTAATTTACATATATGTAAAAATATAATTTTTTTTTAGAAAAAATTGTACGTCGATACTCTCCAGATTTAGTAATGATCCAACACCGTTACACAAATGATGATATTATGTTCGATGGGTATTACTATGCTTTAGCAAAAAAATATCAAGTAAGGAAACATTTTTTTGTTCATCCCTCTAAAAATGAAAAATTTCACAATATATAGCGTAATTTATGAAAACATATATATTTTTAATTCACTTTTAGATATCAGATACCACAACTTTGATTACCTATGCAACACCTGATATAGACGACCAAAATAGAGCTGATAAATTGAAATTTAAAAATCCTCTCTTAGAAAGTGCAAACTCATTCAAACAACAAATTGATTCAGAAAAGGATATTCAAAATGGAGAATTGACAAAAATGTTTGTTAACTTATCTGGATATCTAATTAGAAAAAAAGAAGACCACGTTGATATTACCTTTGTCCACTCTGTAAGCAATATAAAAATTTTAACAACTTAATAACTTTATTCCACTATTTATTTTGTTATTTCGTTATCCTATTTTAACATTTATAAAAAATACATAGCATTTATATAAATGCAAATATTTATAATATATGATATTCATTCACAACTATAATATTTTCTTTTATATATTTATCCATTCTTATTTTTTCCCCACAGATTGATATTCATCATCGCCCTAATCTTAAAGACTCCATAATTGACATAGTTCACTCAGCACAAATACTACATCTTATAAAATTAACCATCGAAGCTTTCAACGAATAAATGTGCATTCCTCATAATGCTTCTTATAATTTTAATGTAATATGTTGTTAATAAAATAAAATTGCTTTCATATATGATATATATTTTAAATTATTGCATAGCCACATTTGTTAATTCCGTTTATCTTCCGTATAATGTATTTGCATGTTTTTAATATATGTGTTCATATATTTATTTTAGTGAATGCCATAAATGTAAGAATTATATTTTATAAAAAATATCTCTTTATTCTTCCTTTTCATATTAATATTGATAATCCTTTTATATGTAAAAATATATAAATTACTATTTCCTGTTACTATGTTTTTTATGTCATTATTCATATGGAACTCCCAATTTGTATTAAATTAGTTATTATAAAGCATATAATTCATTTCTGTAAAATATACTGCTAATTTTCAGTATTTACATAACATTAGTAGACAAAATGTTGTAATATGTTAATTGGAAAGTATTAAAAAATTAATATTTCACAAAAAAAAAAAACGAAAAACAATAATAGAATGCATATATATATATATTTGTGCAAATACACACATAGAACTATATGGGTATAAAGGAAAATGATCAAAAATCGATTATTTTCTTTGTACATAAGTCGCCTTCTTTAATTTCTTTAATCAACTTGTTACTGTAAATATTCTTAATTATTTCCGAATGGTTATAATTTTTTACATGTCCATATAAGTACAAATCATATATAATTTTTTGTATTGGAAAATAAAAAGGAAATGTAAAAAAATTATAATTCGAAAAAGGAGGGAATAAAATTTGAATAGAAAAATGATTTATAGGAGATGGGTAAGGCGCGCCCATATACATATATTTTTTTAAAGCTTGTATTTTATTTTTAATATTAGCATCTTCTAATTTTTTGAAAAACATACTTAATATAGATTTATTTTCTGTATTTTTCAATATATTTGTATATATATTAACATAATTTTCATTTAACTTATCTATAATATTTCCTTCATTTATATTTTCCATATATTTATTATCACTATTAATAGAGTTTATTCCTATGTTTTTTTTTCTTTCTTTAATAATTTTATTTAATTCAAATAAAATGTCTACAATTTCTTCATTGTAATCCTGATCACAGTCTCTATATTTGTTACACATGTATTTATAATGAACACCTTTCCCTTTACTAATAATGAGAAAGTATAAAAATATGTCCATAATGAAATAAGCATAATTGTACAAATGTAATAAACAGTTTAAATCTTTCCTTTTTAAATTTTTAACATCATACATAATCCCTTTAAATAAAATAGTAAGATTCAAACATGAATTGCTATATGGGTTATTTAATATAATATAATCATAACAATTATAATACACATATAGCTTATTACTGTTATTTATTTTGCCATTTTTTATATGCACATATTTATCATCAATTTTTACGTTATTTAATAATGGCTCATAATAATTTTCTTTATTATTTTTTTCATCAAATATCTTAAAATTTTTTCTAACATTAATTATGTCTGTGTAAATATTATTTTTTATTAATCTAATATCATTATCATTTAATATATTGTTGCAATATATGCATTTGTCCATGTTATTTATGTTTAAACTTAAGCAACTGTTACACACCTTCTTATATAGCCTATTTGTATAATACTTTTTTTTTTCGTGCGAGTAATAAATTCCTCTTCTTATAATCTTTAACATTTTTGAAAAAGCCAGATTGACAAATATACGAGCACATACGTATGTATGCGTAAGTAAATCTGTATATATACTTCATGAACAAATATTCCCTATTAAATATTTCGATACATTATTATGTAATTCTTTATTTCATATAAACTATAGGTAAAAGGCTTACCTTTTTTATTTCTTCCCCATTTAATGTATACTCCTTAAGTTTATGTTTTTCTCATCATATGTATTATATTCCTTTTATAAAATTCAGGGTTTTATATAAATGTATCTCCATAAAAAAAACATATAAGGTTACCCATATTCCCCTTCAAAATGTTTCAATTATTTATCCATTCTTAGAAAATATTTTATTTGCCTTTTCTCCAATTATGTTTGTTTTAGCATATTTTTATTTAATTTGATTTATTTTTAGCTTTTTTTTTCTTTCATCACAATTTTTGAAAACACAAAAATCACATAAATGGTAACAGCGCAAACCGCTGAAATTGTAAATAAATTAAAGAAAAATAATGACAAATAGTTATAAAATATACATAATTATAGATATTCATGTAAATTATACCAAGTTTTCTTCAGAAAAAAATAATATTTTTAATAATTTTTTTTATAAATTTTTAAAACAGTGTTTTTTCTTATATATTCAGGCGTTATTCACAAACAATGAGAACAAAATATCTACATATATTTATATGTACGTATGATTTTTTATACAAAAAAAATAAATTAATGTTACAAAAAAAATTTACGTAGTTCCATATAAACATATACTTTTTATAATATAGTGTGCATATTCCAAAAATTAAGTCATAGTAACTTTTATTTTGTTCACCACAAAAATTTACGCTGCGCTAATAAACAACGTCATTACTCATAATATGTATATACCTATATTACAAATGCATAATATATAACTCCAAGCCCATTTCAAAGGTATACAAATTATAAATGAGGATCCTACTACGCTTAAAAGGGACTAAATGTATGCTATCTAAACTATATTGTGCAAATGCGTCTTTCCTTTTTTTCAAAATAAAATTATAGTTTTTTAAAAATATGGAAAATTGCCAAATTTAAAATGATCGGTATGAAAATATATGCCCGTACAAAGATACTTGCTAACTGTAAAAATTGTTTAGCAGTACCTAGTTTGTATACATCACACTAGTTTAATTAAAATTTAAAGTTATCATAAGGATTCCATTTAATCGGAAAGTTTTCTGGTGTCGCATCTTCATTTTCTTTCCAAATCTAAAAAAATTTGAATGAATTATTAGAAAATATATAAATAGAACACATTAGAATAAGCATGCAAATACTCTTATGCGATTCGTACTACTTACATACACATATGCATATTTATTAATTCACATTCTCTTATATATTACCTTTATGGATTTATCACCATGTGTTGTTATTAACCGGCTCTCACTTTTATCAAAAGCCATCGATAAAGTGGAATTTTCACAATCAACTGTTCCAGGTACAACTTTATTTGTCAATGTATCATATTTATATCCACTTGACCAATCATAGAAATGAAGCTGGCCATTATTACTACCTAATATTAAAATTGAAGAATCACTAAAGTAAGAATCTTGCTTAATTAAACTACAATTTACTATTGAATTAAAACCTGTAATATTTCTATCAAATTCTGCATCTGCCCCACACCATACTTTAACATTATCTGGAGCACAACTACAAAAACTGTATTCAAAAGGATGTATGGATAAAGATCTAATACTTTTTTTATGATGTGTTAATGCTATTCTGCATTTGCCATTATTTAAATCCCATAATCTTATCATTTTATCTTGAGAACCTGATATAACTTGAGGTTCAACAGATTGCGAAGATAAAGACATAATCGTTCCTGTATGTCCTGATAATACAAAAATTGAATTTTTTGTTCTTATATCCCATACTCTAACTACTGCATCTCTTCCCCCACTCATTAATATATCTAATGATGGATGTAAAGATAAACAATATACACCAGATAAATGACCATGATAATCTCTTATCACTTTATTGTATTCCAAGTCCCAACATTTAACTCTGTTATCTTCACCACAACTAAATAAATATGGATTCCTTTTAGAAATTTTTATATCTCTTACACTATTTATATGCCCTGTTAAGGTTAATTTTAGTTTACAGGTAGCTAAGTCCCATATTTTAATTAGTCGATCATTAGCTCCTGTTGCAAACCATTCATTACTTATATCAACATCAACGCAATTTACCCAACCCGAATGCCCTAATATAACTCTATATAATTTATATGGATAGTGCCATTTAGGTTTTTTTATTTTTTTATATATATCTAAGGTTTTAATATTACTTAATGCATCACTACTTAATATCGATTCGTCTGATTTTTTTATAATAGGCTCATTAAATATTTCATTTTTATGCTGGTTATTATTAAAAGGCAATATACTACTATTTTTATTATCCACAATATTTCCGTGTTCACTTTTATAATTAGATAACACATCTGCATTCGTATAATTCGCATTTAAAGAAATATCTTCGTGTGTTATTGGGTCATCATTTATAATGCTATTTATTATTGAGCTTTTTTTCTTCTTCTTTTTTTTCATATTTTTTTCATTTCCTTTTTGTATATCACTTGTTTCCATTTTTTTTATATATAACTTTTTTACAGATGAATACTCATCCATTTCTCTTATATTTATGTTCATTTTTATAGATGTTAATTTCTTTAAAACATTTTCCCTTAAATTGTTTCGTCGTGCTTTTAATTCATTTTCTTTATATCTTTGTTCATAAGATTTTGTGCTTTCTTCATCTGGAATAGCTAAAGCAGATACCGCTTTTAAATCTTTTATTTTGTCATTATTCTCATAATCATCATCTTCATCATTTATAATTATTCTACCGTTTATGTTCTGGTCATATGCTAATAAATTATAATTAAATGGTGTTAATATATCATTTCCCATGAACATATTTTTCGATAAGCAAATGTGTTTTTTTAAATCTTCTTCGCCACCATATTCTGCTTCATATTCTTCTTCTTCTTCATTATTTTCATCTTCATACTCTTTTTCGTCATTTTTTTCAACTTCATTTATTTTATCATCTTCCTTTTCCTCACTTCTATCAAATCCAAAAAATCTTCTCATTTGTTTTTGTGCTGCTAGAAATTATCTTGTTACTTTAACGCTTTTATTCGAATTAAAAGATTTAATTTGGGTCTAAACGCATATGTATACATATATATGTATATATGCTTATATATTTATATTTATTTATACGTCATCTATATAATAATGGATATTTTAATTAAAGATTATTTTATGATATATATGATATTTATATACATCCAGATTTGTTACTATATAAAAAGTTATTTTTTTATTTCATTTACTAAAAATATATATTAAAACTTTCTTAATCATTCCGAAGAATGCATAATATATAGTATTATATGTACTTAAATATACATACGTGTAAAATATATATGATGTATATGTATTTACTATATATTTACATAAAATATATATATTCCATGTTTAAAAGGAAAAATAAAATAAATTATTTATTACATTAAAAAATCTTCCATAATAAAATACAGGAGGGGGCATATAAATAAATATCATTATATTTTAATAATTATCACGGCAATATTTCTAAAAAAAATATATAATAAAATAAGCAGTGCGAATCATAAAATAACCATTATCGCAATCAAAAAAAATAAATATAAAAAAAATATTCTATAAAAACAAAGGCAATTAATGAAACGAGGGAATATATATTATATTAACACATAAAGTTGTAATAAATAAATATATACCTATTACTCATATAACTATTATTATCCTATTGTTACTTACAAATTAATCACATCGTATATTTTAAAAATGATATACATCCCTCAAATGCTAAAGAACCACAAAATAAGAAAAACAATTATCCAAATAAAACATATCTGAGCATAACACCCTAATAACGTTATAAATTTCCATTTTATTCGTAAGGTTATTTTTATACATATACATGTATTATGATACAATTTAACAACAGATATATAAAACTTACTGAAAAAAATACACAATAAATAATTATAACATTAATGCCACGTTATATTATTGCAAAGTTAGTGTTGCCATTTACTTAATTTGTATTTAAAAATGAGGATAAAAAGTGATATATTTTAATTTAAAAAACATAACCTTATTCATAAGGAGTTGCATATTCCTTCATAACCATTTCAACCATACATATATATGGCATATGTTGAGTTAATGCTCCATCAAATAATATACATATCTTTTTGGTTTCCCATTATTTAAGCAAGAAAAATAATGATTCGTATCATAAAACATTATGAGTTCGTAAATATAACTATGCCCATATGCAAATGAAAAAAATTTGCATCAAAGGCGTTTTATAAAAATATGAAGGCTTTATGTTTCTTTTTTACATGCATGATAGATGCATAGTTAATAAGACATAAACTCTGCCCATTCCTTTCTCCTATTTTTAGTAAATAAATTAATAAACAAATACGGATTATGTAATATATACATAGTTCTTTCCATACTTCTATATTCATGAAATTTGATATAAAAGTGGTATATCCAATTATCATGTGTATATTACGTAAGAAATGTTGTTATTAATAAAATAAACAAAAGAATGCTATACAAGAGTTTTACAATAATACAATGATTAATTGGTTAATATATATTTTTTAAATTAAATTACAAATAGTGGCGTCTGCTTTATTCTTATGAATTTTTTTTTCATATGCCATATATAAAATAGCCAAAACGTATAATTTTTTAAATAGCTAGCTATAATGTAAACAATAAAAAACAAAAAATCTTTTAAAATACAGGTTATAAAAAGGAAATGAACGCTTTCCATTCATAAAAATACACATATGATTATCCCATCCTATATAGGACGGATGAATATATAACAAGGCAATTAAAACTTCAACGGCGGACTTTTTAATCTATTTTTTTTTTGTTCTTTTAAATATGTGTACTTTTAATATAAGTAGATTGCTAAAAGTAGCTAAATAATCTATATGTAGCTATATGAAAAGAAAAAAACATAAAATTATTATGCGCATCCCTTATATAATATCCTCATATTTCTTTTCCTCTATTACTCAAATTTTCTATATAAAATAATGTTCAGCATTATTAAAAAAAAATTTATGTTGAAAATAATAATAATTAAAATAATAATAAAAAACCCAATTTGTGACATTGCTTATTTTTTTTTATTTTTATTTATACGACATTTAAAATTCGCAATATGTATTTAATATATATGCCTTTTCGTTTTTTTTTATTTCTTATATATATTTTACGTACAATCTTTTACGTGAAAAATTTTTTACATATTATTTTTGTTAATTATAAAACATTGCTTAATTAAATTTTTCTATATATGAAAATACATAAAATATTTTTGTGATAATTATATAAATATTTTAGTAAATTGTAAGAATGAAAATTAACATAAATAAAATATAAAAACTAAGCGTTATAAGTTTACATGGAATACATACTTTTTTATGCTCGTTTTTATTATATAAAACATCCATTTATATAATCAATTTCATTACGTTTTTTTGTAAACTTATAAAAGTAAATATAATAAAAAAAAATTAAAAAAGAATACAAAAACCTATATAATTTATTCATTCTATATAGTAACATTTTTATGAATGCCTTATGCAACATTCATAATTTGGGTTAATTTAATGAAAATCAAAAAAAATGAATTTTCTTAAAATTATGTCAAATGGATAGATAAAGAGAAAGTTGCATTTTACTGTTTTTTCATTCGAATATATAATCTTCAATACAATCATCTATATTGTAATACCAAACATTTTGTACATGATTGCATATATGGTTATGAACATATACATAAATGAAATATATACATTTATATGAATAATACAAATTAAAAATGACATTTATTATATATAATATTTGCTAATTTACAAAAAAAACAATAAATTAATAAAAGAACAGCGAAACATAATTGTTTTATGTTGTATTTTAAATGATACTAGGACGCCAAGAAGACGAATTGTTGTATTCATTATTTAGTTGTTTTAACAGTATAACTCCAAATACTCATCAATATAAGAATTTGAAAAAAATAAAATCAAATTTTACACTATAAATATATTAACAATATACAGTATATACATATATATTTATTTATTTATTTATTTTGGTTGTAGCACTTAATGCGTTAATTTGTTTGTATTGTTATGCTTACATTACGTTTAGTGTAACGTAGCCCTTTAATTTACTAACAAAACCACTGAATATATAAGTATATTTCCATTTTTTACACTAGTGATCATTTATTTTATATTTAGTCATGGATGAATAGAGGAAAATATAGAATTTTTCCTTATCGAATTTTTTGCTTCTTCTTACCATAGATTTATTATTTTTTCCATTTTCCATTTTTTGGTAATGTGCATATTAAATTCATTTAATTTTATTTACGAATAAATATATTATAAATATGTTTATTTTATTCGAGCCTTAGTGACAGTAACTGCATTAGAAAAAAAAATATATAATGAATATATAAAATGAGCGAGTGAACATATTACATGATATATATATAATAGGAAAAAATATATTTATCCATACATATTTGTTTATACATATATACGTTTAAATATTCATTTATTTCAAATAAATGAGATAAAAGACAAATAATCAAGTAATCCAAAAAAAAGAAACCAAAGAAAAATTATCATCAAATAACCAAATATCCAAAAACAAATAGAATACACGCGCATATAAACATATATACCTATACAATAATATCATTGAAGCAATGAGTTATAGCGATTCTATGTCTGCATCAAATAATAGTAGTAATCAGGATGCTACATCTGGAAAACTACAATATACTGAAAGTGATGATGAAGGAAGTGACGAATATTGCCCAGGAGGTTATCATCCAGTTGAAATAAATGAAATATATAATGATCGTTACAGAATTGAAGGAAAATTAGGATGGGGACATTTTTCTACAGTTTGGATTGCAACTGATTTAAAAAGCAAACCATTAAAATTTGTTGCTATAAAAATTCAAAAAGGTTCAGAAACATATACAGAATCTGCTAAATGTGAAATAAATTATTTAAAAACTGTTAAAATAAATTCTTTTGATTCTTCTTGGGTTGAATTTAAAGAACAACAAAGAGAAAGATTATTTCATTATAATATGACAAAAGGTGTTGTTTCATTTATTGATAGTTTTGAGCATAAGGGACCAAATGGTACACATGTATGTATGGTGTTTGAATTTATGGGCCCAAATTTATTATCTTTAATTAAACATTATGATTATAAAGGTATACCAATTAATTTAGTTAGAAAAATTGCTACGCACGTTTTAATAGGGCTACAATATTTGCACGATGTTTGTAAAATTATACATAGTGATATAAAGCCAGAAAATGTAGTTGTTTCCTCACTTTCGAATATACCAAAGCCTAGAGACTATACTAAATCGAAATTAGTGAATAATAATGATGATAAAAATATAAAAAATGCTACTGAAAGTCATTTTAATTCCCCATCTCACCCAAAACAAGAAAACAATATCAACAACGAAAAGGACATCGATAAAGTAAACCCACAAATTGAAGAAACGGAGCAAGATGAAACCGAACAAGATGATACTGAATCAAATGTAACCGAAGTGAAGGAACCAAATGAATTTGATAATATTGACTGGAATAAATTGACTAAAAATGAAAAGAAAAAATTAAAAAGAAAGAAAAAAAAAATGCTTAAAAAAGAAAGATTAAAAATAAATGAAGCTAATAATACAGAACAAAACAAACAAACAAATAACGAGGTAAATATGAATAATTTGAGTCACCCTGAAGATAACAGTCAATTTAAAAAGGAAGATAACGAAGATTTTAGAAATATAGACTCTATAAAAGCTAATGATATTTCATTAGAACCAATCCAAATTTCTCCTAAAACTAGTTTGAATGCAAATTTGAAAGTTAATACAAATTCAAACAAAGACAATAATGCCATATCTGGTGAATATAATAATCAAAACTTAAATGAAAATAGTGATATAAAATTATGTAAAGATGAAATCAAAAAGGATTCAAAACAAATTGTTTCTAATACAATAAAAAATGATTTATCATGTGCTAATGAAAATAAATTATCAGATTTGTCAAAAGAAGAAACAAAAGGGCCTATAATAGAAGATAACGAAAAAAATAAAATAAATGGCAATGACAAGCTTAATGTAAAAAAAAAAAAAAAAAAAATCAATGAACCACCATATGTTAAACATAGACTTAAACCTTCCAATTCAGATCCATCCTTACTTACTACCTACTATAACATACATGCTATACAAGAAACGCTAACAAGAAAACCATATCATTATAATAATTACTTTTTAAATAATCCAGAAAAATATGGTTATGATAAATCACCACAATTATTGCGTAGATTGCCAATAGACTATTTAAGAAATGATAGCTCTTTGGATGGTAGTAACAATAGTTGTAATGATAATAACGAAAATACTAACGATACATCTTCTGAACAATTCGAAAAATATGTAGATAAAGATGCTAACAAATTCCCCATTTATTGTGGCATGTTTAATCACCTAATACATCCAGAAGCAATGAAATTACATGAATCAAATAAAAAAAAAAATATATATTCTGAAGTTCCGAATGAAAATCCATCATCGGGAAATAATAAAAATAGTAAGGTTGTTTATATTAAAACAGAAGAAGGGGATTATTGTATTAGACCTTATGATCCTACTGTATATTATCATGAAAAATCATGTTATAAAATATGTGATTTAGGTAATAGTTTATGGATTGATGAATCAAGATATGCAGAAATACAAACACGACAATATAGAGCTCCAGAAGTTATATTAAAAAGTGGTTTTAATGAAACAGCAGATATATGGTCATTTGCTTGTATGGTGTTTGAATTAGTAACTGGAGATTTCTTATTTAACCCACAAAAATCAGATATATATGATAAAAACGAAGAACATTTAAGTTTTATAATCGAAGTATTAGGAAATATACCAAAATCAATGATAGATGCAGGATATAACTCACACAAATATTTTAATAAACATACATATAAACTAAAAAACATTAAAAATATTAAAAGATATGGATTACATAAAATATTAAAATATAAATATGGTTTACCAGAAAAAGAAATAAATCCATTATGTAGTTTTCTATTACCTATGCTTTCAATAGATCCCCAAACAAGACCATCAGCATATACTATGTTACAACACCCATGGCTTAATATGGTAGATCTAGAAGATGATGAACAAACAAATACTAATAATAGGTCTTACTCTGTTAATACTGTAAATTTCAAAAATCAAACACATTATGATATATATCAAGATAAAATTAATAACAACGATAATAATAACACAAAATATTTACCGCAAAATCATGATAAATATTCAAATTATGATAATGTACATGCAAATACTTTAATACAGAATTTTGACGAAGCTTCTGAAGATAGTTATGAAAATCACCATGAAATGCGACATCCATATCAAAACTATCATCCACATAATAATCATCTAGAGGAATATATCGATGATATGGGAATCCAGGATGAGGAATATCAAAGACAATATGAATATCACAACAAATACAACAATAGGGGCTATAATAATCCCTCAAATATTTATTCTGGAAATTTTAATAAACAAATAGATAAAGAACATGATATCCATAATTCCTCAACTAATACAAGGGATTATATGCTTTATTCAAAAAATGTTCCACCAAGCATGCCAATGAATCATCAATACAACTTGATTAATAATATAAATAACTATCAAAATAATAATGTTGCCAATAATCATTTCTTCAAAAGCAATACAAAATATGATATGAATATGCCAAGGAATTATAATAAAAAGCCAAGTGTAGTGTATAGTGAAATTCCACACAACAAATATGGTGATGATACAAATTATTATGATAATAACTCTGGATATAAATATATGCAAAACTATGAAAGACGAAATGACTTTAAACATGAATATGGAAGTGATATGGAAGATGAGGATGAAGAAGAAGATGAAGAGGAGATTGAAGAAGAGGAGGAAGATGAAGAGGAAGATGAAGAAGAAGATGAAGAAGAGGATGAAGAAGAGGATGAATATGAAAGAAGTCAATATACTAACGAAAATGATGATAGTATTCAATTCCATAATAAAATAAATTTTAATGACTATTCTAATAAAAATAACAATATTTATGAAAACAAACATAATATAGAATCATATTTCAATAAAGTAAAAAATCAACATAAAAATAATCTAGTAAATGTAATGCAAAATAATGAATTAAATAAATTTAAAAATTATGAAGCTATAAAAAATAGAGAAAAAACAAATGCACAATTAAAAGAACAAACCCCATTTAAACTCAGTGAAAAAAATATTGATAATACAAAAAATAAATTATTTGAATTAGAACAAAATTATAATCCTCAAAATTTGGGAGGATTTATAAATATGAATTCCAACAAAAAGTTTGATCAATTTGAACAAATCGAAAAACCTCATATAGAAACGAAAAATACACAAGCCCATTTATCAGTTCATAAAAAATATATCCATGAAAAATACGAAGGTGATAAGGAAAATCAAATAAACTGTAAAGTTGTTAACAAAAAAAATTCATATGCTTTTACATAAAAAAGAGAAATATTCACACTATTTTCTACCAATTAAATATTAATACGCAAAATAATCACATATAAGAAATATTCAAAAAATGCATATTTATTTTTCTGTATACCCTTTCTCTATTTCTCATTTTTATATCACCGGAATGTAGAATATTATTAGTACCATTTTTTATATTAAAAGATCTTTTTGAAGATTATGAAGATTTATATTTACCCCTACATTAGGATATTTTTTAATATATTATGATATACTTATTATTTTTAATATAATAATCATTATTCAGGCAATTTGTTATCAGTTGAAAATGTAATAGACATAAGGGCACGTGCATTTATAAGCACCTCCATAATAAGTATATGCAATCGTATTTATGTATATGCTAATTTATTTAAAAAGAAAAAACGGCGTAAAATATACTCAAAAATATAATTTTTTTCAGTAAGCACACAACATATACACTTAATAGAGAGGATATATATTATCCATTTAAATACAAATGTTTAATTAGAATTTTTTAGGTGTAAAAATATATAGACAATCGATGATAAAGCATTTTTTCCTAAAAGCTTTATAATGACTTTTTTTTCATTATATTTACCTTTTTTTATTCAAGCATTAATACCATATATATATTTCTTATCTATCCAAACCTTATAAATTAAGGTCATAATTAAATCAGCATTTATGCATTGTTTTTACACTACAAATTTGTTATTATCATCATTATTACTATTGTATATTTCGTTTTATTTCACAACTTTTTTTTTTTTTTTTTATTTTTTTTAATTAAAAACACCGAAAGTACACTAAATATAAAATAATAAATAGGCTATTGCTAAAAATTATACATAAATGGAAAATTTTAAAGGACTTAAATCCTAAAATTTTTCAAAGTCAAAAAATGTCTATAGTTAATATAGAGAACAGAGATAATAATTATCTTGTTTTTCTACAGTACCTTCAATATAATGGCTTTATTTTCTTTGCATAGGTATATACATCCTTTATAGTTGTATATTAACTAAGCTCATAGATATATACCATAAAATATGCATATAACATCAAAATAAAAGATAAAAAATAAACTAATAAAGCAATTTAAAATGTATCCCATTAAAATTGTTTCAATACAATTTACTATAATTATAAATATCTCAAAAAGATGAAAACCCTTAAAGGCCATAATTTATTTACACACACAAATCCACATTATCTTCGTTATAGTCTTTTTATATCTTTATTATTAATGATGCTTTATGATAATATAAATTATGTTAATAAATGATATGGTATATGCAAATCGAACAAACCTATTAATACTTGCATTCACACATTTTATCAGTTTATATATCAAATTATAATACATGTTTTTTATTAAAAAAATGATTATTGTGTAAATTTATGAACGTTCATAAACATATCTATATATTTGCAACTATGCTTGCACTATTTGAAAGATAGTTATTATATTCTTGGTACATGTTTTTTTCATATTTATAAATATTTAACAAGTTTATTTCTTTTATTTTTAATTAATAACTTATATATTGTTTTGTTTTTTTCCCACACCATATTCCTTTTTTACATTTCATACCATTTATAAACTTATATATATCACGTAGTAATAATCGGATTTCCAAAAAGAGCAAATAAAATATATGCATATAATTATTTACCCATTAACTTACCTATAAAAAATACAGTATATTACATACATGCATAATATTCTTACATTGTCATTTAAAATATATATCATATATGTAATATATTTTTATTTATTTATATATTTATGTTTAGTATATAGTTGCTTATCATAGTATGGGATACATTTTGTTCATTCGATCTCAAATTTTTATTAATTTTACGGAAATAAACTAAAGGATAAAAAGAACGAAAAAACAAAATGCCCAACAAATGAACTTGCGTTCAAAAGTATATAACACAGAATATTATAAAAATAAAGAGTTGAAATATTCAAAGGAAAAAATAATCATTACAGTAAAATATTTTATAAGGCGCATATAATTTATATAAGGATAAAAATGTATGAATGAAGGTGTAATAAATACAAATATATATTTTAAAGCTGATGAAAGTAGGGTGAGGGATAAAAATAGATAATGATGAATACACCATATTACTGAAATAGAAAAGGAAAACACAGAGAAACAAAAAGAGAATACATCAAAATTAGTCAATGTATCTAAGTTACTAAATTTTGAAAAAGTAAAGCCCGATAAAATAACAATAAGAAAAGTTAACATACTAATTCACGAAATACGCCATACACACAAAGAAAACACGTATTCATTATTTCATAGAAAACAGAAGAGCCCATAATATGCAATCTTAATATGTAATTATTTAGAGAGAGAACAAGACCAATTTAGAAACATGAAACTGGTAGGCTATCAATTTGTCAGATTATTAATTCTTTATATACTACTTTATCAAAATTACAATGTAATAAATGCTTTAAATAAAAATAGGCATGATATTATACACAATGGGGCACACCAAAATATATACTATCCAATAAAATGGCACAATAAAAATGCTTCAGAAAAAGTAATCAAAACTAAAAATAGGCATATACAAAATTTTATAATGCCACAAAACTGTTTGCAAAAAAGGGAACATGACAATAATGCCAAAAGGATTAATTACACATTTATGAAAAATGTTAATCACAAAAAAATACTTAATTGGGGAAATAATAACAACACATCTCTTTCCCCTTTTTCCTCTCAAATTGTTAAAAGGCATATGAAATTGTACAACCAAAAAAATACACTGTCAGACATATATTCCAAAATTATAGAAAAAAATAAATCCAAAAATAGCCTATTAAGTGATATGACCAAACTTTTTAAAATAGTAAAAAAAAGTAAATATATATTTTGTTTGGGATTTTTATTAACTATTATATCTTCTGTTATGGATTCTTATATCCCAATTTTTATGTCAAAAGCTATTTCACATATAATGAGTAAAAGTGATGAAATAATTGGAAAAATAAATGACACACCTTTTAAACCAGTTTTTTTATTTTCCAACTATCAAATTAATAAACCCCTATATGCATATATATTAGTATCAATTTTTAGTTTATTATTTTCATCTTTCAGATCTTATACATTTAATCTATGTGCTTATATAAGTACAAACAAGTTACAAAATCACTTATTTAGAATATTATTACACAAAAATATTAATTACTTTAAAAAAAAAGGAACAGGAGCATTGTTAAGCCGATTGAATATAGACTCTTCTGAATTAATTGATATATTTACTACTAATATAATAGTGTTACTACGGAATGTTATTAAAATGTTGTTATCCTTTTATTTTTTATACAAAATTAATGTTAAACTTGTTTTTATCCCTTTATGTATTGTTTTATGTATTTATAATATCTCAATTTTATTTTCAAGAATATTTCGAAGCATAGCAAAAGAAGAAAGTAATAACCTTGCAGAATCAAATAATATCATAGAACAATCCATCAATAATTTCTCACTGATAAATACATATAATACACATAATGAAGAAATAGATGCATTTAATAATTATATTAATGATATTTGCAATACCCGATCGAAACTCGGATTTTTTTATATTTTAGAAAAGTTTATAATTCGATCAATTGATATTATTACCTTTTTTAGTACACTTATAGTTATTAAACAAATTATTCAGAACAATAATACCAATAGTGATATTAGACAAATTATTTCATCTGTTATATATATACAAAAAATTATATCTCAATCTTCTACTATTGAACAGCAATATTCACGGGTTCAAGAATTAATAGGAAATGCTGAAGATGTTATTAAACTAATTGAAAAAGATACATTCCAAGATAATCAAAATAAATCTATTCATTTAAAAAATTCTTATACGAACTTTTTTAATTTTACAAATTTTAAAAATTTTATTTTCAATTATTCTATTTTAAAAAAAATGAAAGCTATTCAAAAAAATACAAACTATGTCACTAATATTATAAAGCCTAACTATATTAAACTCTTTGAAAGAAATTATAATAACTTATCCAAATACATAATGGATGATAAACTTGGATTTGAAGAAACTCAACCAGATAAAGAAGCCCTACAAGAACAACTTCAAATGATTAATAAAACTGCTCATATTGATAATTCTACAAATAAAGACAGTGGAAATACTCCTGAAAATTCAACAAATAAAATTAAAAAAAATAAATTCGATATAAGTATTCAAGAAATACATAGTTTTATCAAAAATGATCATGAACTTATAATAAAGTATAAATTAGATAAAAAATTCACAAACTTTTTAAAAACAAAATATAAAAAAAACATTATATCATTCATTGTAAAATTATATGAAAAAAGAAATAATTTTGTAAGTGATGAATATTTATTTATGTTTGATAATATTAGTACATTTAGCCAATTAACAGATGCAGATAAAAAAAGTATACTTAAAATGAGCAATATAACAAATAATACAATATTCATAACTCTTCTAACTTTTCTATTTTATAATTATTCAAAGTTTTATTATAAAAAACAAAAAAAAAACCCTATAAATCTTTTAGAAAAAAAAAAAACAAAAAATACTTCTACTACACAAGACACAATTAATAATAATAACACATCTATACTTCCAGACGGATATAATAACAATATTTCTAATGAGAATATCGTTGAACCTGATTCTTCGAATACTGAAGAAATAAATCTCGATGATGTTATAAATGATCCAATAATATATGACTTGAATATAAATAGCACTTCTAATGAGACAAGCAGTTCCTATGTTAACAACAAATGCAATGTTCCCGACACATCAAATAATAGAGAAACAGATAAAGAAGCTACTCAAAATTCGAATGAAATAAACAAACAAAATAATATATGCCAAACAGATAATGGACTAACTTCATCACATTGTGACATAGCCACTAATGACGAAAATTTTATAAAACTGAAAAAAAAAAAAAAACTTAAAAAAAACAACTTTAATAATATATTATCATATATTATGCAAAATGCTATAAAAGAAATTGAAATATTAAGATATATTGATGAAAATTATAAAAATATAAATGAAAAATTAATGATGAATAATATAAATGCTGACAACAAAAAAGGAAGTAGTCTTACATTTAAAAATGTTGATTTTTATATTGAAAAATATCCAAAAAATAAAATTTTATCAAATATTAATCTACATTTTAATAATATGTATACATATGGAATATTAAGCTATAATAATTCAGGTAAAAATGCATTAACAAAATTATGCTCAAAATTATACACCAAAACTTATGGTAGCATTCTTATAGATAATGAAAATATTGAAAATGTGTCGAAATATATATTAACAAAAAAAATGTCAATAGTTGAAGAAGATACATACTTATTCAGTGATAGTCTAATTTATAATATTCTTTATTCATACAATTTTAAAGAAAAAAAAAATAATATTAATAATAAGTTATCATACTCCAATTATAATATAGAACTGGATAAAAATAATATAAAAAATTGTTTGCATTTGTTTCAAAGTGATAATGACACTCTTATAAATAAAGAAAAAAATAAAATGAATGAACCTACAACTAACCAAAACATAATTACACATACACACGATCAAACTATACAAGATCATTTATTAATAGAAAAAAAAAATATAAAGACATGCCTCATGTGTGGAGATCAAATTAATATAGCCTTGTTTGATCATAAAAATAAAAAAATGAAAAAAATGAATATATATAAAAAATATAAAACACATTTTATTACTAAATTATATAAAGAAATAATAAAAGTATCTAAAGTTGTATGCTTAGATAGTTTAATAAATTCATATAAAAATAAATATTTTCATAATATTAATTCTCATAACTTATCAGGAGGGCAAAAACAAAAAATTTCATTAGCTAGAGCTATAATTAAAAACCCTAAAATATTAATTTTAAATGAAGCATTTAGCGCATTAGATTCAACAAATGAATTAAATATTTTTGCAAACATAAAAAAATATCTACCTAATTCCACTATTATTAATATTTCACACAAAATCATCACAATTAAACATTGTGATTATATTTATGTTTTAAAAAATGGAAAAATTATTGAACAAGGATTACGAACAAAATTACAAGAAGACAAAAACAGTGAATATTCGAAAAAGCTCAACGAATTTTAGTATTAAAAAATAACAACATATACACATATGGCATACACACCTATGTTATTCATTTATGCTTCCTATCAAAGCAATAGAGCGTTTGTCATATAAAATACCACATGCTTACACTTTATATTCTTTATATTTTTAATTGGGCATGACATAGCTTTATTTATGTACCTAGTTTATATAAAGAATGTCTCATTTTTATTTTTTCGTAAAGATAAGAAGAAAAATAATTCTTATTGTTTATTTCATCATTTCTTCTTTAGTTTTTTGTTTTTTTTTATATATTATAAAAATACAATTTGTATTTATTTTTTATTTGCTATTTTATTGTCATACATCAAAGGTTATACTTACAGCATTATATATGTCACATGTGTTTGTGTACATGCCTGCAAAAGTATATAATTTTTTCCTTATATGTTTTTTATACTATTTACAAACCATTTCAATAATGTTGTATCACCACATGTTCTATCTATTTATTCAAAAGTTTGTATATTCAAAATATTTTACACAATATATTCCCCATTTTTTTAATACTTACAATTTGATTGATACTAACACAACTTTAATATATATTTATTTTTAACCATCTTTTTTAAATATCATATATTGATTTTTATATACTATACACATTTTAAGTCTATAAAATTGGGAAGCATACTTCCCACTCTTACATAATATGCATGTACATATGCATTTAATTGTAAAAATGAAATGACCAAATTAAACTGTATAAATAAATGAAAAGCCAAAGCAACTAAACGGTAGCAACAATACACATATGCATTTTTTAAAATATATTCAAAATTGAAATAACTTACATTTTAATAATATTGAAACAAAACAAAATTTACACAAAAAATTTATATGTCATAATAATTTTCATTCAACCATATTAGGACATCCTTTTCATATTCCTGCATGATCTCTTTTAATTTCTATATCCTTAAATAATTTCTTATTAATTTGCAAAAGATATCTTAACTTCTCTTTTTGATCATATAATAAAGCTGATGTTAATATAGCAAATGAAAATAGCATTGATTTTTTAAATTTATTATTATTAAATGGATATGTGTTAAAATTCATGAAACGGGTATAGTTTAATTTATTATTTAAAGCGGAGTATTGATTTGCTGTTATTTTTTTATCTATCTTAATGTATTTTTCATTATATTTTTGCCGTTTTAATCTTTCATCGTCACTTAATTTATAACTAACAAGTTTAGCAACGAATGGTCCCACATTATCTCCATTTTCTATGAAAACCTGCGCATGTTAAGAAAATTATCGAGATATATTTCACGAACTATTTATACACACATAAAATATCTACATATATGGATAATAAGAGAGTTCCCAATTCTAATACGATCTCTTATTCATCATCCCATATGCTCATATACATCCATATGCAATCGTAATTATTGAACAAAATAGTGACACATCTCTTTATCTAACCTTATGGGTATCATCACAATATGGAAATTTTGCTGATTGCCAACACCGACAAATTCGTATAATCTTTTCTTTCTCATTTTCAGAAGGGCAACTTTCTACTAGCTAAATTTTGTGTATAAAAAAAAATGTTAATATTAATATGGTTTGGTATAAAGTATGGATATAGTAAAAATTTACCAAAAACACAATCACTTAATTTCCAATCTTTTTAATACTTACATGATTATACTGAGGGAATCTGTTTGTATTGAAGTTTATATGCTCAAGATATTCTAAAGGGTCTTTCATATTTTCATCATATTTATCATACTAACAAAAATTCATATATTTTAATTTATTTTTTTACACATAAATCTTATATCCCTATTTTTTCTTTGCAAAAGTATATTTTCTTATACTCAGTTTACCATATAAAAGTTAATCCTATTTTAAAAAATTAAAGGATTATAAAAAATTAAACTTCAAAAAAAATTATAAATATACAATTATATGCATATTTATAAATTTACTTTCATCGCATAGTTTATATTAATATACACGTAGCATTTACATACTGCACAAAATAATGTAAGATATTTTTTTGTTTGTAATAACTTGAGTATATGCTTGTTTGAAGAACATAAATTTATTTTTTATAACATCATTTTGAGGAATATATATCTATTTGAAAATTAACCAAATAAGTATAAAATAATAATAAGAGGGTTATAAAAATATGTAGTGGCTGCAATAAGAATAAGCATAATAACAACAACAATTATCTTCAATCCTTTTTCAATAAAATAATAATTTTCATTGTATATATTTCTTAAAAATGTAAAATTAGTACATATTATGGATATCCCTTTTTATCTATACCATTTTAACAAAGTTCTATAAAACAGATTGTGCTAAGACTTTTTCAAATCTTATGAAATTTGTTTTTTTCTTTACAAAAGAAACATGTTTACATGTCCCATATATCACTTATTAAACATGTATGGCTATAAGTAATGCCCTAATTTGTTCTTGTTATTATAATAGATAAATTAAAAAAAATAGTTTAATTTTTTTTTAATGGATATATATAATCCTATATCGAAATGTGTACTTATTTAAAAATAAATAAACATAATGAAAGCACACACACACACATGATGCATATACATGTGCATACAGCAAAAATGTCGAATAAAAAATGTAAAATAAAAATAGTTATATTACTCAAAAAAAAAAAAAATAAATAATGAACGTATAATAACATATATCATTCATTCTAAATTAGGTAAAATTTATTAAAAATACAGATAAAAATACAAGTATACAATTAAAAAATATACAAATATGAGAAAACAAATAATACACACATATATGCAAACATATTACTCAAGTTACATAATTTAGTGCATATAAATTTATGTTCTCTTAATAAACATAATTTTCATTTTTTATCAAAAACTTTCAGCATTATATATTAAAACAGTCAAATAGTATAATGCAGAAATCTTAGGTACCTCCATAATCTCGCATAAATATATACACCAAATATTTCTACTACTACAAATTATAATATTAAAACAATATTTAATGAAACAACTTTTTAATATACTCTTCCTTTCTATCCAGATTATAACCATTCTATAGGTCATTTCTCACAACTTTAGATGACAGTAAAATATATAATATATGGAATATAGAAAAATAAAACCAATCACTTTTTTATGACAGAAAATATATTTTTTCATTTTCCTGGTTTAGTTAAAATACCCACCAAATGAATTATTATTTCTCTTGTCCTTATCATTTTTTGTTATATTTTTATTTTTCTTAAAAGAATAATCATTTGTATAATTATCATTACCAACATTCCATGTGTCTTTAAAACCAACATATTTTGTAGATCCATCAGATTTATACATATATTCATGCCTTTTAAAAGATAAATTTTCTGGTATTTCATAATTATTTTCATTACAAAAAATACAAAATTCTTCATATATTGAATTTAATAATTCTACTAATAATTCAATCCCTTTTTTATATAAAACTAAATCATCTCCTATAACTGATATATGCATTCTCTCAACAATTGGAGCTTCATTTAATGCTTTCCCTTTTATTTCTATAGACAATTTATTGTTTGTATTTTCATTTACATATGTTATATTACAATTATTCAAACCTAATATTTTTTTCATAACATCAAATTCTGTTGGATAACCAAATATATCAATTAGTTCAAATCTACTTAATCTTTTAGTAGCATATGGATTATCATTATGCTCATTTTTTGTATTATTATTTTGACTAAAATTAGAATTCATATTATTATTATTATAATTAGAATGATTTGACATTTTATTTTTAACTTGATTTTTTCCAAACATATTATTTATATTTTCATTATTTTTATTTCTTCCATTTTGTGGATTACTCATCATATCCCCATTCCCATTAACTCGTGAAATATCATTAGGTCCACTATTATTTTCATCATTACCTTTTCCTCCATTGTTTTGTAATAAATTAGCTAGCTTCTTCAACATATTAACTGTATTTTCACTATCCTCATTCCCATTATTTGATTTATTCTGAACATTACTTGGGTCATTAGCAGAAAATGGCAAAAATTGCTCAATTACTTTCCCTTCATTAAGTGTAATGCACCTAATAGTACCGATATCATTAATTGTTAACCCATTAATATCTTTTCTTACTTGTTGTATCATATTTGGGTCGTTAAATGTTATTTGAGCTGCTGCTTTATCATTTAATATTCTTATACTTTTTGCACCTTTATAATATGAAAATAATGTTTTTAAATCATTCTCATCAAAAATAAAAGCATTCTGAGGATTGTCAATATATAGTCCTAATGAATTATTATTCGTTTTTATACTATTCATTGTATTTCCACTGTTTCCATTATTCATATTATTATTGCTCATACTATTGTCTCCACTATTATTAGTGTACATACTATTGCTCATATGCATTTTACTCATATTCATTTTATTATTTCCATTATTATTATACTGCTTAGTATCACGAAATTTTCCAGTGTTATTATTTCCTTGTCCCATTCTATTTTGGTCTTTTAAACCTTTTTGATTTGGTGGATGATTTATTAATGGATACTTCTTCATTTTCAAACTATTTTTTGTTTATATTTATACACAAAATGTAGTGAGCCAAATATTTATACGAGTTGGCATTCGTACGTATAAAACGGTTTAAAGTTGTTACGATTTATCTTTTTTGTTAAATGTATAATTGTAAACGGATATATACACCATACACATTAATTATAGTAACTAGTCAGAAAATATTTATAATTTTTATGTACTACAAACTTTTTATAAACTATTGCATTTAAAATGTTACACATTCCTTTCGATTTTATTATATCATAAATCCTGCTTAAATGTATTTTTTTATTCGAGTAACAAAATCAATTACCTTTTATTTTTCTGGAGAGTACAGACGTTTGCTTATTTCTTACATATACAATTCTTAATGTTGCTACATTTATTTTAGACACTTCCCATACCAATTTAAATGGTATTCCTTTTGGCTTACTCAAGTTTTATCCCCTGTTTTATGTGCGAAATTACGGACACAAATACCTTAAGAGGTGATTACGGGATCAAAATTGTATGCACACACAAATATATATATGTATATGCAATTTTTATGTATACAGATTGATAAACTGATACACATTCATGGGTTAACAAAATATATAAATATATTAATACATATTTATATACTATCCCCGCTTTTTTGGTTTCCAAATTTTTTATTTCTCTTATTCTTGTAATTATTCAAATAATTATAAATTAAATAACTAAAGAGGTATACACTATGTTTTTTACCATCATGTGCATATACATATATAAGAATACTGGTTTATCCCCGTTATAATATGTATACCCACTTTTACATAACCTAAAACAATAATTAACTTCAAATGTATAAAAAAAAAACTTAAGTATAATATATTTTTATATTTCTCTTTCGGGATAAGAATAGGGTGATGCTATGAGGGGTTGTTGTATTCAAATTTTTACATGAAATATTCAAAAATGCGATATTTTTTAAAATTAAAAAAATTTAGGTGTCTTTTTTTTTAATTCTTTTATAAATCTTATTAAATATATATAATAACTGAAATAAATTTAAATAAAATTAAAATATAACTTATGCTGTTTCCTTCAATATTTATTTTTAAAATAGTACTTTATTAACCTGAAATATATAGCTTATTCATCTCTCTGCATTTGTTATTCTTTTTATTTTTATTAGCATTTACATATACAATATATATACGTAAATATAGATGATTTACGAGTTAACAATATCAGGGATATAATATTCTAAATTCATATCAACTTATACAATATATCATAATTAGTTTTATAATTTTAAAACATATACATAATATATTTATTGTTGTAGAATATCCCAATATAAGAGAGGACCAAGGAAATGAAAAATCAATTCATATTTTAATCACCGAAATATGTATAAAATAAAATATACTATTTTGATATTCATACAAAAACACTTGTTTCTCTTTCCAGGTATATACATGTATTTATTTATTTGGTATTCACCTACAACTATTAATATGTATGTATAACAATATTTTGCGTATTAATATGTATGTATAGCAATATTTTGCGTATTAATATGTATATGACAAATTTTATCAATGTAAAACTTACATATACTATAATAATAATGTTCCCTTTATAACCCTAAAAACATGCTTATTATGAAAAGAGTTAACTCTTGAAAAGTATATATAATTAAATATAAATAAAATTATAATAAATATATATTTTGCCATTAAAAAAAAAGAAAAACAAACAAATAAAATCGGTAATATATAATAAAAAAACAAAAATGAAATCAGCAAATATTATAAAAAATATAATTATAATTTTTAATTTGCATAAATTTTATTTATATCCAAACAAATATACGAGCGTACATAGGAAACTAATATCAGTTTGCATATAATTTTATACTTAAAAACACAGCAAGTAAAAATAACAAAATATAATGCATATTTATTTCTTTCCAAATTAATATTCATGTATTAATTTTATTCAATAAATTTAAATAATCAAAACAATAAAAAAAAATACGATATATTATATATTATGGAATTTTTAAAAATCACATTTTTATCTTTATTTCATTGATATTTTATTTGCACTTAAAAGTTAAAAATTTTAAGTTGCCAAAAATGTAAAAAAAAATAAGCATAATATTATACTATTTTATAAATATTAAATAACTGTTAAGGGGAAAACAAAAATAGAGTAATTTTATAAAAGACCTGAATTTTGCTAATTTATGTAATTTCAAATTTTACATACACATAATATATATAATAATGCACATACAAATTTTTTAAAACATTTTACCACTATTTTAGACAAATAAATATAAATTTTTGATTGTCTTAGTATAAAAAATTCAAAAACATGTCATTATTTATAAGGCTAATATAAGGGCAAATGTAAGCATACCCTAAATAGGTACCGCTTTTGTGTAAGCATTCGAAATATTACAAGTATTTATATACAATACAATATCCATTTTTTAAGAATTCCATCAGCTATACCCATATTCGTTGTATATTTATATTTTTATTCATGTATTTCAAAAATATACATACTAAAAAAATAACTACACACATATTTCTTTCCAAATATTTCAATAAAAAAAACGGTTAATAAAAAATATAAAAATGGTCTTATGAATAATAGATCTTTCAATACTTTAGCAAAAAACCCAACCCCATTTTTGCTGTCTTAAAATGTGTAAACTTAAAAGGAAATATTAAAATAATGTTGGTCTTAAAATAATGAAAAAGTATATCATCAAATGAAAATTTCTTTCTTCCCTATATATAGAGAAAAATATATTGATTATATTTTTTTTAATTTTAAAATTATTTAAATTAGAAAAATCGTGTATATATATATAAAATAACCATATTATAAATATAATTTGCTTACATAAAGTTTATGCTAAAAATATAATAAAAGACTAACCGTTAATAAAATGGTACAAGCTGGTAAACACTATTGCAGAAATTAATAAGTCATTATATGCATACAAAATGAATATATATGTACATATTTATATTCCACATAAATACCATTTATGTATGCAAACATATATACATACCCACACGAAAATATGTATATGTTTCACCACTACATACATATGCATATATGTTTAGCATTTTAATCATATAAGACTTTTAAAAAAATAAAATTAAATATATATATATATTAAAAAAAAGTATATTAATATAAATTTTAAAAAATTAACCAAAATTATTTTTAAAAAATAATATATATAATAATGAAAAAAATAAGAAAAATATATATATTATGCACAAGGTAATAATAACAAAATCATGGTGAAAAAAACTTTTACGTATAATCATGGGGTTTATTCCACATTTATACATTCATCATCAACATCAATAGCTGAAAATGATGGTACGTCTTCTTTCATTAATCCTCTCAACTGATTTAAAAAAAAAAAAAAAAAATTACATATATAAACTATTTTATATATACACATTGGAAAGTGGCACTATATAAATGTGAATTATTTATGTTGATTACTTTTATCAGTTTGTTATCCTCTGCCAATTTTGCTCTCTGTAAAGCCTCTTGTCTGTCAGCTTCATACAGCTCATCTTGGTTTGTAGAAAATTCCTATGAAAAACAAAAGATAATAAAAATGTGAAATGCAAATCAATACAAAAATAATAAACAAATGCGCAACACATAAGTAAATATCCATTTTAAGCCAACCTTCAACGATATCAGCAAATCGCGCACAAAGGATCTGAAGGTGGGAGGGGATTCGGCACAAAAATTAAACATGTCCACTGAAAAAGTTTCAATTTGCTTTTGATTCAGATTTTCAAAAGATTGCGTTAAAAAAGTTTGAACATGCTTTATTATATGTGGCTTAGTAATTTCCGCATCTGGAATATTTATAACCTCAAATTCTAATAGTCTTAATAGGTTCATTAATATAATTGTTTGATAATGAAAACCAGATTTGTGAAAAGAATCAGTTAATGTTTTGAATACTTCATTTAATATAATATAATAAAAAGCTTTACAAAATTCTTCTAAGTATTCTTTTTTTTTTACAATTACATTATGAAGAAATTGATGTGTAATTTTTAACCCATGATCCGCAACTGATGGATGCTCATGCTTTATAGCCCATAACAAAGATTGTATAAATGTATTAAATATTTCTGAATCTAATGTAAATAAATAATCAAAACAATGCCTAACACATGCATCTAAAAAGTTATAAAATTTTTCTCTATGTTCTGGATAAGAAGAAAAATCATTTTTTATCATATCTATAGTTGGTAATAATACATAATTTAATACTGTTGGCAAAATAGGACATGTAACATTTTCTATTTTTTTAAAAACAGTTGATAATAATGAAAATACTTCAGCATCTTTAATATGAGGATTACTATCTCTATAATCAACTAAAATGGTTTCTAATAAAACATTTAATATATTGCTAGTCATTTGAAAATTTATCTGTTTAGCTTCTTCAACTGTTGGTAAATGTACATCCATAGATTCATCAATTTCATTTTTCATTTTTTTTTGTTCTCTTTTTAATAAAGCTTCTTCTAATTCTTGGATATTATAACAACTCCTCTCAATAGTTGTTTCTATTAAATGTAAAAATTCTCTTTTCATTAAAAATAAGTTTCTGAATTGTGCATGTTTTATTCGTTTTGTACCATTTGCTTCAACTTCCATATTAATATATTTACTATATAATTGATATATTTTTAAAAAATCAAAAAAAACTAAATTTAATTGCTCATAATAAAAATAAGACAATGCATATGCCAAACGACAATTAACCCTTACAAATGTTATAATCAATTTAGAATTTTCATAATTACATAAATGTTCTAAATTTTTAAAATCTGTATCCATAATATTGGCATTAGTACCACTATTATTACCACCATTATTTAATGTATTTACATTTTTTATATTACTATTTGAATATATTAAATCGTTCCATAATGTCATTAATTTACTCATAAGGATTTTTATACTTTCTTGTTTTTCTTCATAAGGAAAACATGAAATAACATGCGCAATGGCTTCATATAATAATAAATTCAACTTTTCAGGTAATTTATGCATTATATTATTATGAAATTTTATAAAAATACTAAAAAATGATTCAGTATTATTACCACTACTATCTGTACTATTATTATTTTTTGCAATCACATTTTTACATTGTTTACATATTTTTAATATTGTTTCTGCTGCCATATCTTGCACCTTTTCATTCTCTGCAAATTCAAATAATTTTTTCATAACAGTCTTTAAAAACCTCCAATGTAACTTTAAAAAACGATGATACTGACTAACTATATACATAACACATGAAGCAAGTATAGCTCGATTTTCTTCTCCGTTTTTAACTTCAATCATGTGTAAATATATTCTCAAAATATACATTAAAAAGTCTTGCTCTTTTTTTAACGTCATACACATTGATATAGATCCAACAGCATAACTAATTCTATTTGTTTTTGTACTATTCCATTGTTCATTCTTATTTGTATTTTTTAGAGATTTTTCAGATTCTTTATTTAATAGCTCTACAATTAATTCTATTGTTTTTTCAGACCCTAAATAAGTTAAATATACTAATGTCGTTTTCATTGTATTGTATAGCGATATTTCAGTAGTGTCAGGCTCAAAATCTCTTACTACCTCCCCTGTCTCATTATCATATGATATATATATTTCTTGTGGTTTTGCCATCTTTTCAATAATAGTCCTTCGAATATCATTTAATATAAATTCATATAATTTTATTCGAGGACATATTTTTTTAATATCTGATTGTGTTAAATCGATTTTATCTAAAATAGATGAATATTCATTTATATTTATAACACTATTTTCACTTCCTGCATTATTATTTCCAGATCCTATACTATGCATTGTAGCAAAACTATAAACTTTTCTATTATTTAAACCGCTAGTTTCTAAACCCATATTAAATCCTGATCCATTATTCATACCATTTTTTAAATCAGTTTGCATATTATTATTTGAATTTCCACAATTATTTTTTATACTATTCTCCTGTTCCAACCTTCCCATCAATTCTCTTATTAACTGTTCAGTAAATATATTATAATAATCAACTATTATTAAAAAAACTTCATCCATATTACTATTTGCTAACATATGCAAAAATTTAAAAACTATATTAATATCATTACTGTTATTATTTTTTTCAATTATATTTTCTCTATAATTTTTTAAAAAACTTGTTAAACATATAGATATTTGTAAATAATATTGCTCCCAAAATATTTTAAATTCAGGAGGAATATTTTTCATCTCATTTACATTAGGTAAATATTTTATTTTATTTACTAACTTACTCCATAAATTTATAAATACATTTTCAAAATATAATAAATTTTTTTCGTCAATCTTTAACATAACTATTTCTTGTATACATTTTACACACTCTATTTTATATGATATATCATCCCAAAAATGATCAAACAATAAATCAATTATTTGTATTTCATTATCATTAAATTTATATTTTTCAAATATATATGTTAATGGAATCCATTTGAAAAAATTAGATAAACAAATTAATGTCTGCTTAATCAATGAACTATTTGTACTTCTCTTATTACATATATTAGCTTCTAATATATATAAACATAAATCATATACTTTTTGAAACTGACTTGCATATTCATTACGTAATTTTTCTTTCTTTTTCTGTACTAATGTTTCATTACCAAATTCAAACACTTCTTCACTTAACATGTTTAATAACTTCATATTATTTTCACAAACATTTTGATTTAATTTTGCTGAATTTACTATATCTGGTATAAAACTTGACCACGAGTCGGGCCATTCCTTTTTAACAATCTGTATTAATGTCTCATCTAATTTATTTAATAAATGTCTATCAACACCTACTGTTGTACCTTCAGTTGACATTGTAATTGTATAACAAGCTATAAAATTTTTCATTCCTTCTCTTTCTTCAGCAGGCAATATATTCCATTTATTATTTATACATTCTTCTAATATTTGTAAACCATAAAATTTCGTATTCACATTTTCACTATGATCTAATATAACAGATACAGATCTCCATGAATTATCTAGCATTTTAAATTGATTTAATAAATTCTGAGCAAAGTCTCTCCTATTCTTATCTTTTGTGTCTAAAAGGGCTTCAACAATATTATCCAGCAACTTCAACTTATCAGCATCAAATGGCTGATTCTTGTCTAACAATGACAAAGGATTGAATTGTTCATTTTCCATTTTTAACAAATCTTTCTAAAAAAAAAAATATTGTAAATTGCCCAATCGTGTCCTATTCTTTCTTTCCTTTTTTTTCAACCACTTTCAATATTTGTATTATTCTGTTTAACTTTTGAATAATTCTATTTTACATAGCTATAAAAGTATGTACGCAACCGTACAACCCCCCAATTTTACAATTCATGCAAAGGTAAAGCGAAAAAATAGAATCCCTTGTATATATATGTATAGCTACTTAATTCAAATTTGTTATGGAATTCTATTAATATTCTTACATTTATTATTTCGCCCTTATATTTTCTGTAATTATAAAAACAGGGTCGCCATATCATAAATATATTAACAAAATGTTACGTTTACCCTTTTTGCAAATTCACACATTATATATATATCTATTCAATTAGTTACTTATGTTTACTTTGTGTATCTTTTTTACTTTTTATAAGCAATGTAATAATACATATATATATTTTACTGCGTAATGATAAATAAAACGAAATTAATAAAATAAAGAAAGAAAAATAAAAGTAAATATAACAAAAATGAAATAAAAAAATATTACATTAATTTAATATATATAAACTTATATTTTACTAGCTGTTTTATTTAACAATATATATATAATTAGATGAATATACTATTAAAATTATAAACCGTACTCTTAATTTATTCCTTTATTATATTTAATTTAAACTTGCAATATATGTATAATACACAAAATACAAACATAATATTACATAAGTTCACACATACACGCATATATATAATACCCAATAGTAAACATACGCAATATATACATTCAATATATATCCAATAGTAAACATACGCAATTATATATTCAATATATACCCAATAGTAAACATACACATATATATATAATGAAAATACTTGTTTGCATAAAATTTATTTCATAATAATTATATGCGTGTATACATAATAACACAAAGCTTTATAAAATCTGTATAATATTTAAAAAAAAGAATGTAAAATATATAGAAAAATGATCATTAAAAATTACAATAACTCTTCTTTCCCTTAATATAATGTAATACAAAAAGATATGTAAATTTATGTTCTCTTTAAAGTATATAAACTTTTCACATATATTATTTTTATGTATGTAAAAAATAAATTAACAGTGTAAATTCTTTACATTGGATTTAAATACTCTCTTATATTATACATAATAAATAATATATATATCATTTACCTATTATTAATTTACATTTTTTATGAGTTTAAATATATTGTTATATTTCTTATATATATATAATATATATATATATATATACTATATTCTATTATAGCTTTATTTACCCAAATAAAATAAAAAAAGAATATGATTATAGAAAAAAATTATTATGAAAATTGTATTTTTAAAAAGGTGTGAAGGAAAAAACACATAAAAAAATATTAGAGTAGTAGCGATAAAATATAACAATAATTTATATGCCTAATCTCTTATGCAAATATAATAAGTACATATATAACACCCATTATGTTAAGCAGAAAATCATACGATATTTTTTATGTATATTAAAAAGCCGCCTAATATATTGCATTCGTTACAAGCAATTTTGAATAATATTAACATTGCATAATTTTTCAAACTGTTTTTTGTAAGTAATTTTTTTCAAGCAATTTTTTCAAGTAATTTTTTCAAGCAATTTTTTATAAACTATTTTTTTCAAACTATTTTTATTGTTTGTAATATATATTTTTTCATGGAAATATTATTCCATTTTTATTTTTTTCCCAATCCATTTTTAACACACTCATTTTTGTGCGTAATATTTTTTCCAATTTCAAAAAATATGCCAAATTTTACAAACTAATAATAAACATATTTTGCCATAAAAATACTACATATATAAATACGTACACAATCATATCTCAATCTGTTTATAAAAAATTAAATAATTCAAAGAATATCCTAACCCCTTTACTTTATTGTTTTAATATACTTTTACAATAACTTATAAATTTTAGTCATAACAAATTGGGTTTTCCATACAATAATATGTTTTATCATTTTCATTCTCACACATACCTATGAAAATATATATGACCCAAATTTTTACTACCACCTTCCCCCCTCTTCAAACGTCGTATAAACACTAAAATTATAAAACTGAAAAATATTTAAGCATTATATTTATGTAATAATATTGGTACCACTGCAAGAAAGTCAAACATCCAAAAGGTTTATCAACATGGTATTAATTAATAAATATACCATTTCCTTTCCCTACCCGTTCGAAACCCTTATATTATTTCGTTACACCTTTATCTATACCTATTTTATACTTTATATTTTTTGTGCATGCCCAGCGCAAGTATATCATATTTTTAATTAGTTAATTAACAGTTCTTACTACATACATACGCAATATACATTATTTTTCAAATAAAATTGCACCATAAACAAAGAAAAATAAAATAAAATAAAATATAAATTTATAAATATAGATATTGTTCATTACTCTACATATGTGCACTTACACATTGGTCATGTAAAAACGGAAGATGGATGTAACTAATCGGCTCACTAATCTGCCTCTGTTTTATGATATACATGTCTAACATTAAGCCAGTTAAAAAAAAAAAAAAAAAACTAACACAAACTTAGTAATAAGAATCCTCATCAAAGAAAATACCACAATCATTAAATGTTTTTAAAAAAATTTCACTAGTGATGACTGAATTACAATCTAATGCAGCCTCAGATGCCATATCAGTAACCATAAGTAAATTTTTTATAGATATACTCTTAATAATATTCGATTCAATTATTTTACATATTTCACTTTCAGGAAAATCATTATTATTTTGATTTCTACATTGTAATACTGTTTTTATAGAAATACTTGAATTTAACATTGGCACTTCAATATTTACAAAAAAATTTTTAACTAACCCTACATCTCTCATAAATTGATACTCTGAAGTAGTACATATTACTAATATTTTTTGATTTTCTTTTTTAGGTTTTTTTTTTATTAAAATCATAATTGCTTGTAAGATAGAATTACTAAATCGTGGCCCAATCCTAGTATAATCTATCAACCTTTCAATATTATCTAATATAACTAAAGATAATGGTGTTTTATATGCATCTTCAAATATTTTATTTATATAATTTATTCTTCCACTTTCTGAATAACCTATTAAATTTTCAGGAGTTATAAATTTTGTAAAATGAAAATTTGCACATTTAGCCATATAAGCTGCTATAGTAGTTTTACCAGTTCCACTCTCCCCATGTAATAATACACTCATTAATTTTGTATTCGAATTATCGACTACTTGCTTAATTAATAATTTACATGTATTCTCAATATTTTCATATTGATTACCATAATTTATGATCCCATTTGATAATAAATTATCTATAATATCTTCTTCAGCTCCAAAAGCTGGTTTAGTTTCTTTCAATGCATTTAAAAAATCATTTTTAGTAATCATAATATCATCAGCATTTACTGGTTTTGTTAAATCATTAAAATTTATATGTCTTTCAAATGCATACGATACTGTATTTCTTACTAATCCTTCAATTTCTGCACCTGAAAAGTTTGGAGTTTTTTCTGCCAACTCTTCTATATTAACATCTTTACTTAATTTATTATTTTGTCTCATATTTTTTGTATGAATATTTAATATTTGAATTCTACCTTCTTTATTTGGTAATGATATTTCAATATGTAATTCAAATCTACCTGGTCTTAATAATGCTTCATCAATTAAATCTATTCTATTTGTCATTCCAATTAATAGTATATTATTTAAACTATTTACTCCATCTATTTTTGATAATAATTGGTTAACTATACTATCATTTACACCTGTCCCACTAGATGCAGAACTACCTCTTTGTCGACAAATTGCATCTATCTCATCTAATATTATAATATGTAATAATGAATTTTCACCAGATTGTTTATATTCCAATTCAGCCTCTTTAAATAAATTACGAATATTTTCTTCAGATTGACCTACATATTTATTTAATATTTCAGGCCCATTTATAATTTTAGGTTCTCTTGCATTTAATGTTTTACCTATTTGTCTAGCTATTAATGTTTTACCAGTACCAGGAGGACCATATAATATCATACCCTTCACATGCTTTATTCCTAACTGTTTTATTATATAATTTGGATATATTCTACTTGCAAATGTTCTTCTAAATATTGTTTTAAACTCTTCATCTAATGCTCCTATACCTAATTCTTCAAAATTAAAATTACTTTTTATTATATTTTTTTTTAAAACCTTTTTTGATTCTATAAATAATTTACCATCATTAATACTAGTAAAAATACATTCCGTATTCTCAAAAAGAATTCCACGTTCACTTAAAGTCCCTTTGTACATATTATCATTCCCTCGATAATTATCACCTCCCAATTTGAAATATGAACCAATGGTAGATGTATTCTTATTTAACTTTTTTATTTCATCTAATTCAGCTGTTTTTATATCTTTAACTACACATCTTAATAATATATCATTACATTTTAATGCTAATATTTGTCCCTTTGTTAATATATGATTAATAAAATATTTTTTAAAAAACTCTTCTAACACTTCATCTTCTAATTCAATTTGACGATCGGGTTTAATAAAAAGATTTACTTCTATATCTATACTATCAATAGGTATAAAATTTGTAATATCTTTTTTATTTTCTTTATCAATTATATTTATTTCTATCTTTTCTTTTAATTGTATTCGAGAAAATTCTCTTTGACATGTATTTAATGCAATTTCATCATTCCCTATATAATCATTACCCTTTAATATTAAAACTAAATTACCAATCTCACCATATAAATCATTACCCTTTATGTTTTTCTTTAAATTATTATATAACCCACTATTTATAAACCCAATGTTAGTCAACGCTAGTTCTTGTGACTGCAGTCTGCAGCAAACTAAATGTATCGTTGGCATTACTAAGGTTATATATACTACCAAATATACCCAAAATCTTTACTTACTATTTTTACGATAAAACTACTTTTTTTCTAATCCTCCTCACTCCTACTTATTTTGATCAAGTTAAATAATAAAAATGAAAAAATTAAAAATATTTATAAATTGTTCAAAATATTATACAAAATTATTTTCCAAAATATATTTCCATTTTTATACGAAATATTTTTTATCCCTTCATAACAACTCAACATGAATATCAAAAATATTTTCCGCAACATTTAAATAGTCAATTACTGCATATTCAAAAAAAATACTATACCTCATATAAATACATGTTTGTATATATTATGAAAAATTCATACTTATAGAATAGATACCTTTATTATTTCATCTTTAATTCAAAATTATGTAACATTTTTTATTTTTTAATACATACCCAATAATGCAAACATTAATTATTTCATTCTTTCCTACTCTTAAATAAAGTATAAAATTTATTGCACATATATATAGATATATATCACACTTTCGAACTCAAAAATTGTTCATAAACTATGTTAATAATAAAGTTAGTTATTAAGGTTAAAAATTAAGTTCAAATTAAAAATTGAAAAATATTAAAAAAAATATACAAATATATATAACATATTTAGCTATAAAGTCTGTATGTATGCTCAGACTTCAGCTTAATCAACAGCAAAACGTAGTTTTCAAAACAAACCCCCATTATTTTGGCAGATTTATTTATACATATTAATGTAATTGTTATACATTTCAATCCTATCCATCGGGTTGTTCTACTTCCTTCTCCTTATCGTCCTTCAAAAATTTAAATATCTCATCCTCCTTCGCAATTACTATATCTACATAGTAAGGATAATTATTAATCATCCCATTTATGTTATAAGGTATTAAATTCATTCCAGAAACAAACGTATTTACATTTTTAAGTATATCAAAATTGGTGAACCAATATGGCAAATATATTATAAGCTTCATATTATCTATCAACTTAATATATGCTGTTAATATGTGTGTAAAATTTTCGGATATATCAACTATTTTAACATTATTTTTTTCTAACTCTGTTTTTTTAATAAATGAATTTATATTTTCAAAATCTGTACCTATATCTAAACGAGTAATATTATAATTCAACTTTTTATTATTCCCTAAATGTTTTTCATCATTTTTGCTATGTATATTACTTTCTATATTATCACTACATAAACATATAATATTATTAAAGAAATATTTATAAGCCAAAAAATTTCCTTCTTCATATATATCATTACTATTTTTATTAAATGCTATATTACTTAATTTTATATTTTTCAAATCAAATATAACACAATTAAATAAAAAATGACTTTTATAAATTGTATCATTCCAAAGTGTGTTCTCAACTTCTATTTCGTCATTTTTGACATCATCCAATTTCTCATCATCAATTTCATTTAAATTATCCCCCTCTTTATATTCATTCAATTCATAAAAACTTTTATTTCCCTCATTATTATTATCGCTACAAAATGAATCACCCACTATTTCTCCTTTTTCCATCGAGCTATTATTTAATACTTCCATATAGCTATAATTCTGGGTATCCTTCTCTACATTTAAACATATATCACTTCCTACTTCTTCATTCTTAACAATCACTTGAAATACATATTCAGCTACTCGATGCTCATGCTTCATAAAAAAATCATCTATCCCATCATAGGGTGAAAAACTATGTAAATAAAATATAATTTTTTTAAATTTATAAAAGAAAAAACAAAAAAAACGATATGCTCTTAAATTTTTTGGAAGTATAGGAACATTTTTATTTTGGGAAATAACTTTATTTAAATTTTCGTAAAAATTATTTTTTTTATAACTTACAAAATTTATTATTCTTATACATTTTTTTTCAAATATATTTTCAATCTTTTTAATATAATCATCATAATTTTTTATACTCTCATTATTGTCTATATAATTATCTGTTTTATTTTCAAAACCCATGTTTTTATTATTCACTAAAAATGGAGAGTTCTCCGTAGATTGTATAGACATACGATTTTTATCATTATTCGAAAAATTATCATAATATGTTTTTTCAAAATTTTTTAAATTATTTAATTTTTTTATTTCACCCCCAATATGATATCTAGATTCATTCTTCCTATATTTACTTATCATAGGATTAATAACAGCTTGATAACGTTTATAAAAATAAGTACGATATCTAGTGTGTCTTATTCTTGATTCATTTTTATAAAGAATACTATTATCTGTATAATCTAGCAATGGCTTATAACAATAGGTTCTCCAATAATCACGAAAATCTTTAGTACCTTTTTGGTTTTGTTCAATAAATCCATAATTGTTATATTGTCTCATTGTATTACTCCATTCTCCTCGCTCATTATGTGATGGTAATACATCTTTATTACTTTCATTAAATTTTGTAAAACCACTCTTATTATTATTACCCATATTATACATTTTTTTTTTATAAGGTTGCTTATTAATATAATTCTTATTATCCTTCTTTTCGGTTTCTATTTTTTCTTCTTTTTTAAAAGACATTGAACAATCATAAAACAATAAATCAGATTCATTTAATCCATAATTATATTTAATTATTGTATTAAATATAGAATGTTCTTTTGCAATTAATTTAACATGTTTATTATTCAAATTAAATATAATATACTTATTTTTTACTTTTTTTTTTCGTTTTTCACAATGCATTTCTTGTTCTTCCATTTCTACCATCTTTTTATCATTATGCGTAATCAAAAAATCGTTAAACATATATTCATAAAAGTTTTCTTTACTAAATAATTGTTTCATTCTTTTCTCTATTTTTAATGAATCTATTTGCACTATAAAATCAGCTCTACTTAATAAAATATTTAAATTTAGTAAAAACAATCCCATATCTTTTATCCACCCAAATGTGTTAACAACTAATGGATATAAACATCCCCCTATATTTATATTACTATTATTCATTTTATTTGAATTATTTCTCTCTTTTATTTTTTCTAATTTTTTTTTCAAATATACATCAAACAAATAATCATATATCTGCTCCAAACATTTAATAAAATGATTTGGATTATCCATAATTGAACAACTACCAAAAAATATTTTCTTAATACATTTAAATTTTTTAGGGTAAAAAAAATTATAAATATTCAAATGGCTTTTTATTTTATATAAAGATATAAACCCACTTATCCCAATAATAGGTTGACCAACATCAATGTCTAATAATAGTACCCCATTTTTATTATAGTTTAATAAATTATTTATAAAGTTTGTAACAAAATAACTTTTTCCCTTTCCTTTATCACCCATTATAATTATACTCGAAACTATATCAAATTTTGATTGCTCATTTTTATTATTTTCCATTTTTTCTTCATAAATATTTTCTTTTTTTAATTTTTTTAAATATTCCTCTGTTTTTAATTTATTTTTTATTCCCAAATCATTTTTATCATTTTCATTTATCTTGTAATTTGTCTTTTCTACCTCTACTGGGCTATTTACATTTTCATTACTCTTCACATTTTCTACTTTCGATTTTTTGTATGAACGCAAATTTGACTCATTTTCTTTACAATCTGAATTTAGTATACTTTCCTTTTTATTTTCTAAATCATCAAATGGAGTTGGCAATTTTCGAGATATACTTTCTTCTTCGATCTTTTTTAAAATATCTTCCACTTTATATTTTTTTTTATTGTGTGTATAGAGCATAAACTCTTTGACGATATAAGACATTTGATAACTATTAATATATATACTATTATTTTTTGCACTATTAGTTATATTTATAATTTTTTTGGGGTCACTATTATATAAATTATACCAAAAGTTTTTTTTTTTTTCAAATGCAATAATTATAGGAAAGTTCTCAAAATTCATATTTATTGTATCCATCATACAATTACTTGCAAATTTATTTATCATTTCTGTTTTGTTTACTTTAAAATTGTTTAAATATTCATAAAATTCATCTTTTTTTATGTCACCCTTTTCTAGCATATTTAAACAATATATATAATTTTCTAAAATTTTTTCTGAACATTCAGGAATATTTTTACTCCCGTTCATACATTTATCAAAATGTTCAGAATTTTTTTCATCACCTTTTTCATTCTTATCCTGTGTTGTTGATTTACTAATAGAACGATCGTCTTCGTTACACTTTTCTATATTCCCCTCATTATGAATATTTGTATTAGAAATATTAGTATCTGTTTTATTTTTATTTTCTTCCTTAGTATTTCCATGAAAAATTGTTTTAAATATTCCATTTTCACATTTTATATTCATATCATTTAAGGCTATAAGTTTAATCATTGGGCTAAAGTCAGGTATATGAACATTTTTATATTCTATAGATGGTTTTACTATTTCCCCATTAAAATTAGCTAGCCCTTTTATGAGCCTAAAACGAAAATTCCCCCTTAACAATATATATTCTCCATAATTTAAACCCAACAAATATATTCTCTTTTCTTTTATTTCACTATCTTCTAATTTTGTATGTTCATATACAACTTCTTCATTTTTCTTTATCTTTTTTATTCTGTCATATGATTTTTTTAAGTTTTCTTCAAAATCATAAAGACATTTATCATAACCTTCCATACAGGGCATTTTTAATTACATTTCCACATATATCCACTGTACATATTATATACATACATATAAGTACATATTTTATTTGTGTATATACTTTTTCATATATACATATTTTATTTTATTTCCCATTTCAGTCCCCTTTTTTGCATTAACAAGCTAGCCAAAATATTTATTTTCACGTTTTTTTTTTTTTCTTATATGTAAGTACGATCATAAATGGTATTAGCTTAAATAGCGAAAAATTAATGGCTATATCATTTATATTATAACAAATCAATATTCAAAAAATAGGAAATAATTTTCTTAATAAAAAAATATATATGCAATAAATCATGTAAACAAATATATAATATTACATAAACACAATTCTCACAATTTCTCTACATATTTTACGCCCTCAATAATATGAAGTCGGCTATTTACCCTTTATGTATATACGAACAAAAAATTTGAGGAAAATATTCTCGTATTTACCTACCCCTATAATACTTACATTATCCTTATTTCCTTAATATATAAATTTAATAAGTGTTAAATTATATTTATCATTTTTTTATATTATTTAATTTATTTATTTAATTTATCTATTTAATTATTTTTTTTATTATTTTATGTCTTTGATATATATTATAAACCTATATATAATAAATATATATCATGCCGAAAAATAAACTCCATATTTATTCTCCCAAACTTAGTATTAATAAATTGACATTTTTTATCTTAAGAAAAATTATAATAAAATATATTTATATAGATAAGGATATAATACAAAATCCATTCCTTGTGTGAAACCATCATAACTTCGATTTAATCAAGCTACCATATACAATGATAAAAAGAAATCATTATATAAAAATAGTATATCTCTCTTATTTGTAAATAATCTATATAATGATTAATATAACTCTACAAAGGTACATATTCTAACCATTTATAGGTTTCACATAAATATATTCCTGGATATATATTTATATCCACATTAATTCTATAGGGTAATTTCTTTTCTTTTTCTATTTTTATAATCTATCGTAAGCTATGTATTATTTTTTCGAAACTATAAAGAATCAACAGTTGGTAGGTAAAACCTTTTCTATACCATAGTTCAAATAAATAGTGACATAAAATTAGTTAAAAGGAACACACCGAAATTGGAAAAAGAATGGATAAGTAAGTATTACTGATAAATAGGATTGGTCATAATGGTTAATATTTTAAAAAGAGAAATAAAAACATATTATATACAAAAAAGAACGATAAACATATTTTAACTCGTATGATTTATTCATCCAAATATACTATCTTTACACATAAATGCATTATAATATGCCTGTTCACTAACATATATATATACCTCATTATATTTTGTTCGTATTTAATTTCATATATATTTTTTTTTATTTTTTTATACTTTCATTTTCATTTATTTTAAAACTCTTAATTTAGATAAGTACAGTATGTTTTATTATTATTATTTTTTTTAAATTGCTAAATATTTTTCTATTTATTTAATTCAAAATATATTTTCCCCACTAATAATTTTATCCTCGTACCTGAAGTTATATATAATGCGCTATACACATAATTATTTTTATTTCATATATACTTGATTTAATCTTTTCGCCTTTTAAATATTATATGCTATATATATATATATATATATATATATAAATAAATATATATATATAATTATTTTATATATGTATAATAATTAAATATACCATATATATATATATATATATATATATATATTTTTATCCCCATTACATGTATATATTATAAACTGATAAGTACACGCCGATTATTATTCCTTTCGCATTTCTTTTTCTTTTTTTTATTACTAATAAATATAAACACAATCTCTATTAATTTATAGCTACGCCATTTATTTTAGTTAATTTATTTTCACACACTATATGGTTATTATTATTTAACCTTTTTTCATTTTTTTTATATTTTTGTATTTATACCTAACTAAAATATATATATATTGAATAATTTGTAATTTTAATTCCACACTTTTATCAATATGTATTATAGTATAAAAATTAAAAAATATATTAAAATACAACGAATAAAATAAAATGGCAATTATTCATTATGTATGTGGAAAAATGAATTCAAATACTAAAATTAAGAAATAATAAAAAGAGGGAAAAATAAATAAATCGAATAATAATACAAAATACCAAACTTTATAAAATAAACAAACGTGGGACAAAAACATAATCCAAAAAAATACCCAACGTTAAAGAAAATCACTTTTTGTAAAATAATAACTGCCCACCCTGTATCCTCGTATATTTATATACGTACAACCACAACCATATTTATTTTTCCACACTTTTAAAACAACCTATCACATTATTTTTCTCCCAATTTACCCTGTTATGTACGAATCAAAAAATCAAGGAAAAAAATGTAAGAAAAATAAAAATTATAACCAAATATAACACTACATTTACATACAATGTTTTTTTTTTGTTATATATTCAAAATGCATACTAAAATAATCCATCTTTCTGCTATACTTATATATGACACCACATATGCTACATTGAGTTTCCATCCATTTTCACACATTTCAGGTGGGGAAAAATAGTTAGCAGCGTTTCAAATGCCCTTGATTTCAACCAGGCCACGCTAAGCGGCTGTATTGATATTATATGCATCGAATCAGAAATCGAGACGCAAATAAAAAATGATAAAAAAATAAGTTTAATATATAAGTCAACCCCATTTCATGTAAGATTTGGAAAAACAAAACTACTAAGATCCAAAGAAAAAATAGTTAATATATTAGTTAATGGAAAAAGTACAAATTTACATATGAAATTAGGTAGTGCAGGGGAAGCATATTTTGTTGAAAAAACATACGAAGATGTAGAAGAAGATTTAGAAACATCTCCATTATCATCACCTAGATATGAATATGATGATAGATTTTTTGAACATAATATTGATAGTTGTAGTATATTTGAAGCATCAATTAATAATTTTAGAAGTGATAAAGAAGAATACGAATTTGATGAAGATGAAGAGAATGAACAAGTTTTATTAAATAATTATCAAAATAAAAATACTACCATATCTGATAAATGTAATCGTCATGATGATCTGTCAAAAAAAAAATCAAGACCCATCTTAGAAAGAAAAGTTAACAGTGATAATGAAAGATTAACTCGAAATTCGACACGGAATCGTCGAAGTAGTAAAGCTTCCTATACTAATGATAATACAAAATCAAACAGAAAAAGAAGTGATACTAAAAATGATATAAAACATCCGGATATAAAAGAAAAACAATCTATATCTAAAGATATTCATGAAAAACAAAAAAAATCAATTGCTAGTAATAATGAAGAACAAAAAAAATCAATTACTAGTAATAATGAAGAACATACTCAAAAAGAAGATGGGGATGTATTATATAATCTTAAAACATATCAAACTGTTCAAAATAATAATTCAAATCAAATAGAAAATGAATTTGACGATAAAAATATTAATTCTGAATGGTCATGGTCTTGGGGAAGACTACCACATTTGAAAGTTCAAAACCCTCCATCTGATAATGCTAGCCCTATTTCATCATCCAATATAAAAAAAAAAAAAAATAGAAGTGTTGCTCCTAGTAATAAATTTAGCACCGATAGTAATAAAAATAAACCATTCAAAAATGATAATATTTTACCAATTCCTAATGATATAATTGGTAGAAAAAGAAATTTCAGTGAATGTTACATTAAAAAAACTAATAACCATAGTGAAATTAAAAAATATTCCTTAGCATATTTAAATAAAGACAACATCAACCAAATCAAAGATAAAAATATCAATCTTATTGCAAAAGATTTAAAAGATGCAAAAAATATAAATAAAGACACACTTAATAATCCTAATAAAAATATAGACAAAAAAAATGAATCTGTTAAAAATATAAAAAATAATCCACCAAACAATTTAGAAATACAACGAAGTAGCCAATCCAAACAAACACGACCTTTATCTGCTAATTATAATACAAAATCGAGTGGAGAAAAAAAAGAATCAAATCTTAGTCTTCATTCAAAAGGTTATAATTTTACAAAAGACCCACTAAAAGAAGAAAATAAAAATAGAGATATCTTAGATGATATGAAAAAAAAAAAAAATAGTTCCAATGGAAATATTATGAATCCTACTATTCAAAAACAAACATCAAAAAATATGTTTGAATCAAAAGTTATAAAAACAAAAGAAGAACGAAAAGTGTCAAAAACTAATAGAGAAAAAATACAAACTAATACTCATGGTGCCATTTCAGATGATTATATAGATGAAGACATCAAATCTAATTATGAAAATAATTATTATGATCAATCTATTGATGATACACAAGAAAATGCATTTGATGATGATATACAAAATAGAATAGAATGTAGTTTATGTGGACATCTATTATTAAATCAAAATATTGATAGTGAACATAATGAATATAATATTGAAATTCATAATAAAAATATTTTTGAAGCTAATATTGTTACATATGATCAAATTGATAGAAATTCTAATTTATGGTATCATCCATCTCTTGTTTTTCGATTTGACAAAAAAGATCCTTATTATCCTTCAAGGGTTGCTCTACCATTATTAGCATCATGGGTTGTTTTTAATCAACCTCTTTCTATTCTTGCTGTTGAAAAATTATTAAATAGTTCTCTCAACCTAATTGAAATGAAAGATAAAAGTTGGAGAAACTGGTTTGGAGTCTCTAATGTTGAAAATAATAATCAACTTAAAGATAAAAATACAAAAACAGAAAAAAAAAATATTTCAAATAATACACCAACAAATAAAAAAGATGACAAAAAAAAATCTATTACAACATCAGAAAATAATCCAAATACTTATCTCGATAAAAATACATCTTCTATCACTTCCACACCAAACAATAAACTCCATGCATCACAACCTCAAAACAGTTCTAATAATAATGCTAGAGAAAGTAAAACTTCAGGACTAAATATCCATCGAAACTCTACCAATACCTTCAACTTACAAAACTCAAGTATTTCTAATGATAATACCTTTTTAAATTTTAACGATAGTAATATTAAAAGAAGTGTTCAAGGATCATTGTATAGCAAAAATGATGACTCTAAAAGAAGTATTAGACATAAAGAAGATAAAATTAAAGTACGTTATAGAAAATCATTAAGACCAACATCAGAACAACTTCAATCATTAAATTTAAAAGAAGGTGCAAACACTATTACATTTTTAGTAACATCATCTTTACAAGGTACTAAAAGTATTAATGGTACTATTTATCTTTGGAAAAAAAATGCAAAAATTGTTATTTCTGATGTTGATGGTACTATAACTCGATCTAATGTTTTAGGCCATATAATGCCAATTGTAGGAAAAGATTGGTCTCATGATGGTGTCTCTCAATTATTTAATAAAATAAATAATAATGGTTATCATATTTTATATTTAACTGCTCGAGCTATTGGTCAAGCTGATTCTACTAGAGAATATCTATTTCGATTTAAAAGAAATGATAATAAACTTCCTGATGGTCCTCTAATTTTAAGTCCCGATCGACTTTTCCCATCCTTCAAAAGAGAAGTTATTGACAAAAAACCATACATTTTTAAAATAGCCGCATTACGTGATATTAGAAATTTATTCCCTTCACATCATAATCCATTTTATGCCGCCTTCGGAAATACAGAAAGTGTAAGCATTTCAAACATTCAAATTGTTCATCTCTTTAATCCATATATACTTTACAATTTGATAACCAATCTCCCTAACATAACAATCCTTCTTATTGACACTTCTCTTTATTTTTCTTCTTCATACAGGATCATCGAGCCTATATATCTGTCGGCGTCCCAGAGGCAAAGGTTTTTATAATTGACAACAACGGAATAGTGCATCATGTCAACTCCACCTACGCCAAAACGTAAGAAAATGAAAAAAAAATATCATAAACCCTATTTTGGATGTTCACCAATTTATATATTTTTCACTTCCCTATTAATAGGTACGAAACGATGAGTGAAATAACGGAGTACATGTTTCCGAGCATTAAATGTGACAAGAAAAGAGAAGATGATGACCAAGTAAGAATGGAAAATAACTTATAAAATCTTATCTACTTTATTACTCCTAATTTTTTAGATATCTTATTTCTAAAATATATTCTAAAAATCTTTTATCGTATTTTTGTTTTTTTGTACTACCAAATTTCTATATACACATTATTTCACACTCATGCGAGCATACTCTATATATCCATACACTATTTTATTAACCTCAAAAAATATATATACAAATTTCTAGCCTTATTCTATTCTTTATTAACTCTTATAACTATGAAATATTTACATTTTATCATAATCCTATTAACTTTGACTTTCTCTACATGGCTACCTGCCATCATTTTTTATTTTCCTCTTTCCCTTTTTATTACTACGAACAAATATACATATACATACATACATTCAAATATTGAAAAAAATGACCATATACCTATATACGTTTCACGCTCGGTGTAAATATAAATAACATATGTAGTGTCACCAAGCCGATATATTGTTATATACATGCATATACAAATTATTTTAAATATGTTTTTTTTTTTTTTTTTTAGTATAATTCTTTTCAATACTGGAAAATGAACAGCCTAACATACTATGAAAAATATATGGATATAAGTGACAGCAGTTGATACTATTTTATTACATATTTATGTTAATATATATGCCCCTTTTTAATAATTTGCTTTTTTATTTCCCTATTTTATGGTATATCACCAGAACATGCTTATACCTTTTTTTAGTTTTTGAATTTGCACACACACCTGTGCATATATTCTATGTAAGCATTACACTTTTAACCTTTTCAAGTCTTTATAAATATTTTTTGTTTTATTCATTTTTATATTCTTTCAAAATTTCAAAATATATCAACGCATATAGCGTTTATAACTGTATCAAATTATCTCACACTGATGGTGCTCACATATTTATTTATTTAATCGTCTAACTTTTTTTTTCACCCACAATTTAATTCACACTGTACTTTCCATATAAGTCTGCATTATATGTGTTACTATTTTTTTAAAACTCATACTTTATTTAATATTAAACACTAAAACTATAAATTTATATCTTATTGTAATATCTCTTTCTGTTTAAAGCATTTTTATTTATCTTTATGAGTTTTTTATTTTTAAAATGTGGAAATAGCTATAAATTAATGCAAGACAAGCCATAAAAAAAAAAAAAAAAAAAAAAAAAAATAAAATAAAATAGCCAATTTAAATGTACATACACTAAATACTTAAATTTTACTATCATAATAATTTATCTCTATTTCATTGTTTAAATATGCATTTATAAATATGATAAAAAAGTCTATCTTTGTAAGCCATTTAAATTGAAATCAAAAAGTGGTAAGTCAATATATTTTGTGGATAGCCAAGTTTGTAGCAACCTTACAAAATTATAGGAAAAAAAAACAAAACAAAATAATTTAGCATAATAACTCTTAACATATAAATCGTAACATAAAAAAATATTAATCTATTATAAGCTCATCCAATCTCCAATCTTCATAACTCCCATTTGGTAAATATCTTCTCAAAATAAATGGAATAGACTTATTATATAATTCTCTTTCTGCTATTACTAATGGGTCATTGTTTAAATAATTGTCATAATCACTTTTACCATTGGATTTATCATTTTGTGTTTCAATAGGTATAGTTAATGGAGCATTTAAACTTATTTGTAATGCTCGTGTTCCAATTATTCTTGCCTTTTCATATTTAGTTAAATATGGGCTTGTTATTCTTATATTTTCTTCATTACCCTCACAATTTTCATAATCATATTTCTCTTTTTTAATCTGATTATCTGCTATAATGTCTATATCGTTTTCATAATTTTCCCCTTCGTCACTGTCAACTCCTTGCCCAAACTCGTCCCCCATAAAGTCATCATCGTCATTTCCGTAGTTGTCATTATATAAATCCACTGCAAAAGTCAAAAAAATCAAATTAAACAAGAAATTAGTAAGAAGTTAAATAAACAAATGAACAAATCAATTAAAGAACGACATGAACACTATAGGCAAATATTATTACTCTTTAATCAGGGATAAAAAAAAATCTATACAAATCCAATATATTTTTTTCTCAAGTTAAACTTGTTATCTTTCCCTTATAAAACCTAATTTTTTTTCATAGCCAAATTTATTTAGTATAACCAGTGAAAATATATATAACTATATCACAGCAAAATATAAATGACAAAATAATTACCTTTATAAATATTATTTTACATTATTTTTTAAAATTTACAATGAATATATTTTATCCTATACAAAAAAAATATAATTATGCCCCTTTTCCTTATATATTTTTTCTTATTTATTTTATTTTATTATGTTTCACCATTTCGAATTTTAATTTAATTTTTATTTTTTTCAAAATCAATGCCCCCTATTATCCTTTTTTATTCCCCTATACAATTAAACCGTAATATATTGTATCCGCATGTATATACAATAATATAGTATTACTTACAAAGTTTTTCATAATTTTTAAATCAACATATTTTACATTTTAAAGTGACATAAAAAATTATAAATATATATTAAAAATAAAGTAAAATATATTATATATAAAACAAATAAATATGGGAATATCCCAATTGTGAAAGGAAAATATTATTTTTATTTTAATCTATTTCAATTCACCAAAAAGATTGACAATCGTAAAAGAATGTTGTAAAATTGATAAATAATTATTTTTCCCTTTTCTTGTCACTTCTTATAAAGACATTAATAATTGAAAACATGACATGTAGCAAGCTTGACTATACATTATGAATACTCCTTAAGCATAATAATTATATAGCCTTATAAAGTATGTAATATATATGCATATTGTAAATATCGCAATCTTATTTTCTTTCTATATTATTTAGTCTTATAAGATATAAAAATTTACTACAATAACAACCATAGTATTGAAAAAGAAATATCCTATCTACTATTAAACTTTATTTTTTTTTTATATTATAAATTTTTTTAATATGACTAATATATGTATGTAGTTTGCTTACACTTATTTAATTTCACAACATTAACTCTTAATATTCCATTTTTGTCTATAATAAAATATATATTTCATTTAAAAAAAAAAAAACAAATCATTATTAAAATAAATATAATTCCCTAAAACATTTTAACCATAAACATAAATTTTTTGTCTTACTTTTTTTTCCACTATTTTTAATCTTTTCATTTTTTTATAAATTTTGTAAAAAAAAAAAAAACAAAGAAATAAAAAAAATAAATATATTATAAATGTCTAAAACATACAATAACTCTTACACATTTACCCCTTTATGTCATTATTCCGTATAATGTATTAAAATTATGCTTTAAAAAATAACAGTAAAAAAAATAAATTATATATTTTACAAGTCTTACATATCCCTACTCAAATATTTCACTTAAATTTGCTTATTAAAAAATTGTAAGATTGTTTTATTTTTTATTTTCTTATTTTCCATCCCTAATACATAAATTTTAAAATAAAAAACATAAAGAGTTACATTCAAAAAGAATAATAGGAGAATGTTTCTTTACAAAAATTAAAATAATCATAAAAAATAACAAAACATTATATGGTTTTATTATTACATTGTCAATGTAATAAAAATGTTTAAACTAATTCTTCTGAAATAAACAATTATGTATCCATAATATATGTGTATAAATATTTATTTACACATTTTTAATTTTATGTAACGTATTTCCATATGTGCAAAACAAATTTATATTTTTTAACACACCCATTTGTACAATACTTAAAAAGAACAAAATAGAAAAATAAAAAAATAGAACATTAAAAAATTGGAAAAAAAAAATAACATTAATATCTTCATTAAAACCGTCTCACACACATTTAAGAACGGTAAAAAAAAAAAATAAGAATAAAAATTAACCAACATATCAATTATTTTACACTTAGGATTTAAAATATACATACCCATTTCTTATTTTTTATAAAAATGTTTTAAAAAAAGTCATAAAATAATTTCTAAAGTCCACAAAAACTATTCAAATATACCCATATATTTTTATATATAATTATTTTACTAACAATCATAAGGATATGTTTCTTTCCTTCACTATACTAAAGTAACACCATTCTATTCCATTTCTCATTACAACAATGTCCTACTATTTTTTATTGAAAGTGATACATATTCACATCCAATTTTTATACTACACATAATTAACATTTCAAATGGAAGTCTAAAATTGTCTTCTTCCTTGTTAATGCATTTTTATCTAAATATACGATATTGACCCCTACATATTCTACATACTTACTTATCTACATCATTGAAATAATTTCTTTTTTGCAGTTTCAGAAATTTACAAAATGCAGGATGATAATGAAAGTATTGATGGAGATATTCTCGAAAAACAATATGAAATAATAAAATGTGCCAAAAATAATGATTTTATTAAATTTCAAATATTAATACAACCTTATATTTTAAACAATGATATTGAAATGCTTAATACAATAAATATTATGCACTGGGCATGCTATTGTGGTTTTACAGAGTTAGTTCAAAAGTTAATTACTCTAAATTGTGATGTAGAAAAAGAAGATTTAGTTAATAGTGATACACCTATTTATTATGCAATTAAAAATAGTAATTATGAAGTTGTATTATTATTAATAAAACATTATGGTAGTTCTATTCTTTTCCATAAAAATCGAAGACAAATGAGTCCATTCTTAACAGCCATATCTGAATTTAATGAAGACAAAATATTAGAAGCTTTACACATTTTAGAATTTTTATATTTAAATGGAATTAGTTTAGAAGAACAAAATGAATATGGACAAACTGCTCTATTCTTAGGAGTAAAAAAAAATAATATAAGTATTTTACAATGGTTACTAAGTAAAAATGTTAATATAAATCATGTCGATTTTTATGGAAATACTATTTTACATATAGCTGTTCGGTATACTGATATAGATATATTAAGATTACTATGTGATTATGGATGTTTAAATCTAGTTTATTACTCTACTTTTGAAAATAATAATACAAATGTTTTCCAATTATGTATTAACAATAAATATTTTTTAGTATATATATTACTTAAAAAATGGCTATTACAAAATAAAATTTGTAAAGGATTAAAAATATGTAAAACTATTTATGCTTTTTATTTTTGGTTTTTCGCATTATTAAATTTAATTGTTTATATTAATATAGCACATTCATTTTTACAAATACAAAAACATCATAACAAATCTGTTATATGGATATCTTTATGGCTATTTCAACAATTTTTATGGTGTGTCTTATATTTTAAAAATCCGGGATTCTATAAAGAAAATAAATTTTTAACTAATAGAAATAAAAATAATTCAAATTACATGTATACTACCGATTTTAAAAATCAAGCAGAATATCAGTTAAATAATATAGAAAGAGAAATATTTCAAATAAATAAAAAATTATTACTAGCAAATAATCCATTAAATCCAATGTACAATGCAAATGAAAATGAAATATTAGAATATAATGATCAAATTATTAATTTGAGATATAGCAAATTGTCTTTATACTCTCAAGTATCACAAGAAAGAATCAATTCGTTGGATGTCAACTACAGAAATGCCATATTATATAACCAAAACCCTAGAGTAATTCACACACATATATTTTTATTGAAATTTGTCTATTCCCTTTAGCTAGCTCCTTGCTCATATTTTTTTTTTTTTTTTTACAGAATGTGTGCGTCACATGTAACATCATCAAACCACCTAGAGTTCACCATTGCGCGGATTGCTTCCATTGCGTCGTGTATAAACATGAAGAAAATTAAAATAGAATCTTTAAGTGTCTATATTGATTATTTATTCCTTTTAAACTGTGTTAATATTTTTATCAAATTTTATTCCCCGTTCATATTTTTTCGTCACTTTTCTTAACATTTTATTGCTTATTCATATTTTTTATTACTTTCCCCTTTTAGCCATCAAGATCATCACTGTGTGTGGGTAGACAATTGTATAGGTAATTTATAAGTATATACATCCATCCTATCCATATATAAGCATGTCGAATTCGCTTTTAATTTTTCAATTGTGCGTTCTCATAATTGTTGATACATTTAGTTATATCTTTTAATTGAATATATGCATTAAGAGCTATCACGCTATAGCTTGACTTATGCATGTACATACATACATTCTAATTTATATATTCTTTCTTTGCAGGAATAAACAACCAACGATCTTTTTACTTGTTCATACTTTCCGCCTTTATTTTATTATTATTCAATTATTATTACGTATTCCTATATTTCAAATTATTCCATACTCCCATAAATTATGTAAGAAATATAATTATTATAAATCCTGTTATTCTTTTTTCTACAATTTTATTTATAATATTATATTTTTTTTTTATTATTTCCAATACAGGCATTTGCTTTACTAGTTATATTATGCAATTTTATTAATATAACATTATTTGCATTTATAACTTACTTATTTGTACGTAACACAAAAACGATATTAACAAATGTAACTTTTTACGAGCACTTCAAAAGGTATTATACAAACAAAATTATATTACACCCCTACATATGAATAATTCATATTTATTATGACTAATCCAATAAAGAAAGACATAATTTATTTTGTTCTATTTTATGATTTATTATTTTTTTAGACCAGCCCACATAACCGATAAATACAACACCGAATTAGAATGCTGGGAATTCCAAAATTTAAATTTCAAAAAAATTGTCAAGTTAGATTTAATTAAAAAATTTCATACATTTTAGTTCTCATAAATTATGTAGTACATACATATATTCCCTAATTTCATATATTTAATTACTCAATTTTAACAGAAATGTATACAATTTTTGGACATTAAATTATGATGAGCCCTATTTAAGATATGATAAAAAAATAGTAAGCCATTTTTTTTATTTTTGCACACATAAAATACCTGAACAGTCATATAAATTTATACCTTTTTATGAATTGTTCATATTTTGCACATTTACTTTTTTTTTTTCAGGAAAATGGAATTTATTATGCTCTAGTTCCAGATAGCGTATAAGGAACTAGCAAATCTTATTACAAACTCTATTTTCATTTTAAATACTTGTCAAAGCATAAGCAAATTGAAATATAGCAAAATAATAATACTACAATAGTTATAGCATACCACTGTCTTGTGAATTTTTTAAAATGATTATTCAAAAATTATAATATTTAATATATACACATTTTTCACTTTTCATTTCATTTAAAATTATTCAAACAATCAGACCTACCTCAAATTTTATAATTTTTTTTTACATTAAATATTTGCATATACATATTAATCGTATAACGTACTATTCTATGACAGTATATACTTACGATTTTTTTTTGTTTCTCTTTTTCACTATCCTTTATGTTTAATTATGTATTTTTTTTTAATTATAAAATTCAATTTTGTAATACTCGTTTTAATAGTAGCGAGTATAAAATATAATATAACTACAAGCCCTTTTTTATTTTAAAAATATAGAAATTAACAATTTTTTGCGACTTGGTTTTTATATAAAGACTTTTCATCCATACAAAATATTTATTCTTACATAAATTTACACACGCAAACTATAAAATACATACTACATAATAATTTGTATTTATATTGAAAAGACATTGTTTCATTTTATTTGTATTTATTATTTTCATTTATTTTAACAATTGAATTGCTTTTTTAAATGCATAATTAAAGAAGAACAAAACGGAGAAAACTTATATACACATAAAAAATATGTACATAAATATATAGCATTTTATTTTATATATTAAAAAAAACTCATAACAAAAATATATCAAAAAAATGCTTATAATTTATGTATATATTTTTTAAGCATTAAAAAGTGTGCAAATATTTACCGTTAATTTATTTGTAATATTATTCCATTTTTATAATATTTATACTTTTTCAAAATGGCTTAAAAATTTATAAAATAGTGAAAATCCTTAAATTGTAGCTTTGAAGGCCTTTCACAAAAATACCTAATTTATTTTTTTTTACAAATACAACTTACACATATATGTATGCACATATTAATGTGTATTTTTATATTTCATAATATATTTTTTTTTATCAATTCAAACATTGAGAATATTTTTCTCAATAATATTAGAAAAAGAAATATCCAATAATACAGTAATAGCAATTAATTGAAAAAGGAACTTAATTAATTAAAATTTTTTTTTTGAATAAAAGTTTGTGATGCTCCCTAAAACTCACAAACAAAATAAAGGTGTGATACCTAGGGAGGGATAAAAAAAAAAATAAATCCCTATTTTAGTACATATCTTTTTTTCTATTTATAGATAATTCATTTATTTTACATATAATTAGCCATATATACCCATCATTGTATATGCATATACCCTACTACAAAATATACAAACATTTATACTGTGCTTTTATTTCTTATTATTTAAATAATTATAAGGTGATACCCATTAAGATAAGGAATACAAACTGAATATGTGACAGTTTGGAGAAAAATATAAAAATTTAAAAACAAATTAACAAAATACACACATATAATTCCTAAAATGGATCTTACAAAAATAAAAAAAAAAGTAGAAAAAGAAAATGCAGACAGAATAAATATAATTGATACTAAATTTCGAACATGCTTATGCTTATTCAATAACTATTCAAAATGCTACATTAATATTAAAAAAAAATATTTTATGGACACATGTAGATATGATAAAATATATGGATTTGAAAATATAAAAATAAATGAAGAAAGAATAAATCAAATAAATAAAGAAAGCTGTCTCGAATATCCATACCCTTATAAATATGAAAATAATCGAAATGTTTTTTTAATTATAAATAGTAAAAATGTTAACTCTACTAATACTTGTATATATAACAGTGATATTATATACATCATTTATAATAACAAAAAATATGAACATATAAATATACAAAAAAGGTCAAGTAAAAAAACCAAATACACAAAAAAAAAAAATGAACGTACTAGCCATATTCACAATCAAATTTTAGCTAGCCAAGACAAATCATCTAGCGAATTTTCAAATAACACAAATAGCATATTTTCAAGCTCTGAAAATAATGAAGAAAAAGAAGATGATGAAAATGAACAAAACCCATTATATAATAGTACTATTTTTGAAACACGAAATATGAATTTTTCTGAAACTGTGGAAAAAAAATCAAAAAAAAAAAAAATTATAAGCTCAAAAAGTAATAAAAGAAATTTAATCTATTCAGATATCGATTCAGATAATAATTATGAAAATGTATTTACACACATAAATTCAAATTTATATTTTTTAAGTGTATCAAATAATCATATAGAAAATGAACAAAATCTATATATACAAAATGAAAAATATATAAATAATAATGATATCATATTTAGAAAACTTAAATTTACTAAATCCCTATTTATTAATTTAGATACATATAATTCATGGATCATTATAAAAAAAAGTATCTTACTAAATGAATTTATAAATCGTTCTAAAAAAAATGATTTAGTAGATATTAATGATGTACTATATGATATTACAAATTCATATAGAAAAATAAAAAATTGTCACACTAGATTATATGTTAATGATGGTTTTCTATTAATTAATAATAAAACAAAAGAAATATTAGGAGTAAGGAAAATAAATAATCCTACCTCTAAAATAAATTATAATTCAAATGGCGACACAAATTATAATACACAAAAACATGGTCATACATATAATGAAGAAATAAATAATGGTGAAAAAAATAAAATTATGGATGAATCAGAAACTTATAAATTAGTATTAATTAAAAAAATGAATTTAAATCATTTATTTTGTATGTCTACAGATATAAATATAGTCTTTAATTTTCATGATGTTTGTTTAAAAAGTTATAATAAAATTGATATGGCTAACCATTATTTATTAGCTAGCCACACACTAAATATTCATAATATACGCCCAGAATATAATAAAGAAAATCCAACAAATCTAGACCTATCAAACCCTGATTACACATATTTTAATAATTATATTACACAAAAAATTGTAGAAAATTATAATAGTTACAATCTATATATTAAAGAATCATTACTTATTATTGATATATTATACATTTTAAATAATAGTTATGGAAATTTAATATACATAAAGGAGTACTACAAATATGACCATCAAAATTATTATTCAGATATAGTAACATTTTTTAAAAATAATAAAAACACATTCAACGATTCTCACACTAATAATACTCAAAATAGTTTAGAATCCCACAAAGACATCAACGAATATGATGAAAAAAAACAAAAAAAAATACAAAAATCAAAAAAAAAACATAGTAATACATCAATTTATTCTATATCATCTTATAGTAACAGTGATGAGGAGGATGAAAATTATGACCCACCCTCTACCTCTTCCTATTGTTCAAGTAATAAATATAGCTATTCAAAAATGGATAGTACAAATAAAAAAAAGTTTCAAGACCTTAACAATTACTTAGTATATATTATCCCTAAATATAAAATTGTCATCTACCCAAGTATATACAATTCCAAAGATCAAAATAATAGTAATATTAAAATGGTAAAGGAAATACTAAAATTAGGAATATATTTAAGAAGAATTCAAAAATTTATAGAAATAAATAAACGAAGCCAATCATGTAATGCTACATTTGAAATATTTTCATGTTGTCTAAATAATATCACATTACATATAATTAATCATATAAATAGAATTGAACAAAATATAAGAAATATTTATAATTTTACTAAAATTAATATGCAAGGAAAAGAAGAAATCGCTTTGTCCCTTTTTGATGAAAATCGAATGTCTTTTTCTGCAAATAATGAACAACAAAATTTATTTTTTACTATTAATAGTTTATTTAATAAAAATGTAAAAGATTTTAATCTATTTTTTAATATTAATATAGAAAAAGCTGATGATATCTCTTTATACAAAATTAAATTATGTATATTGCCGTTAATGCAAATAGCCAAATTATTAAATAAAATTATTAACAAAATAGCTATAAAAAAAAAATTTAATGATACAAAATATTTAATCGATTTAATTTATAAACTTCAAGAATATTTAAATAAAGATGATATTAATAAAACAGTTTTAACATATATACTTAAAAATATTACTATCCCATTATTTGATTTTATCAAAAATTATATATTCCATGGTAAAGTAAAAGACACATTTAGAGAATTTTTTATTCATGAAAATAAACATATCACACCATTCTATAAACAAAATAATAAAATATATTATATCAATCATAATTTTTATAAATATATTTTTAAAAAATATATTGATTTGTCTACAAATTATTGGGGTGCTAAATATGTTATATTAAATTCAAAAGTTCCTAAATTTTTAAAATCAATTGCTAATCAAATATTTATTACTGGAAAATATATAGACGTATTACTAGCCTGTTCAACTATACTTAATTTTAATACACCATTATTTTTTGATTTAAATTTTTCCTATAATAATTGTAATGACTCTTCTTGTTCCTACATACCTGGTAAATTACTTCTTCTCAACTATGAAGACAAACCAAACACCTATTCCTATAATAAATCAAAACAAAATAATCAAGCTAATACATATACAGGAAGTATAATCAAATATGATCAATCTCAAAATAAAGTTACAGACGAATTTTCCTCAATAGAATCATATATAACTTATAAAAAACAAAGAAAAACAAGTGCCACAGGATTTAGTATAAACCATTCAGAAAATCGATTTAAAGAAGAACATAATTATTATGACAATCAAAACAAATTCAATAATCAATTTTTAATGGAACAAACAAATAATAATGAATGTTTTCTATTATATGATTCAGAACAAAAAACTTATGAAGAACTTATACATAATCAACATTTATATGCATCCAAAAAAATGTTTGAATTATATATAAAAAATATTGATATAAAAGAAAAAATACGACATCATTTCTTTTTTTATTTCTTACAAATTAGTGATTATTTAAAATATTTTTATATACTATCACATGACCATTTAGAAAAGTTATATAACCATAAAAAAAATAATGTACTAACTAAAATCAAAAATTTTTTTGATATATCTTTAAGGTCATCAGTTTTAGATAATTTAAAATATAGAAAAGATTATACTATTCATGTTTCCGATATTTTAAATATTACAGACAATATTAATCTCATTATTGATTTAAAAAAGTTCTGTAAGTTTAATAAATCAACTCGAAATCATATTGGCTCTGGACATACCCATCGAAGAAGTAGTAATAATATGGACGACAGTAGTGATAATAGTAATAATAAAAAAAATAAACATCAATCAAATAATAATTATGATAATAATTTCCAATCACACACACAAATAAATGAACGATCAAAATCACCAATTAATATTCAAACAAATGTAAATGTAGAAATATATAAAGGTCTTATTTTATCTTATCATAATATATTCCCATATAATTTAATATTTAATAATATAACTATATTTAAATATACTTTAATATTCCGTATATTAAATTATTGTAAATATATTGAACATAAGCTAACTGAAGTCTGGATAAATCATATGTTTATTAAAAATGTCGACATGACTAATGAGTGTAGAAATAATTTAATGTTATGTATACATACTAGAGAATCTATGATACATTTTATCAAATGCTATATTTATCATGTTCAGGATGATGTTATAAAATCAGAATACATGTCTATGAATGACAAATTAAAAGAAACTTTTATTTTTGACGATATTATATATATTCATAATAATTATTTAAATAATATTTTTAAATATTCTTTTATTATTAATCAAAATATTATTAATTCAATTTTAAAAATTATTTCCATTGCTCATATTTTTACTAGACATATATTAAAATTCAGTTTTAATAAAAATGACCCAGCTAGCGATATTACACGATCTAGACCTGAACGTGTTCAGAATAATTCAATCGATAAAGATTTATCAAATCAAAAAAATTTTAATACAAATAATAAAACAGATAAAAATAATTATCAAAAAAAATTTATAAATGAACTATTACGAGATAAAGCATATATATCTATGATACATAATACAATAAAACATTATGATAAACATTTTAAAAATTTTTTCCTTCTTTTAACTGAATATGTAAATAATAATATTGATGACTATGCTCATAATTTTTTAATCAAACTTGATTATAATTTTTATTACACAAATAAATATAAACAATCCTTTCAAACTAATTCATCGAATTATCATACACAAAATAATGTAGAATGGACACCTAATCAAAGTCAAGATCACCATCAATCAAAAAATTATTTATTACAAAATCAAGACCCTCTCTCTATTAATACTGCTAATAATGAATATACTGGAAAAATCAATTCCCCTGATTATCATTATGCAAATAATGCACATTTACATCGACAACATAAAGACACAAATATTAGCGAACACCCTGAACATGCTCGAAATTATAATAACTACACAAATAATAACAATAACAATGACAATATTGATTGGCCAGTTATACCAGACATCTCTCCAACCTCAAATCATATGCCTATGCACACATCAAATGATAATATGTTCCCTATGATGCATCATTCCGGAAACAACTATAATGAAAACCATTTAAAATATGAAATTAACAGAAACAACTTTGCAAATATAAATCGTGATAACAACAATACATATAACCAAATTCCAATACAACAAAATAATTATAATAAATCAAAATTAATTGATAATAATATCTTAAATGAAAATAACTATACTACATTATATCCACAAAATAATCAACAAAATATTCCAATAACCCATGATAATTATGAACATGCAATAAATAATTTATCACCTAATAACATTAATTATGCAAAATTGAAAAAGTATACTCCATATAATAATAGCACTAATCAACAAATTAATAATATAAATGTAAGCAACATAGATTTGAACAGTATTGATAATAGTATGAATAACAGCAGAATGTTTAATCTTTAGTCAATGTAATAAATTTGTGTGTGCATACCCATTTTTTTTATGAATGGTCAGAAAACTAGCCAAATGCTAAAACCATATTCTAAAAAGGAAATATTTTAAGGAAAAATAATAAAAATAAAAATCCTCTTAATAAATATTCATCAACATATACATAATCCTATTATATATGTGTATACTTTTAATATCTTTTCGAAATTCATCCATTCATTTCGATTTTTTTTTTAAACTCTAATGTGCTTACACGATTATACCATATTTGTGTTTTGCTAATTTTTTTCGTTACTTAATTGATTTCTCCATATTTATTCTTCAATATTTTTTTTTTCACATTTTTGTTCATAAAAATATATACCCATTAATTTAATATAATTTAATTTTCTTATTCAACATCGATTTCCGTCACGCATTTAATTTATTATGCAGTCTCATTTATGTGTATATTTTATTACTGTCAATTTTTTTAATCACCAAATATTAAATTTTATGATTTATACCAATATCGCAACTATTCGATAGCCTTTGCTAAGTTCTTCGTATTCTTATGTTTAATTTAAAAAAATACAAAAAAATAAGCTTATAATATAATATCCACAAACTATCAAATAATCGAAAAAAAACACACTCATAATAAAATATTTATGTTTTAATTTTAGTATTATTTCATAAAATGGCATGTAAAGTTGATAAAGCTCCAGAGCATCCTACCCAAAATGAAGTACCCTCACAAAATTATATGAACAATTTATGTTATTACAAAAATAATGAATTAAAAAAAATAGACTCATCATATTTTCAAGATAAATATTTAGGATTATTTTTTGGAGCCTCATGGTGTAAATATTGTGTATCATTTATAAATAATTTAAATTTATTTAAAACCTACTTCCCTTTCTTTGAAATCATATATATACCATTTGATCAAACATATACAGATTATATTAATTTTTTAAAAAATACAAATTTTTATAGTTTACCTTTTGATAATTATTTATATATAGCTAATAAATTTAAAGTCAAAAATTTACCATCTTTTATTATTATAGCACCCAATAATAATATCCTTGTTAGGGATGGTGTGCAACTTATTAAAACCGACAACTACATAAATAACTTCAAATCATTGATAAAAAATTATACAATACACCCAAAAACATTCAAATCAAATAACAGATTTTTCGACTTATTCTACAATTAACTATGTTTCATCCTATCCCTTAACAAGTTTTAACATTTTTTTTTTCATGTATAAAAAAAATCAGACATGGTCATAATTTTTGACATTTCAGTGTAGCTATTTGCCTGACTTGTACATAATAAAAATACCACAACCATTTTCCTATTTTTTTTTTTTTCAAATTTGTATAGACTTTTTCGATAATATTTTTTAATTTAAAACTACGATTGTGCATTATTTGAGTTATAAAATAAATGCAGTTTTTAAAAAAATACAATGTTGCATACATAAATTGTATTTAATGAAATTAAAATTATATTATATACATGTGTGTGCAGATAGCCTTTTATAAGGGCTAGCGAAAATCAAAGGATAAACAGCCAAACACTTGAATGTATTTCCTATGATTTTTTATGTACAATAAAAAAAAAAAAAAAAATTTATATAATTAAGAAATGATACATATTAAATTGAAAATGGGTCAATTGTATCAATATTCTCAATTACACTTTTTAATTTTTTTGAAAATTGAGCTAAAGTTGCTCCGTCTATATATCTATGATCTGCTCCATATGTTAAATTCATATTATTGGCAATTTCAAGATCATCCAACGAGCTTATTTTATTAACTCCATTTTTTAATGAAATCATGTTTTGAATCTTTGATATACCAATAATACAACCTTGATTATCAAATATAATAGGTGTAGCAAATGTTCCACCAATAGCTCCATAATTACTTATTGTTATTGTTCCATTTTCAATTTCGTCTTTAGATAATTTCATTTCCATAGCTTTATTACGTAAATTTGTTAAATCTTTTTGTATATCAATTATACTTTTTTTTTCTACATTTTTTATATTTGGCACTAATAAACCATGAGATGTATCCATAGCTACACATATATTATGATTATTATATACTACATAAGTATTTGTTTTAGCATTAAATTTGGAATTTAATATTGGAAATTCTTTTAAAACATTTGATATTAATTTTATTAATATACTAGAAATTGTTATATTATTTACACCACTATCACTTTCTGCTATTTTATTTTTAAGTTCTTTTCTTATCTTAACAACCTTTTCAACATTGTATACTTCATTTAAATGAAATAAAGGAACACTTAAAGAATCACTCATACTTTTACACATAGCAAGTTTAATTCCTTTTATTTCTACTTCATCCTTAATGTCCATTTTTTCATTCACATTTTTATTTACCTTATGATATAACTCAACATCTTCAATAGTTATATTATTTTTATTAAAATATTTTGCAATCATATTAATATCTAAGTTATATTCTTGTGCTTTTTTTTTAGTACCTGGCGAAGCCTTAACATTTGTTGGACTCGCTTTCTTTTCAAAATTTCCTTCATTTTCTAAATCTACTCCATCCTCTTCTTTCACTTCATTCACTTCTTCCCCTTCTTCTTCGCCTACATCATCTTGTGTGTCAATCTCACAAAAGTAAGAACCTATCTTTATCATGTCCTTATCATTAGCATACTTTTTAACAAGTATACCACTATATTTACTAGTTATATCTACAGCAGCTTTATCACTTTGAACAGTTAGCAGGCTTTCCATTTCAGAAACTTCATCCCCCTCTTGTTTATTCCATTGTGTAATTTCAACCTCTGATATTCCTTCTCCAATATCAAATAGTTTACACCTAACTATTTTTAAATTAGGCTTACTAGTGTTTATAAATCTTTGGCTATTCCCCAAGTTTATCTTATTCCTTGAATTTATTTCTCTTAATATTTTTTTGCAATGTTGCATCATCATTTTTCCCTTAAACAATTTAACTCAAAATATCGGGAGTCTTACCAAGTACTAATTTACAAACACACTTTATATTAAATAGTAAATACAAAAAATATTTTTTTTAAAAGCTATATGAAAAAAATGTTACCATAAACCGTGTACATATATTTGTGTACATATATTGTGTGGAAGCCTTTCAAATTATTCTATATATACTAATACAAAAAGGAAAATATGTAAAACTAGCTTATGTATATATATAATATATAAGTAACATTTGCTAAATTTATCTTTATTTCAATAAATATTCTCAATTAAAACAAAACTATATATGCACATATAGCTAATTATATTTTTTTAATATACAAATTTATTTCCTTTTTTTTATACAATTTATACTAACATAAATATGCACATAAATACTTTCCTAATTATTACCAAACCGTTTCGAAACTAAAAGATTAAATTTGTATATAAAAATATTTTTTTATTTCCTCCTCCATTTATAAGAACAAATTTTTCACACTCATTACACACATCAAATAAAAAAAAAAAAAAAAAATTTTTTAAATTAAAAAAATAATAAATTAAAAAATACTATCCCTTCTACCACTCTACTTTTTCTAATATAAATTTTCCCGTCGAAAACATTGAATATTTATAGTCCCAAATTAGCCTATAAGTTTTTATTTATTTGGACCTTTGAAAATATACAAAGTAGTGATCCTTTAAATATTTTTCATTTTTTAAAACAATTTAACTACCATTTATTATTCATTTTCTATGTCTGGCTCACAAACTTTTACTTCACTAACCTAATAAATAGACTTCCAAACAATGCACAAAAATATAAATATGAAAACGGACAGGATAAAAATATAACTACTCAAACCTTCCCTCATACGTTGTAAAAACAATTTGCCAAACGCAATGATACATCTCCCAAAACAAAAAACAGACGATGGGCTAGACATACAAATAGAACTTGGCCCAGATAAAAAACTCAAGGTTGTTAAAAAAAATGTAGCCAATAAAAATGAATTACCTAACCAAGATAATAAACTATGTAACATCATAAAAGGTGACCATACCATATCTGATGAATCTGGTATGCAATTATATTTAAAATATTTTAAAACAAATTTTGAAAAGTTTTCACAAAGTAATTCATATATTGTATATAATAAAAAACAAATTAAAGAAAAACTTAAAGAAGAAATAAATAATATTATGTCTTTACTAAATATTAAATATGATTATGCATATTATATTATGAAATATTACAATTTTAATTCTGAACCCTTAATTGAAGACTGGTTTAATGATCCTACAAAAGTTCTTAGAAACACAAATTTGATGCATCTAACTGAAAATGAACTACATGAAAATGAAGATGCACCACAAGTAGACCCCATTAAAAGCTGCATTATTGACAATTTTGAAAAAAATAATGATAAAAATACAAAGTTTACTTGCCCAATATTACTGAATGAATGCTCTATAGATGATACATATGCATTAGATTGTGGTCATAGATTTTCAAATAAATGCTGGATAGGATATTTAAAAACAGGAATTGAAAACGATTTAGATGAACATGTAATACATAAACAATGTATACATACAGAATGTAAATATTTTGTAAAAAAAAATGATTGGAAAAATTTATGTGATCAAAATATGTATAAACAATATAAACAATTATTACTAAATGTTTATATTAAAAAATGTTATAATTTAAAAAATTGTCCTAATGATACATGTGAATATACAATAGAATCAATGCTACTATTAAAGGATACGAAAAATCTGAATAATAATAAATATAAAAATTTAAATATAATTTGTAAATGCGGTTATAACTTTTGTTTTATATGCTCACAACCATTTCATAGACCAGTTAGATGTTCAATAATTAAAACATGGAATCAATTGCAAACAAAAGGGGATCAAAATATCCAATGGATTAATGCTAATACAAAGAAATGCCCAAATTGTGATAAACCAATTGAAAAAACATCAGGATGCATGAATATTAAATGTATGTGTGGATTCAGTTTTTGTTGGCTTTGTCTCAAAGAATGGACTAGCCATAAAGGGGGATTCTACAACTGCAATAAATATCTAGAAAATCCAACCAAAAATGCTACCAACAAAGAAGACGTAGAAAAAGACGATAAAAAAAAGTCACATCTAGAAATGAACAAGTACAATCATTACAAAACAAGGTTCGATGCACAAGAACAAGGAGAAAAATTTACAATAAATTCACAACTATATTTTTTACATAATTTTTGTAAAAATAATAATTTAGATATTAATAAATTTAAAAATTTTGAAGATTCTTTAATTCTAATAATTAAATATAGACAATTATTAAAATGGTCTTATGCACTTTCATATTTATCTAATTGGGATAACTTAGATAAAAAAAATATGTTTGAATATTATCAAGGAGAATTAGAAAGAAATCTAGAAAATTTACAACAAAAAATTGAAAATATTAATCTAACACTAATTATTAATAATACAAATCATAAAAGTTTACAAGAAATAAATGAACTAACAAAAGTAAACGATGTATATTTTAAAAATATTTCAACTTTTATTGAAAACAATTTCTCTAATTAGGCATGCATTTGTATCAATTTTTATCCGTCTTTGCTCTAGCATATAAATTGTACCAACATTGTTCACTGCATAATTTTTAATATTTTTTTTTCTAACTTTATAATATGTTTTTTTTATTTTAAAACAATCAACTTTTTTGGGGAATAAAAATAGAATATAATGATATTGCATCTATGACTATGTTTTCCTTTCTACTCATTGTCCTAAGGTATGACATCAACTCATGGGAATCCGCATCTTCAGACAATCCGATCGTTTCCTTATCTACATTCAACCATAAATCGAAAAATGTTAGTAAAAAGTACATTATAAATATATATAATATTTTCCTTATAATTACAACTTACTTAACGCGTACAAACTCAATTTCAAACATCCTGTATGCTCTGTATTTATTGATGTATAACAAGGTCCTTGATAATTTTTTTTATTATATGTATTTAGACCAACTTGAGATTTTGTTTCATTGAAAATAGAAAAACTATTTATTGTATTTATATATGAAGGAATATTCCATGCTATAAGATGGTAAACTATATTTGAACTACTCACACTACTTAATGTAATAATATAAGACTTTGTCATATTATTATTGTCTATCCATTCTATCCTTGGTAATAAATTTTTACCTCCACACGATTCTCCATAAAAATCTTTACCCAACAATTTAACGTCGTCCGAGGAGCAGTTCTCCCTTCCATAGTCTGAAAATTCAGAAAAAAAAGAAGCAACAAATGATCACACCAATGTTTGTACATATAATGTTTTCTTACCTTTTCCATCGCTTTCCACTTTTTCAGACTCACCTGACTGTATCACGTCGATTTTTGTCAAAACGAAAGAGACACTAAAGAGGTAGCACAACAAAAAGGCAAACCCTAAAAAATCCATTTTAAACATTGTAACAAACAAATATACCTTATTTAAAATGGTCTATATGAACATGTGATTACAAATTTTTATAATTCTCATCCTTTTTTATTGAACTAACATTTAAAGACTTACGACTTTCACTACATTAATATAATACAAACACAAATTAAACCTTAAAAAAAAATTATAACATTTTCTATATCGACCTGTACATACACAACCTTATATATGGTCACCCTTCAAATAAGAAATCCAAAAAAATGAAAAAAAAATAACCTAACCAAACTGATTAACTAACATTCTCATAATATTATTCAAAATAAAATAATTTCATGATTTTTGTCTATTCAATATTAATGAAAAATGACAATATAAAATTGTAAAAAAAAAAAATGTCCTTTACTAAATAGGCAAACAATTGCACACACATACTCAACTTTTTCAAACAGTTTACTCATAAAAATGGAAGTAAAGTATAGTGCAAAGTAAAAATATAAATACAAAAAATAAACCCTTGTAATTACAATAAATATATACTACTTCAAGTCTAACCATACAATTAAATATTCTCCATATTTCACAATAATGATGTAATAATAAAAATGGATAAACATATTTATAAAAATGTTTAGTGGTACAATTAATTTAAAGTAACACATTTTTATTTTATAAATTTGAAAATTTATTTATCTTGACCACAAAAATAATTACAACATTTGTCTTCAGAATGATTACACTTTTTTTTTTCTGAACTGTTCATATTTTTTTCATTAATAAATTCGGTGTTAATATTGGAATGAAAATTTGTTTTATTATATCTGTCTTGTACATGTTTATTATTTTCTTCTTGAATATTTTTCATAATTATTCGATTATAACAATTTTCTATATTTTTTATATTTTCTGGCTTAAATGGTGAAATAATATGATGTGCTGATTTTAAAAAATCTTTATTTTGCATTAAATCTGTTGTAAAACTATTTCGATTTTGTAAATTTATATTAGAATTTACACTTGCATTAATAAAATTATAATTATAAAGTTCATGTGTTCTTAATGTATCTGTAGATATCCATTTATTTTGTAAATATGTCATAGCAAGTGGATGATTTTGGGATAAACATGCAACTGGTTCTTCTTCTAAATTATTTTCACTCATAAAATTATTAAAACCTTCTATATTATAAACCATACCATCTTCCATAAAAGAAATATCATTCCCTTCGCTCGTCTTGCAAAACACATTTTCTCTAACGTCCTCTTCCTCTCCATTAATTTTCCTTTCAGATACCTCCATATTTTCCCGTCCTTCTTCAATTTCTACTTTTTCTCCTACTTCCGCATTTTCACTCACTTCTACTTTTTCACTCATTTCTGCATTTTCTACGTTCTCACTTCTACCCTCTATTGCCTCAAAAGTATTTCCATCCTCATTTTTGTCTTCTTCTTTTTTTGATTCCATTTTATCCACTTCACAACTCACAAAGTTCTCCTTTTCAATTTCTCTCTCCTCTGTTTCTTTTCCTTCGCTCGAGATTTTGTACTCCTCTGTCATTTCGAAGACATTTTCATAAGCCCGAGACTCACCTAAAAAAAAAAAAAAAAAAAAAAAATATATAACACTTTGAGAATGCCACATGTATATACCAAAGATGATGGTCTTAAAAATGTTCATAAACATTTCGTATCTTTTCCTTTTCAGTTTCTTTACACTTACTTCTATAATAAGGATATAAATGTCCATACTCTTTTTTCTTTTGTTCAGCTAAATGAGCATTGACTCTAATCCACATTGCATGAACATCATCTTGTGGTAATTCATTTGGATTAACAGCACATGCTCTCTCCATAAACTTTTTATGTTTAATTTCAATATCACAAGGTACTGGTTTAATTATGTCTTGGATTTTTAAATATGGTCTTTCTTTAATACAATCAACTTGATATACATCAGAGATCCATTTTATTTTTGGTATGATTTTTCTCCTGACTGGTACAGGTACAAATGTGTCTCGAAATTTTAATACAGGCACATCTACATTAACAACTATAGGTTTTGGAACCATATATGGTATTGGAACATCAACAGAAATAGGTACATGCTTTTGTACTTCAATATTTTTAACAATCTTTGGTTTAAATACTTGTTCAATTCTAGGAGTAGCCATAATTGAATTCCTATTTTCATTTATTTGAACAGTTTCTATATTATCACCCATATCTAAATTTGAATGTCTATTCGAATTTATAACCATCCCAGATTCATTCATTGATCTTGTAAACATATATGGATATATTTGTTGAACACCTGTACATATATCTTCTTGATTTATCATCATATCTTTTCCAATAACTGTATTCATATCATTATCTATAGAAACATTTCTAACGAGTTTCGTATCCTTTTTATTACTTTCTTCTTCATCCTCTACATTATTTTCCTCAATTTGATCCTTTTCACTTTTTTCTTCTCCCTCCTTATCTGCTACTTTTTCTTCTCCATCATTTTCACCCTTACTCCCTTTGGGCACGTACCTAAAACGTGATAAAAAAATAAAGTTATAAATTGTGAAATACAAAAATGTGAGTAGCAAACAGAGTCCATTACTACATAAGAGATTACAATGTATCTATTATTTTTTATTATTTTTCCTTTTTTTCAACAAACTTGATCACATATTCCACAGTCTCTACTTCCTGAAACCGCTTAACCTCCTTAAATTCTGGAACCTCAACAAATTTTTCAATAAATTTTTTTTCTATAACTGGCCGTTTTATAATATTCTCTTTAATTTCAACCTTCGGAGCATATTTGTAAACATATTGTATTCTCGGGACGTCTACAATTTTATCAACAAATTTTACCTCTGGGACTTCCACAACCTAAATAAAAAAAGTTAAAAAAAAATGTTAGAAAAACTAAGGCATTTAAAACTGATATCATATTGATCACACTTTCAACATGTTTTACCTTCTCAACAAACTTAGAGTAATATTTTGGAACCTCTCTAATTTTACTTTCATATGTTATTTTTGGAATAATTGTTTCTATTGTTCTAACAAAGGGGACTTCCACTGTTTTTGTTACAATATCAACAGGCTGATAAGCTGTTATAGCCACCTTTGAAAATTAAGAAAAAAAAATATATATATTTTACTTTTTTAAATGTATACATATGTAGATAATTATTTGGCATATGAAATGACTTACATATTCTCTTTCTGTGTGCTGACTAATTTCCACAGATTTTGTCATATCTGGTTTTCCCTCGATAATGTTTTTTAATTCCTTCGTATTTGACATCATGTTTTTTAATTCCCTCGCATTTGACCTCATGCTTTTTAACTCCTTCGTATTTGCCCCCATACTTTTTTCATAAATAAAATCATTTTCATCCTTTTTATATTTATTATCTTCCTCTGGATCATCATGGCAACAATTACTATTTATTTTACATGCATCGAACATTTTAAATAAATGGAAAAAAGTAAAGAAAATGTGAAACTCAAGCTTAATTGGGTTATCCTCTTTAGCTATGCTCAACAATTTTCAACAATTTTCAACAGGTTCAACAACTTGCAGCTGCTCAGTTATTTGCCTACTTTGAATAAACGAGACACAGTTTTAGTGACACCCCAATCTTAGTAAACAGTTTTTATTTCAGTATTATTTATAAAGTATATGTAACATAAATTTTATAAAAATATATAATTAAAACAATCAGATAAAATGTACACGCAAAAATGTCTTCATTGTTTAATTACCATCGCTTAAAACCATCAACTTTGAGAATTTTTATCTCGAATTATTTTATTATTTATTTATTATTTTTTTTATTTATCTTTTATTATATTGGATACTTAAAAACTTAGACAAATAAAATCCAGTGTGTGCAACATTTTTTTTTTACCATTCATATTAAAGATTAATTCTGTTGTAGAATATGAAATAAAATGACTAATATTTCTAAACCCTTTTTAATTCGAACCAAAATAACTGAACATATATCAAACGAAATTAATAAACAGACCAAGTAGACACATTTTAAATATTTCTATATGATCTAGGTAATTATATAAAATCACAATCAGTCTTTCAATAAACTAAAATTAGCAATAGGTAGGATCGTGAAAGTTACTGTCATATATATTATGTATTTTATTCACATATAATGGAATATATAGAATAATAATTTATAAGCTATTCCTTTGCGTGAACTTATTACATTTTTTTTTATGAGATAGTAAAACAGGAGGGGATATAATAACCAACCCAAATGCATTAATGTGCATTTTTATATACATATAGTTGATCTTAAAATTTTAAAAAAGTATAACATTGTATAAACACACATTATTTATTACTAAAAATAAATGACCATATAAATATCTCTATATCATATTTTATTAATTGCCCTTTGTCTAAAAGGTATACAATTTTTTTTCGCCTTAAAAGAATTTTCACACCTTTATAAAAATAGAATAAATTACTACAAGAATTTTAAACCAATTTAAAACTGTTTATTTTTATACCATATTTTAAATATTTCCAATTTCTTTTTTCATCATAATTTTTCAACTCTTTAACTCTTGACACATTACAAATTCAGGGGAGGAACAAAAAATGTTTATTTATTTCATTAACACATTTATTCTTTTTTTTCTTTTTTAATCTTGTAAAAATTTATATTTAATTTTATGTGTTAGTCAATTATGAAAAAAAAAGAAAAAAGAATTACACATTTATTTTATCATTTTTGAAATATACTAACAAAACAAATAATCAGTGTGCAACAACATATTTAAACAAATAATAATTTCCAACCTAGCTAATAAAATTTACACACATTTTTAATTTACCTTATTTTTTATTCTACTACTATTACTACAATTATTTTTGTGTAGTTTTATCATAAAACCCATTTATTTGCCTAAATTAAAATATGACACTATAAATATACACTTAAAATACTCACTTTTTTTAATTTTAAACAAATTCTATATTATATATATATTAAGTATAAAAAAAACCAAAAACTCGGACACAAAAAAAAAATATGAACGGCAAGGTAAAAAAAAAAAATATATTAATTTTATTTCCCTATTTTACTAATTTTTATGCACACACAATTATTTTGTGCATGATTCTACAAAATTACGACATGTTTTTTTTTTTTATAAAGTTAAATTATATATATACACTCAAAAAAAAAATATATATATTTCTCATTAATAAACAAAATATACATAATATATGAGTAAACACATTATACATATATTATATAGTATATTTATTATAAATAAGTGTAATAAGCATAAATTAACTTAGTTTCATTGAACTTCAATATATATATATTTAAATTATTTTAAAAAAAAATTTAATTTGACTCTTGTAATTTGTTTGTTTAAGTGTTTTTTTTTCTTTTTGTTTTTTTATAACCTGTCTACATATTTACACGAAAAAATATATAAATATATGATATGTATATATTTTTCTGTTCTTTCTATAATATGTTTTAATAGACTTTAATAACTTATCATATAGTATGGGTTTTAATTTCGTGGCCGTTTGTCTAGTTTAAGCTTGAACATTATAAATAGTATTTTTTTTTTATTTCTTTTATATTGTTTGTATATATTTATTATTTTACACATAAAACAAATAATATAAAAGTATATAATTTATACAGAGACCCATTTTTTATACAATTTATTTTTTATAATTTTGTGCAAATTATTCGGTAATAATATTTCATTTGATATACTGTTATTTTGTGGCATTCCAAATTATTTACTCCTTGCACATTTTTTTGTCAAATTAATAATTCATCCTTTATTTAAGGCCTGGGTAAATCTAGCCAAAAAAAAAAAAAATTTCTTAATTTTCCATACAAAATGAAGAGCAATTGTGGAGAGGGTTCCACATATAAAAATCAAGGATATAAATTTTGTGAAATTAGCAACTGTGGCACTAAATATGTTGATCAAAATGGACAAACAAAATCACAAGGAGGTCAACAATACAGTGCAATAGACAATATGTTTTTAAAAGAATCGAATAATGGGAATGAACATAATTATTTAGACCATATCCCAGAAAATGCAAAAATGTTAAAACCACTAGTTCAAGAAAAAATCATTGAAATAATGAAACCAGAAATAGAAGAAAAAATTATAGAAGTTCCACATGTTCAATATGTAGAAAAATTAGTAGAAGTACCTCATGTTATTTTACAAGAAAAACTTATACATGTACCTAAACCAGTTATACATGAAAGAATAAAAAAATGCCCTAAAACTATATTTCAAGAAAAAATTGTTGAAGTACCTCAAATAAAAGTAGTAGATAAAATAATAGAAGTACCACAATATGTATATCAAGAAAAAATTATACAAGTACCAAAAGTTATGGTACAGGAACGAATTATACCAGTACCAAAAAAAGTAATAAAAGAAAAAATAGTTGAAATACCTCAAATTGAATTAAAAAATATTAATATAGAAAAAATTGAAGAAGTACCTGAATATATTCCAGAAGTTGTTAAAAGAGATGTTCCATATACACAAATTATAGATAGACCATTTCATGTAGAAAAAATTGTAGAAGTACCACATGTACAACATATTTATAGAAATATAGTTTCACCACAATATAGACATATTCCAAAACCTGTTGAAGTACCCATGGCACATTATAGAACTTTTCCTGTTGAAAAATTGGTAGATAGAAATGTACCTGTTCCAGTTGAAATTCAAATTGTTCAAGAATTTCTATGTCCTAAAATTGAAGCACGATATAAAGAAATACCAGTACCTGTTCATGTTCAACGTATTATAGAACATCCTATACCAAAAGATGCTATGAATAATCCATTCTTATTGCCTTTATATTATCAAGAAGACAATTTTAATGCTTCAAAAAATGGTACTACAAATGGTAACAACCCAATACAAAACAATAAAAGCTGTTTTATGTTTAATTGGAATAAAAATAATAACCAAAAATCTTTCAAAGGTAGAAGCAATTCAGTCGAATTATTATTACATAATGATAATAAAAATAATGAATTTTTTAACATAAATGATGCTAATATTAATCCAAACATAAATTTTAAAAATTCTATTAATCAATTTAGTGGCAATACATTCAGAGATATAAATAACATACCTATGGATACTAATATTATGAACATGCATGCTTTAGAACCCTGCCGATCCATAAATCCAATTAGTAACAGTAACAACCAATACAACTTCATTAACAATCCTGCAAGTATGAATTATTCCTCACCAAATTTTAATAGTGAAATACCATATAATACGAATACCAGTTTAAAAATTACAAACTCAATGAATTACTCCATGGCAAACAGTTCATTAACAAAACCCTATCCAGTTGTTTCTCCCATTGTACCTCCTGTTTTAAACGAGTAATTGTGACTTCGAAAGTTGGCTTCGAATTTTGTGCAAAAAATTAACAAATTAAAGAGATTACCAATTAAAAAAAAATTAGAAAATTAAAAAAAATTAACAAAATTCGCAAAATTAAATAGTCAAATTAAATACGTTGAGAATTACAAAAAAGATGAATTAAAAGGAAAACCTCGAGTACAATGAGCCCTTTTTGTCTAACTAGATCGACAAATTGTTTTTTTAAAATACACACACATGTATATATAGCTACATACGCATTATGCCGTATGCATTTATTGCATTCATCTGTTTATCAGAATAATTCAAATTGTCTTATCAAATAAAAAATTGTTGAATTTTTTTTGTTGTTTTGCTTTGACAAGCCACAGCGAAACCACCTAATTGTGTGCATTACGCATATATCCACATGTACATGCACAATTTTCCCTGTTTTGCTTAAGTAGTCAAATTTATTCACTTTGAAGCTCCGATATATCAGCTGTTGCTATAATTGTATCCACAATGAACATTCTCTTTTATTCACACACGTGTTTATCTATTTATTTGCTTGTTTTGCACACAAATGTTTTCTTGTTATATTTGCATTCTTGCAATATATATTTTTTTTTACATTTTTATTGCCTCATTGACAACTATATACTATTAATATTTTTTACTGTTATTATAAACTCGTTACGTTTTTTTATTTTAATAGTTTAAAAAAACAGACCAAAAAAATATGCACAGTCAGAACATTATCGTTGCATTGGCTTGTTTACATTTATTAAGTTTGTGCAATTATCTATAGCATTACAAGTGTCATACTTTCTGTGCTATTAAAATTGTTGCAATTATATGTATAAAGAACAAAATGACAATAATATCGACCTAACCAATCTTTCGTAATGTTGTTAGTACGACAAACATAATGATGGTTAAAAATAGCTAGATAGCTAAAATGCATAAACTTTATGCCTTTTAAAAAAAAAAAAAAAAAAAACTTAAAGGTACATACTTTTATAGGATGCATATTACCTTGCTATGTCAAGAAGAATTGGCACACAGCATAACTCGGTATTGCTATCTTGCTCTCATTTCGAAGTAAAAAAAAGAAAATTACTTTTACAAATCAATTTATTTAGTTGTATTACACATAAAGAACAAAAAAATAAAAATAAATATGTAATATCGAAAGGAAACAAAGTAGAACAACATCAGAATATAAAAAGTATAAAATGCACACATATACATGTTATATGTACGCATCGAACTAATGTATAAATAGGGTTAAAAATTTCAGGCAAGCTTAAAATATTAAAAATTTATGGCATAATATTAAAACATAAATATGTAATTTTTAAAAAATTCAACAAATATTTACTATTATGTATTTAAAAAATATAAAGTCAAATTGTATTCGAAATATGTATACGTAAAAAAAAATGCAACATATATATTACATATATGGAAATATTATATATGGAAAAATATATACAAAATTAACCAGGAAAATATGGTAGTATATATAATTTACACTTCCCTTATCCCAACCAATTTATAGTCCCCTTGTTTATTACCAAGGCCCATTATGCATTTGTGCATAAAGTATATAAGCTGAACATATTTTTCCACATAAAAAATTTAATTTTCACTTATATTTTTAATTTTCATTTTTTTTTTTCATTTATTTTTTCATTTTTTTTTTCATCTTGGTTTGGTGACCCCCGTTTAGTACTCATGCGAATTTAACATATCTTTAGGAACTTTGGCGGGCAAATCAAACCCTTCAACTTTCATTTCAATAAAATGTCTAGCTAAAGAATACTCGAAAAGATCAAGATATCCATCTTTTGTAATATCAGCTAAATTCCATATTTTATGAAGAACGGAACTTGGTAATTTACTTTTAATTAAATCAGGTTTTACTTGTTCCCCTGATATTTTTCCATAATCATTGGGACCAAGTTTATAAAAATCATCAGAATATTTTGAAGTATCTATAGGGCTTAATAAATATTTTTGTTTAACCCATAATGGTATCTCACCAGAAGTTAATTCTAAAAAGGGTGTTAATTTATTTTCAACAATTGTACCTTCATTAATTCCAAATTTTGTCATATCAACAGTAGCAGATTCTTTTGGAATCATTTCTAATAATTGTGGTATATGTACATTTAATACTTTATTTATTTTTTCAATTTTTTTAATATCTAATTTTGGGATTTTCAACCAATCAATATCATGTAATTTTTCTTTCATAAACTGAACAGGTGGAAAATCACCAAGCGGTAAATTATTTTCTCTTGCAACTTCCTCATATATTTTTTCCAAAGATTTTATTAATCTTCCTTTTATATAATCTTTTCTAAAATATGGTAATTTTTGTCTTAAATGTGTTAATAAATAAATATGAACTTTTAATGTTCTACAACGTTTTATAAAATCATTTAATCGTATCATAGTTGAATTTCTTGGAATTTTTGAAAGCTCTTTATATAAATCTGAAGCTTCATCTTCAAATATACTTCGATTTTCATCAAACATTAATTTTCTATCCCAAAAAGATCCTATATAAACTCTATTAACTTCAGGTGTATTTATAACTATACCTAAAGACCACATCAAAGAACCATAAACCCTCATTAATTGTTGAGTATTTATAGTATCTGCTTTATTTAAAATAATACGGATTTTAGAATCTTGTCCTTTTATTGCTTGTATACATCTTCGAAACTCATCAGATATATCTAACTTATGTGCATCAAAAATTAATAAAATTAAATCAACTCTTTGGGCAAACCAATATATAACTTTTTCAAAATCATACCCTCTACTTATTTGTTTTATACCACTCAATACACCAGGTGTATCAATAATTGTTAAAGATTTTAATACATCACTATTTGTATTTGAACATTCTAATTTTGATAAAAAACTATTACCAAAACTTTCTAGTTGTGAAAAGGGTTTTGTAATATCACTAACTAATGCATTACCAGGTATTAATTGTTCTTTTTCACTATACATTACTGCAACAAATTTATCAGTAGTTGGTTCAGGACCTATTCGCATTCCACAATATTCTTTCTCTATTAAATGCTTAATAAAAGTTGTTTTTCCTGTTGAATATTGTCCTAATAATAAAATCATAGGCTTCGATAAAAAATCCCCACTAGTAAGAAGGGGTTTATAAAAGTGATAATAATTAAATTCATTTTCTAACTCTAAAATATATGTTTTATATAATGAATATAGTCCTTCTAATACATTGTCATAGACAACTGTTTCTTCGTCTGTTCTATATAACAACTTCTTCATTATTTCAACTGTAGTATATGTATATATAATTAACTATTTGTGTATAACTATTCTGTACGTGGCTTATCTATTTATGTATGTACATGTACATAAAATTTTAATTTCTATAATACAAATAATTATCTTTCACTCTCTTTTTATCAATTTCTTTTTCCACCATTCTATATAGCTTATTTAAAAAAAAAAAATAATAATTTTCCTAGACATGTACATATAAATATAATCAATCCCAAAGCGTTATCAATTTAAAAAGGGAAATATCCATAAAATAAATATATCCGAAACTGTGTCAAATGTTTTGCCAAATCTAGGCACATATAATATCATGAATACATAAAAATTGTATATCTATGATAAAACTTTGGGATAATATATATTTTAGCAATCTTAGCAATTTTAGTAGTTTTAGTAGTTTTAGCAATTTTAGCAATTTTAGTAATTTTGGTAATTTTAGTAATTTTAGTAAAAATATGGCTATTTTTTTTTTTTTTTTTTTAAATTATATATCCTGTTAAAACTTGTTACAAAACAATGTAAAATATTTTGTAATATTAAAAAAGTTCTTTCTTTTTATATATTTTCATTTAAAGATTTTTTAAAATGTATATGTGTTATTATACTTTTGAAATATATAATTCTTTACTAACTATACAAATATACAAATTTTATAAAATAAAAACATAAATAAAAATTAGCTTTACTACTATATGAAATTATTCTTATACTTATCACTAAAATAAAAATGGACTTATAATTATCCAATTATTACATAAAATATATGAACACTCTAAAATGAATAAAATTCTAAATATAGAGAATTTTTTTATACTATATATATATATAAATAAAGCAATTTTTTATACTTTTTTTTATACATATATAAGTATAATATTATGTAATATATGTATATATTATATTTATAGGTTGCTGGGATAAGCCTCATATAATTTTTCCCTTCACTGCCTATATATAAAATAATATAATTACAAAGAATCGAATTATTTTCAATATTTTCATTACATAATTATTTGCGTGCTTATATCCATTGTAAAAAAATTGCGCAGGTTTAATTATAAAAATATATATTTCATAAACAGCCTAGTAATTCGAATTGTATTTAAAAAAATATATATTATAAATTATATATAAAATGCAAATAATGTAATTATAAAATTATATACTATTCCCTTAAAAAAAGTATATTTTAAAACATTACGGCCTCTTATTAAAATTTGCATAATTATTATGTAAAAATGTTAAGAAGAAAAAAAGGGGGTTTTATTGAATTTTTGCTAATTTTTCTGTAAAAATGTAAAAATATAAATTATGTAACTTCTTATTATTACTTAGCATTTTTTTTCAACATTTTTCCCCTTTACACAAAACAAATTTACAAAAATAAAGAATAATCTTTCTTTGAAATTAGAGTGAATAAAATATATTCGTAAAAACATATGACACAAAATAATAATATTCATCATTCTTGTTTTTATAAAACACACAACATTATTTTTAAAAATTATCTTTTTACTTAAAATGACAAAATATTAGCTATTCTCCATTTTGACATTAAAAAAAACATGCTACCCTTTTTAAATATAAATAAATATTATAGTACACACATATTATATACTTTCATACAATTAAAACCAAACATTTTATAAAAAATTTATTAAAAAATTTATTACTTATTAAAAGCTGAAATTGGCATATTTTTATTTGTTTATTGAAAATTATGTAGATAAAACAAAAATTTATTTCTGCATTTTACGGAGACAATGTATAATTCTTACACCCTTGCATATATACTCGTCATTCATTTTAAATAATATCCATCATGTTGACATATACTTTGCTTTCTTTCTCTTCTATAAATAAGTTTGTATAAACAAACTTTCTTATAAGCATGTTGTGCTAAACTACTTTTACTGTATTGCCCCACAACTTATTAACGAGCATAAGTTGGGTATACAAATTGGGAAGGCTATATATCCCTTTATTCTTTTTTCATTTTCTTACATAAAACTTTTAAATATAAATAAATGTTTGTATTAAAATTAAAGAAAAGACTACATAAACATTTTAAAATATGTTAAATAAATTAAATATGCTAAATAAGGTATCCATTGTTCATTCAATTTATATTAGCATACCTAAATAGTAGCACAACAAATGTGTGTGCAAATATTTTCCCTTTTAATACAAAAAATAAAATTATATCTCTCTAAAATTGTAGAACAAATAAACTGGCATGCTTTCCCAAACCTTTAGTAATATCATTAAAAATTTAATGAAAAAATATAATGAAAAAATATAATGAAAAAATATAATGAAAAAATGTAAATAATTTTTAATATACCTTATAAGCTTGTCCTTTTACTCACTTTTTCCCCCATTTTTTTATCTTCATATTATATATTGAAAAAAATGAAAATATAATATACATACCAAAATATTATACAAAATAAAACAACTGGAAAATGTTCCCCTTTTGATAGACTTTTTTTTGTTTTTTTAAATTTGATAAGCACACATGATTATAATTTTATGCACATTTTTGTTTGCTTTTAATTTAAATAATTATTTTTTAACAAATATCTATAAATAAATAAATACATTTTTTATTCCATTTTTTACTTTATTTTTTTCAACAAATTTAAGTTATGTATTAAGGATATAGGGTACATATGCCCATATAAAAAATGCAAAAAAAAAAATTCATCTTAACTTTTTTATGATCATGCCTCTTGGTTGGAAACTGAAATAAACTTCATTTTTTACATTAGCAAAACTACAATCTAAAATTGTTGAAAAAAAAATAAGAGACAACAAGGGCATACTAAATAAAATGACAAAAATATGCTAAAGTTTTCGAAATATGCTTGCAACAAGATTGGTAATATTGTTAATATTGGTAGTAATACAAAAGGGAAACAAATAATTAATATATATATTCATAATATTATTTTAGGCTACTATTTAATACAAAATAATTATTACACAAAATGGAAATATGCTATAGTTCATTTCAAAAATTTTAATCTCCTTAAAGATTATATTAATGAAAGGAATGGGCCCAATACCTTTACAAATCAGATAGAGCATCAAAAAGGAAAACATACTACTAATAAACAAAACATTTTTTATAACAATGAAACTAGAACATATAATATTATGCTTAATCCTGCTATATATTCACAATTAAAAAATATTTTGCGTATAATCCATAAAACAAATACTTTAATTTTACAAACCATTTTGACAAAACATAAAAATCTAATACCATTACAATCTCATCAAATAATTAAAAGTAATATATCCATACATAAAAATGAATATCTATTTTATATACAAGTACCAAATAAATATATAAATATTATTTTACCTGACATACAACTACAATTTAAGAAAGAAAATACATCAGAACTATTTAAACAAGTTGCCAATCTAGACATATATGCTTTGATATCATTTTTGAACATTCACATAAATGCTATGAAAAATGTCAGAAATACACTAACCAATTATGACAGCAATGATGGGGGGGAGGCCTATGAACTCATTTCTACTTCCTTCTCTGATGAGATGATCAATTTTATTTTAAATAATTTGTGTGTGCAAATAGATAAGTTTTTCTCTAACTTTAAAACAAAAGAAATAAACACAACAATAAATAAATTAGATTTTCATAAAATATATTTAGACTTATTAGATATACTAACCATTTTAATAATAGAAATAAATAAATATATAAAATTTATTGATTTTATTTTAAATACATTACTAAAATCTTTTTATAAATATAAACATCATTATAATTATACATATTCTGTTAATTTGCTAAATACAATAAATCAAATTCTCCCATTCCATATTCATTCATTATATTTGCCTAACACACATGAAGAAAACATTTCAAATGATTTTGTAAAAAAAATTGAAAATAATTATTTTTATATACAAAAAGAAAATTTTACTTGGAATCATATTAACAAACATTATGCAGAAATAAGTTCTACTAATCTAGATACTGAAATAGAGAATGAAAAAAAAATTATGTTACATTCTCTAAATACAGAATGTTTGACTAATACATTTATTCCTTTAAATAAAGATATTGAAAATAATAAATTCTGGGCACAATATTGTATAATACTAGTAACTATTATTGTTAAGAAAATAAAATATGTAACTCATAGAAATGTTTTAATTGATGAACAATATGTGTTAGAAGCAATAAATACACTACTACATATACAAAATAAAAAGGTTCTCAACTTAGATAGTCTCATAGATTCAAAAGCACCATTTTTGAAAGATCTACATATTGATAAACTGGAAAATTCAAAAGAAACTGAAATTGATATACATAATAAATATGAATGTTCAGAAAAAAAAAATAACTTTTTACTTTTTCTCAACTTTTCTTTTAATATGCTAAAAAATTTAAAGTACAATAATACGTCCTTAAAAGATTTAGCGTCTAAAAATAAAGATGGGGTAAAACCTTTTTTGAAAATTATCGCATTAATAAGCAATATTAAATATTTATTAACAAGCAATATAAAAAAATGTGCATCCAAAAGCTCGATAGAAAATGTAATAACTCCAAATGATCATTTTATAAAAAGACAAAATGAAAATGTGAAAAATACAAAAATTATTAATATGATTAAAAAAAATATAAACCTATTTTCTAACGAAATCGTATTAGCACTTTCAAATTATTATACAATGTCAAAATCTGGTAGTAATAATTTTTTATCCTGCACAAGTCAGAAAAATATTGCTATGTACATGTCATACATATTTAATGATGCATATTTTCAGAATAATTGCCAAATAAAAAATATATTTCTTAATCATTTTTTAAAACATTATAATATTTTAAATTCAAATTTGGAAACATATAATAAAAAATATATTTATCTACAATATATAACTATTTATAATTTTATAAAACTTTTTCATAATGATATTAATAATGCCTCACCAGATTTATACAATACAATATTAAATATATTTATGGAATATTTCAATAATAATACATGCTATAATCTTAAGAATGACAAAAATTCAAACGACATTTCCTACACAAACGAACAAAATAATTATTATTTACACCTTTTGAATAAGTTATGTTATTTTTACTTTTTATCAAAAAAATATATTACAAATTTAGAATTTCTAAATCATATAAATCATAACTTTTATTTAACATTTTATTTAATTAACCAATATATTGAAAAAAATATAAACACACAAGAATATTTTACTAATTTTATTAACAAGTGTGCAAATAAACTCATAATTATATTAACTGTTCATAAATTTTTTAATATTTATTCAGACGATTTAAATGGCTGTATTTCAAATTTTATTCAATTAACTCATGAATATATTACTAAAGAAAACAAAGAAAAGTTTATTTTATATATTATTCCCTTTTTAAAATTTCCAAAATCGTCCACTGACAATTTGAAGCGTCTCCTAACCGATGCTGATACAAATTTTGTTGAGGGAGTAAATATACAAAAAGACACACCTGAAAAAAGCCAACTAACTTTTCAAAATTATAATTTAACCAATTCTAATCAGGGGAATATCTCATGTATGGAATATGAAAAAAATAAAAGTAACTTATTTAAAGATGACCAAAGAGTGGATAATAATACTGAAAATGATAATATGCATAATGACGATCTCTTTACAAATAAACAAAATGGCTTAAGCAACATTTTTTTTAATTATTTTAAAGAACATAATTATGCAAATCAAAATGTATATCCAGTTTCACATATTGAAAAGGATTTAATAGAACTACTAGACAATTTAGAAAAAAATAAAAATTTTCAAATCAACAATAATACTTTATGTCAAATATTAAATGACTATGTAAAGGAAAATAAATTAATTAAAAAAGAAAATGCCATACTAAAAAACAAATTAAATTTTATTGTTCTCAACTTTGAACAATTTATATCATCATATATAAATAGTATAAGTGACAATAGTAATACTACATCAATACCTACCAATAATTCGACTACTTTTGATTGTAAAGAAAATGTTAATACAATAAACACATTAATTATGAACAAGTCAGGTAAAACAATAGAAAAAGATATGAATAAGACAGGAGAAAAGGATATAATTCAAGAGGAAACAAATTATTATAAATTTGATAGGGACAACATAAATAAAATAAAAAATGTGTCTACAACTTTACAAATACAATTTGATTATCATTATGTTAATGCTAAAAATGAATATTTTCATGAATTAAAAAAATATGAATGCAAAAATTATATTAAAGTAAATAATATACTTTTAAATATGTACATGTATAATCCTTATATTTCAGCCAAAAACAATAAAAAAAAATTAATAATCCTACCATATGATACTTATAAAAATATAAAAAAACTTGTTTGTGAGGAAAATGAAGGACCAAACGTATTTAAACGTTTTCATAATTCAGTTTACTTTTTTTTTGATAAGTTAATGATTTTTTTTTGTAAAACACGTAATTAAAAATGTATAATAAAATCGAAAAAAAAAAATAAAATATACATTTTTTGGCAATATAGTTGGTATTTTTGTCCACAATGTTGCTACATTTTTAGCCTATTACTTTTCTTTTTTGTTTTTTTATTTTCATTATATTTGCTTAAACCATTTAAACTTACATTGTACTTAATTTTATTGTGTGTTTGTACCATACTAACATATATATAATATCAAAAAAAACCTTTTAAAGACTTATTTTTATTATCCTTTTATATGCATATACATTTTCATAATATGCAATTAATTTTTTCCTAATCACTTTTCAATAATTAAATTTACATATTTATCCTGTCCTGTACATAAATATATTACTTTTTACTAGCCAAAGAATACAACAAAATAATATATTGTACAGGTCATAAAAATTGCCTCCACGTTATTTGCATATATATAAGCATGACATATAATGTACCTAACCTTCTAAATATCACAAGCCATAAATGCTAAAAAATAAAAATATTAGTTTTTCAAAATTTTAAGAATATTCTTAAATTATTTACCATTTTAAATGGTGAAAATATTTATGTTTTTTGCAACAATTTTTTCTTATGCATTATATATAGCTACGTAATAATTTATTGCTATATGATCCGGAAAAAAATTAAAAGCCCACTTTGGCCTCCAAAGGGGAAAATAAAAGCACAATACTTTTGGTATATTTAAATTGACTTTTTTGCTTATATATATTTATATATATATAATATATTTTACGATTTTTTTATACTGCTAAGCATATATTGCCACAATAATTCTATTATTGTATATACCTGAAAAAACTGGGGATATTTAATAAATACCTTTACCTATTTTATAAATTAATATAAGCATATGATAAATAAAATAAATATAATAATATAAATTACCAATTAATAATATGCAAAATTAACGATAAAAATATAAGCAAATTGCATATATTATAAATAAAAATATTTTATATATATTTTTATTGTTTATGTTTTAAGAAATAATAATAAAACAACATAAATAAAAAAAAAATAAGTTAAACTTATTTTATATATAATAAATAAGCCATAGAAATAATAATTATTATAATTTAATAATTAACATTTTATTAACTTATTAATTAAAATTTATTCAAAATGGTTAATGTTCCAAAAACAAGAAAAACCTATTGCAGTAACAAATGCAAAAAGCATACCATGCATAAAGTCAGCCAATATAAAAAAGGAAAAGAAAGATTGGCATCTTTAGGAAGAAGAAGATATGATATGAAACAAAAAGGTTTTGGAGGTCAAACAAAACCAGTTTTTAAAAAAAAAGCTAAAACTACTAAAAAGATTGTACTTAAATTGGTAAGCAATTATAATATTAAAAAATGTGTATATACCAAAGCATAATAAATGTAGCATATCTATCTCATTCTGTATAAATATATGCTCACCTTTATCCAGCATTTATTCATTTTGCTATCATTTTTACAAATACCTAATTTATATTATATCTATTATTTTTTTTTTCATTTCAGGAATGTACAAAATGTAAAAAAAAGAGATTTCAAACCTTGAAGAGATGCAAAACATTCGAAATGGGTGCTGACAAAAAGAAGAAAGGAGCAGTTTACTAAACTTGATATACAAATATACATTTTTTAATGTTGCATATATTGTATATATAAATAAGCGATTTTTATATTTTTACTCGTTAAATAGTTATTTACAATTTGGCGATACTATGTATATATTATATATCCATAGGCCGCACTAATATTACAAAAACACCATATAAGATCCATGAACAAAACTTTAAACTGTTTTTAAAAAAATATAATTTATAGAACTGTTAATTATACATATATTGTTCAAATATATAGTAAAATGATTAACATGTAGTACCAAAATATTAAATATGTAAACATATTATTACGCATGTTTGCGTATATAAATATGGCTATACATATATATGCACAAATGTGGTATGTAGAATAATTTTCCTTTACTAAAAGGAACTAATGTTAAGGGATATATAACACCTTAATTGGTATTGTTCAAATATTGTTAATTCGTTTTAACCATAAGGAAAAATATATAAGTTCTAAAATTTTGTATATTATACAAAAAAAATATATTTCAAATAGTATAATGAATTATTTAACAATGTTTTCTAATTCTCCTTTGTTGTATAAATCTGAAACTATATCACAACCCCCAATGAAATTATTTTTTACATATAAATGAGGAATATATGGCCAATTGCTATATATTTTTATAGCTTCACGTAAATTCCTGTTCTTCATTACATCAATATAAACGTAATCTTTCACGTTTACCTTGTTTAGTATTTGAACTACCTGTTTATAAATATATTCATATAAAAGAAAAAGAAATAATGTGAAATGGTTTTATTTATTCTAAATTGTGTGCATTTAAAAATAGCCAATGAAATGAAAAAGGTAATAAATTATTACACTTGCACTAAATCCACATAAAGGTTGCTCAGGTGTTCCTTTCATAAATAAAACAATCTTTTCTTTCTCAAGAATATCTTTGATCTTGGTTTTTAAATCCTGCATTCAAAAAATAAAACAAAAATATATTTATAAATTTAATTATAATATGCATTTATGGAATGGCTTAGGACGTGAAATATTTATCCTTTCTTTAGTTTGTGCTAACCTGATATATTTCTGTCTTTTCAAAGTCCTTAAAGTCGGTGATATTATTATTTATCATATTTTCATGTGTTTCTTCTTTCTTAGTTTCTGATGGGCTGCTAAATTTACCTTTTTGAGCACTTACGAATCGAAATAAGTTACTATTTGTGCCCATTACAACTTTGCTTAAAGGTGAAAAAATAGTCAATCTGTTTTTTATTATCATTTTAAAAAATTATGCACAAGTCATCTATTTTTATTGAAAAAGACACAAAATAGCTAGTTTGAATTATTTACACATATAAAAAGTATATTTTGTTCATAATTTTTTATTTTTTTTATTTGGTATGGCTAGTTTTTCCAAAAAGTGCTGCAATGTATATATAATAGGAGAATTAAACAATACTGTGTACTATTGCAATTTCATATAATAATTTAAAATGGGGAAAAATTCACTTATAAAATAAAAGTTTTTTAACTAGCTATGCTTATACATATTTATGTACACCCTCTTGTTAATCATATCTTAAGGTATTAGCATATATTTTTGGGGATCTACTTATATGATCAATTCATAATAGAAAAAAATTATTTCCATAAATTAATATAACCGAGGTTTCACATATTTTTTATTTTTTTTTTTTTTGCTAGCTTTTTTAAAAAAAAAATATATAATATTTTCAACAAAGAAATAACAAATATTGTATTTTTGTATTATGAAGATCTTATACACCCCGATAAATTATCGTTTGGACATATTTTCATTTTAGCAACTTTTATATTATTTAAATATTTTCCACAATAAATAATTTTGATAGTTACATAAATATTTCAAAGGCATACACAACAAAAAATATTTTAGGGGTACCCTTAAATATTGTTTTAAATTATATAGGTTCCCAAATAAATCTTAATAATTATTATTATTCTAATTCATAAAAAATATGTTCTCAAAAATAAAGTTTCTATATCGTCAAAAGTTAATTACATATATAATAAACACAAAAACAATAAACTAAAAAAGTAAATTTTGTAATACATATATATTTTCTTTTTTAATTTATGTTATAAATATAATAAGACTTCTATTATTTCTTTTTTCTTTTGAATTACATGTTAAATATATACACATATAAAAATAATCGTAATAAATATGGAAAAGTTCACAATAAAAAAAATAAAGTCTACACACGTCATATGTATATAAAATATTTATATAATATATAAATATTTATCGTCATGTGTAATGTTTATTTAATTAAAGAATACTAATACTAATAATATTACAAATCCTAATGAGTTGCTTACAATATTAAATATACTTGAACATTTATCCATTTTACAAACTTCAGTTTCAAAATCATCTATGGTATAATTTTCTGGTTGCTTATTTAGATTTGGTCGTTTTCTAATTCTTATACCAGTACCACATGTTACACTACATTGAGACCACTCGTCTGTTAATTCATTTTTGACCTTATTAATGAACTCATTTATTTGCTCCACAGTTGGCATCGCAGGCGCTTCATTATTATTATTATTATTATTGTTGTTGTTATTACCTCTTCCTGGGTTATTGTTATTACCACCTCCTGCTGGTTGATTTCCCTGGCCTCTTGGGTTGTTGTTATTACCACCACCTCCTGCTGGTCTATCTGCTGGTGGTGCTGGTCTATCTGCTGGTGGTGCTGGTCTATCTGCTGGTGGTGCTGGTCTATCTGCTGGTGCTGCAGGTCTATCTGCTGGTGCTGCTGGTCTATCTGCTGGTACTGCTGCATCACCTCCTTGTCCTCCTCCTCCTCCTCTTTGTTCTGCTGCATCACCTTCTTGTCCTCCTCCTCCTCTTTGTTCTGCTGCATCACCTCCTTGTCCTCCTCCTCCTCCTCCTCTTTGTTCTGCTGCATCACCTTCTTGTCCTCCTCCTCCTCCTCTTTGTTCTGCTGCATCACCTCCTTGTCCTCCTCCTCCTCTTTGTTCTGCTGCATCACCTTCTTGTCCTCCTCCTCCTCCTCTTTGTTCTGCTGCATCACCTCCTTGTCCTGCTCCTGCACCTGCTCCTGCACCTGCTCCTGCTCCTGCTCCTGCACCTGCTCCTGCACCTGCTCCTGCTCCTGCTCCTGCTCCTGGTACGTCTACTCCTCCACCTCCTGGCACTACGTTACCTCCTTGTCCTTCTTCTGGTTGCTGTTTCAATTTATTCTCAGGCGCTTTTTTCTCTTCCTTTTTCTCATCTTTTTTCTCTTCCTTTTTCTCTTCCTTTTTCTCTTCTTTTTTCTCTTCTTTTTTTTCTTCTTTTTTTTCTTCCTTTTTTTCTTCGGGTTTAGCTGCAAGTAATCTGTTGACTATATTTCGGTTGGATATTTTTCCATTTTTTGAGTTAAGCATTTGATACAATTTATTATCGGTTTCCTCATTGTAACATAACTCGTTTAAGTTTCTTTTGGTTTGGACATTTTTATTTTGATCATATCCTGGAAGTAAGGAATCAACTAACAAAAGGGATGCCACAACTAAAATGGTACACTTCTTCATTTTAAATATGTGTGTGTTTATATGTTTTGTTTGTTGTTAATGTTTTATTTTTTTAATTCCTTTTATAAGGATTGTCTTATGAGAGGGTTATCAAAAAAAATAAACTAAGATATATATATTACGATAATTTGTTCACATATATATGTTAAACATTATTTTGTGTTATAAATATATATTTATAAAGGAAAAAAGATAAATATATAAATGAAAAAATACACAATATAATATATAAAACCAAATATGCTTGCATATATATAATTGTAGAAAAATAAAATAAATAAAAGTATTATATAAATGTGTGTTATATATTTTTTAATTATATAGAAATTGTTTTTTAATTTAATTTAAAACATATTTTGGAGTGAAAATATAATAACTTATAGCTTTATATATATGTATGTTTATATAACTGTGTTTATATATTGTTAAGGCAGAACATATTTCAATAAGCTCATGATATAGAAATAAAAAAAGGTGCATGCAGAATTATTTTATATCTTATAACAAGCCCTGATTTTCTTTTATTTATAAAAATTTGCATGCAAATTATTATATTATTTATATTTTCCATAATGGATCCTTATATTCCTCAATTACAACCAACATATATGCATGTAATATAAACATATGATATTATTTAGTACCCTTCTCATTTTAATTATAAACAAATAGCAAATATATGCATGCATAAGTATTGCTCAACAATTTTATACTTGTTAACTATTTTTAGCAAACTTGAGGGTGAAAAGAAATATATACGCACACACATATATGTAGACTAATATATATATCCCCACATATATATAATATTACTGGTTATAATTATTTTTTATATTTTAAAAATTGTTTATGCATATATATGCATGTTTTTAACACTTTTTCATTTGTCTACGTTTATAAATTATTATAATTTAAAAAAAACTCGTATTTAAATAAATATAATTATTTTTTGCTTTTAAGGGCAGCACACTATATGATAGAACAACCCTTATGTACAAGTAGCCCCATTTTAATGCTATACAAAAGACACAAATATTGCATATTTGACAAATAGGGTAATACACACACAAATATAAATAAATATATATATATATATGCATATACTAAAAACAAGAGTATAATGCCTGGAGAGAATAAAAGCATGCTCATGTTTATTCACCAACTTGTATACATGTAAAGAATCATTTATGATATAATTATTTAAATAAAAATTATAGTTATTTTCCATTGGTAAAGCTTGCAAAAATCCAAGCTATTAATCTAGCTAAATATATATTTTTTTTTTATGAACAGTCATAATAAATTGGTTTATGAAATTAGCTATTTTTATGCAACATGAGAACAAAAATTGCAAGATTTATGCCACCAAATATAATCTACAATTTGTAATATTATTGTTTATGTTAAAACGGACATTCACATATATATAAATATAGAGAAAGAGAAATAGTGAAGCATTGTAAAATTGGAGAGGTTTGTAAACGTATTTTATTAAAACAAATATATCAGGGCTACAGGTTAGTATATCCCATCCCCCCTTGTTGTGTTTATGCTTACATAAAATAAGCCTTTGCATATTTAAATATATAGAAAACTTAGTGAAATAATATATACTTTTATGCTATAAAAAATAGTTAAAAATGTGAGTAAATATACACATATTGGATAAGAGAAATTGGAAAGCTAGTGAAGATTTTAAATTTAGTGGTGCAAAAAAAATAAACAATTCTCTCAACAGTTTAATTCTTTTATAAATATATCAAATATTCATTCCTAAGATTGGTTTGTCTCTTTTATTTTTTCAATTTATTTGTATTTTTTCTTTTTTTTTTACAATAATATGAATAATCCCCCAAAATTATAATTTTACTAGTATATTGTAATGCGAGCATATATTTATTATAACCAGTATAAACAATAGGGGAAAATTGAAATAAAATATTTATAGATATATTCTTCTATGTATTATTTAATACTTAGTTAGCTCTCTTACTTGTATGACTAATTCATAATTTTCATGTATTACACATTTAAATAATATTTACATATGTATACAATTTTTTGTGACTATATTTTTATGTTTCATTTTGAATTATTTTCAATAGTGGCATATATACTGTGATAAATATGGGGAGGGAGAATAAATTTTTTCAAATATTCCAATTTAATTTTTTTTATTTTTCTTAATTTTTAAACTAAAAAAAATATATATAAATTAATTAAAACTTATTCTACAATAAATACTGTTTAATTTTTGACCCCGCTTGGGGATAGTCTCATAGCATTCCCGTTTTTTTCTGCGCTTACGCCAGAAATTTTATTAATATAATTTTCATGCTATTTTATTTTACTTTATTTTTTTTTATTATTTTTCATCATTTTTTAATTGAATAGTTTCCTTGCAAATGGTGGATAAAAAACGATTTTTTGGAAATAATTCCATGGAATAGTTTGATTCCATCTCTATAATTTTCCTTTTCTCCAACCTCATATGTATATTATTTAATATGCTTATATATTTTTATAAGGACAATAATAGCTAAACTAATATACAAATGTATGTAGCATAGAAATCCAATTTGACACACCCTTAAAGAATCTCCATACAAAACCATGATAGACTTTGAAACATATCTACAATTGATGGTGGATAGGGGAAATTATTATTCCGTTTTCGAAAATGTTCTTATTTATTACATTTTTAAGAGATATATTAAAACATTTTTCTCTACTCATTCAAATAATTATAGTATTGAAATATGTTCTTGTAGTGAATTAAGTTTAAGTAATTTAATTTTTTCAAACTTGATAAATTCTGATTTTATTGTAGATTATGAAAACACGAGTTTAGTAAAATTTTTCTCGCGTATTATATTAAGAGAGAAAACCAACAAACATAATAAAACCAATTTTCAAAATTATTGTGAAATCAAAAAAAAAAAAAAAAAAAAAAAAAAAGCTAGCTATCTAGCCAAATGGAATATCAACCTTTTGAAAATACTTCATCATTATTACACGTCGGAAAATAAGACTGAAAAGAAACTTGAAAAAAAAACTGATAAACAAATCAATGATTTCTTTCATAGATTTGGGAAATATATCATATCTTTGTTACATTTCGAAAATAAAATTATCAAAACAAAAGACAAACCATTGTTTTTATTTTTGTTTCTTTTATTGTTCACTAAAAAGTCAGTAAGCAAAAATAAGGGCGATGAAAAAAAACAAGCCAAAAAATGTATGACTATAAAAAAAAGTCCAAAACAAAATACCACATTTTTGGATGAAGGAGAAAAGTTTTATGAATATATTAATAATGGACATTTTCAAAATATAAAATATAATTCTATAAATAAGTTGGTACATAACCATTTACATCATGTTTACATATTTGACGAGAAATACAGTACGAATGCCGTTGACAATGAAGATCAAAAGGGAACCGAAGAAATAGGATGTGATGGTATGTGTGGAAGGAAAAAAAAAAAAAAAATTATTATTTTATGTAAAAAGTCTTTATTATTTTTAAGTAAAATATGCTTAGATTATTTAAAAGGAATAAATTATAAAATTTATGAAAAACCTCATTTAGTATTTACAAAAGTGAATAATGATCCTTTAAGCTTTATCAGAACAAAAAGGGAAGACCCCTTATTTAGTAGTTATATTCCATTAATAAGTTATATAAAAAATAAAAAAAAATCAAACATAATATTTAACATTTTATTGCTAAAAACGTTTTATAAATCTAAATTTATTAAGACAATTTCAAGAAAAACTAATGGTTGCCCTACATTTTTTAAAAACTATTTAACTCTCTTTTATTTTAAGTTTGTTTGTCATAATTCTGACCAATTGCGCATAACGAACATCCCTATTCTTTCACAATATTTCCAAATATTAAAATTGGCAAATGAATGTAAAAATATAAAATCGTTTCCCTTTCAAATGTACAGTGAATATTCTGAAGCAAACCTTTACAGATTGTTGTGTAAAAGGGAACATAAATATTCTAACAATAGTACTAAAGACAAAAGTGAAAAATACATTCTCTTTACACTAACATGCGCATATATATGCCTCATACTCAATAACAATTATTATAACTTATACTTTTTATTTATTATAATTCTTTTAAAAAGTGAGCATTCAAAACTCCATGATAAAATAAATTATTTTATAAATCAATTGATAGAATTCGATCCCAGTAATCAATATCTATGGAATGTGAAAAATATGCTTTTTTATATATACATACAAAAAAATATAAAGAAGTATATATATCTTACTTACATGCATGGAGGGAAATCAGAGGATATGAACATTTTCTTACCCTCCTTTACCTGCATAAGTAATGTAGAAAACTATTCTCAAATTGAAAGTTTTCAAAACAATCCATTTGATAACATTAATAATTATCAAAGAATACAAAAAAGAATATGGAGCAAACAAAAATCATTCACAAAAGGGAAGTCGGTTATTAATCCTTTGCTTTCCTATAAACAGTCCCCTCACAACCGTAAACATATAATTCCTAAAAAGTGTAAAAATAAAAAGAGCGAAAAAAATACACTTACTTATTTTAATAAAAAAAATTTTAAATATATAAGGAAAAATTTAAATTTGTTTTTTAAAATTCTGGAAAAAAAAACATATAATTATATGGTAGCTTCACACATTTTTATTTTTTACAACAGCTTTTATTTTTTTCCCTCAAAGGAAGCTATACTTTTAAAAAATAAAGTAATCCCAATAAATTATAAAAATATTTTATACAAAAATATTTATTATTATGCAATTCATAATTCCTATCTTTTATTTTGTATAAAAAATTTATACCAAGATATTATTGCTTATTTAAGAGATTTTTTTGTTGTAATAATACGAAAAAATATCTTCGTATACAATTGTAGTTTCCCTATTATTCAAAAAGAGTGTTTGTATTGCAAAAAAAAAATAACTAACCAAATAAATGCATATAATGAAAGTATTAGTTGTCAAGACACAAAAATAAAAAATAAAACAAAATCCTACAACATTAATTTGTTATCATTTTATTCCAGTAATGATAAAAAAGACAAGCTACCCATTCAAAACTATAATATTTCCGACCTTTTTTATTTCTCTTTTTGTATTAATTGTAGAAATAAATTTTCCCATAACACCGAAAAATTAAAAAATGCACTTTTATTTAAGAATGATGAAAGAGAAAATACATACAAGTGTCCAAATAAAAGTTCAGAATATATACATGTAAAAAATATTTATTTCGACTTTTATATAATCAAAAATGACAACAATATAAGCCAAGATATCAGAATATCAACATCCCTTTTTTTATTTAAAAAAATAAGCTTGTTTTTAAAAAATTATGAAAATTTTTCAAAAAACATTATTCAATTATTAAATGCTTATTATGGGGAATTGTGGTATTTACATTTTTATGCAAATGGATTAAGGAGTGTTTTATATTGTATGCGTAATTGTAATTTTGTATTTCTTGAGTTATTTTATAATTTAATTTTGCCACTATTATTTTGGGAAAAAAAAAATAATTACACAAATATAAATGAAGAACCACACACATATTGGCCTCACCACCAAACTCAAAATGGAATAAAAAAGTATAAAAACTCTGATAAAATAATCTTCAACCTTTTTTCAAAATTAGACATTCATTATATTAAGCAACTAAAGTTTTTTAAAAAATATTACACAAGTTTTAACGTAAAATATGAAGGTAAAAAAAGACAAAATAAGACACTTACTATTATAAAACAAATCAATAAATTATTTAAATTTTATTTAAGTGGCGACAAGCCATTTTACTTTTATCAAGATGGAAAAAAAAAAAAAAAAAAAAAAAAAAAAAAAAAAATGGATAACTAGCGATTTCTATATTTTGTCCATTGATATATATAATCTACACACTGACATTGGTACAACAATTTTAAATGCTTATCAAAAAATGGAAAAAAAAAAACTTGAACAAAAAAAAGATAAAAATAAAAAATATAGACAAAACATAATCACACAAACAAAATCTTATTACTCAATATTTTTCAAATCCATAATTAATTTAATTTATGAACATTCTTTATATATATATAGAATGTTTAAAAAGTATGGTATTACTGAAAAGAACATACTAATTTACAATAATAATGAGAGAAATCATGATAAATTATTTACTCAAAACATAAATAATGTGAATAATTGTAATATTGGAAAATATGAAAAAAAAAGCATTTTACAAAATAACCACTTTAGTTGTAAAACTAGTGGTAGCATAGTAAATAATTTGGTTATTACACATACCGAAACAAACAATTATCAATTTGATTTAAAAAATTCTTTTCCTTTTTTTTATAAAATTTATAGAGATATATATATATTTTTTAAAATTATGAAGAAAAACAATTTCACTTTATTTTATGTCTTAAAAAATTATTCCTATTTATCCAAAAAAATTATAAAAAAATATATATTCTTTTTAAAATTTCTTTTTTCATATCATTTTATTTTATTCTTATGTGAACATAAATATGTTTTTTATTTGTTAAAAAAAATATACAAAATGTTGAAATATGTTTTTTTAAAAAACTAACCTTTTCTATATACTTATAAGTTATTTTATTTATGCAACTTTGCATTATTCCGTTGAAAATGTATTTATATATATACTTTGTTTATTATTTTTCATAATTTTGTTTCAGTTTTATTTTTAATTTGTGACTATAATTAAAACAAAAAAAAACAAGTTGTAAAGTTAATTAAAAAATTTTGTATTCCATAAAGACAATTTTTATTCAACACATTGTCTTATGAAATACTAATTAAAGGTATAAAAATATTGAAAAAAAAAATAAATTACAAATAAATTATTCTTAACAAAAAAATGAAAGTAAAAAATGAAATAGTTTTTATAGAATGTTGTGCTCGTTCTCGATGTCATGCTCAGGTTGTACATCGACATTTGTTTTATAGCTTGTCCATTTTTTCATAATTTTTATAGAATAATTAAAGGTTGCCTTTATTTTCTTGCTTATATCCATATATTGCACACGCACATTTTCTATGTTTCATATAATCATTAATTATATACTGAATACGGTTATTTAATAAATCATACAAAGTCATGTATCGTGTTTGGAGTTTTTTTCGAACTTTGAATTCTTTTTCTAATAATAATTTAATTTTACAGTTACTATTTTTTATTTGTTTTTTTATCATCTCTAAATTGTTTCTATAATTTATTATTTCTCGGTCATATATATTATTTTCATTAAAATTCATAATATATTTCATATTATTTTCTTTCATTTTTCCCTCATTTTCTAACATTGATAATTTTTCTTCTAATGTCATTCTGATCGCATGTTTTTCACTTATTTCAATTTTTAATAACTTTAATTCTTCCATTATTTTTTTTATTTTTTCTCGATAATTTTTTTCATTAGCATCTTCATACTCTTCATTATTTATTTCCTCATTCAAAAAGGTTAAAGGGAAGTTATCAAAAAATATTTGTTCACTCATTGTCTTGTATATTAGTATAATTATTCATTTTTATCACACAAGAAAACAAATATGAAAAAGAAAAATGTAGATATAACAATAATATCTCCTTTTCCTTTTGCCTATATCTTCACATGCCCATATCCCAAAACTTCTATTTAAGCATTCATAAATATACAATGCAATTTTTGCTAAAAAGTAATCACGCTTTTAGTATATCTTAATTGGATAATTTAAAAAAATAAATAAGCTAGAAAATGCAATAAATTTAGCTATATAAACTTTCAAATGATGAATAGTTTATTCCGAAATATACTTTCCCAATTTGAATTTCTTCAAAAAATGATAATTAACTCCATATTATTTATATTATTACATATAAGCTTGTTTAATTCATCAAATTCAAACATATTTATTCGTTAATTACAACAATTGATACTTTATATTTTATTAAAAAAGTATAATTATTAAATATGCCAAAAATATGATATTTTTTTTTTTTTTTTTTTTTTGCAAAAAATTATTGCTTATTCAGAAAAAAATAAAATTATAAAAATTATGTGGTATGCAAATAGGATGATTATTCTCTCCGATTTTAAGTGAAAATAATGCGTATTACTTCAATTTTAAAAAATCATTTTCTAAATATTTTTAAATATTAAATAAGTATAAAAATACATTTATATATCTACTTATTCTTTCATTAATTGATTTTTTATAAGCAAAAAATCGAACAAATTTATACCACAAATAATGTATTAAAAAATTTACCATTCAAATTGATACTTTTGTTTAACGATTATCCTTTGCATATTTACAAATATAGATTTTTTTATTATGAACAGGAATAACATACAAATTTGTGAATAATAAAAGTTTACATTTTTGTGTTTTCTCTTATCATGCTTCATATGGGCATGTTAACAACCACATGATAAAATATCGTATGCTTATTTTTCAGTCTTTAAACAAGACATGCCATATATACATATTTTTTTCCTTAAAAACGGAAAGATTTATATAAATATTTATATTTATTAATTAATTTGATTATTTTTGACACGATGTTTTACAATATAAGACACATTTAAAAAAATATTATTCTTATTACATGTATGCTACTTATATATCAACACCTTTTGCTAAGCAAATTCGGTATAGATTTAAAAATAAAACAAATTAATAAAAAACTAAACAATTTTTACTAAAACATCGAAAAAAATACACATGAAAATGCATATATACATCCTCCTAATGTTGTGTGAGTTATAAAATTGCGCATGGTATTTATTACATTAAAATATTTTTTTCTCCGACTATAAAATTATCAAAATGTTTTACATTTATTGTCAAATTATTATTTTTTGAAAAATCTTTGATAACCTGTGATACTTTTCGCTTTGTATCATCAAGCATATATTCCTATAAAAATGAATAGCAAAAAAAATGATTTGACCAAATGGGTGAGTAAAAAATATGCACACACAATAACTAGCCAATGAAATAAAAAAAAATTCCAGCTAACCAATGAAATAAAAAAAAAATTCCAGCTAGCCAACAATTTTATTACTTTTTTTGTATTAAGCTTACCTGCTCGAGTAGCACTATATTGTTGTAAAATTTTTTCATTTTTCCGTTGATCATATTTGTAACAATATTTTCGGGTTTATTTAAATCTTTTAACGAATCTCGAATAATATCCATTTCTTTTTTTACAACATTTTGATTTACTTTATCAATAGAAACACTAACAGGTTTTGCTGATATTATATGCATACATAAATCATTTGCAAAGCTGATTATATCTTTTTCTTTTGCTTTTAAGTTTTCATTTAAATTGTCTATTTCTATAACTAACATAACACCAGATAATCCAACATTATTTCCATCAACTATATTGTGAATATAAAAATGTAAAAATTCATTTTCATTTTTTTTGACATATTTTGAAAATCGTCCAATCTTTATATCTTCACGAAATATATTTCTTAAATAATTTAATTCTTCAGAAACTGTTCCGCTTATTTCACCATTGGAATTTGTATATGGTGATTGCATAATTTTATCAATTGCAACTAAAGAGGTATCAAAATTTTCTACTGAATCATTGATGTCAATATTTGATGGAATAATCTCATTATGTAAACAAAGTTTTGATACATTTTTAAGGAAAGTAACAAATTTATTATTTCGAGCTACAAAATCAGAATCTGTTAATAATTCAATTAAAACTATTTTATCATCCATAATATCTGAACATATCAAACCTTCTTTTTGGGTTTTAACACTTGTAGATATAAAACTTCCATTTTTTGTATTTTTCCTAACAAGTTCTATAGCCTTATCAACATCATTATTACATTCTTTTAATGCATCATTACATATTTGGATACTTGCATTTGTAACTTCTCTGATATATTTTAATCTTTTTAAGTTTTCATTAGTGGAATATAATCGATTTCTTTTATTAATACTTTTATTTTTTATCTGTTTAATACCCGTTATTAAGTTTAAGCTACTTGTCCTCTTATAGCATATTATATCTAACGAACAAGTCAAAACAAAAACAAAAAATAATTCAAAAAATAGGGAATATCTCATTTCATTAGTTCATTCAATGCTTTGTGGGGATATTAATCAGAGCATAAAAAGCACATACTTTTTTATTGTCGCTAATTATATGATCATCCCTTATGCCTTATACGATCACAAGCCCAGCTTTTCAAACTCACAACTATATATGCTATGTTTGTATATATTCGGAATAATTCTTTAATCACATATGCCACCTTTTTCTTAAACGATTCCCATAATACAATTATTTTGTTTTCCTAACAATGTATATAAATTTCCATTTATACAAAAAAGCCAATAAAATAAAAAATTTGAAAAAGAAATTATTTAAGAAATTGTGCTAGGTAGTAGCATTTTAAAAATAAATTTTATTTACAGTTTTTTTAATATTTAAGCACAAATTGCGCAACTAAAAAATATTATAAATAAAAAAAATAAACAAATATATGAGAATTCACAGTATGATTAAGTAAACGGAAAACACACGTGCATATCAATCCATAGCTAATATTTAAAAATATCATATAACCATATGTACATATATTCACTAGCGTATGAATAATTTAGTGAATCATGTATATATTATGCACGTGTTCATTCACAAAATTGGGTCACAATAAACGTATAAATTTATTACTAAAAGAAATTAAACTTTACAAAAAAAATATATTTATTTATATCCCCGCTTATTTAAAGAGTATTATCGCGGGAATATCCACTATTCAGAAAATGGCTAACAAAATAGCTAACCCCCAATATATGGCTATCCAATTTATACAATAGGAAAAACACACCTAGAAACTTTATTTTTTTCATCCTTCTCAATATATGGCCCATCTAACCATTATAACTAACCATTTTAGATCCATCTTCTGCACTTCCCCATTTACAATGACTATATCAATGACCTAATATATGTCAACCAGTCTTCATCAACTTTATACTCATTTAAGAGACGAACACCAGAGGTACTTGAATTTCCAGGATCTTCCAACTCCTTACTGTTACTATGAATAGTTCCAAATTTCTTTTTACCCTCTAATAATATACCAGATGTTTTATCCATTGTAAAATCAATAAATGAACTTAACTCATTATAATCTTCAATATATTCTTCTTCTATTTCATTTGGTTTTGAACCTATTTGACATTCTTCTTTTTCAACTTCTTTAAAATTTGGTTCAATTGGATTATCACGTTTTTTTGTTTTTTCATCCTCTTCTTTTAATTTAATTGATAAGTATTTTTTTTCTATAATGGGTAAATATGGTTCTATATTTTTTTTCATCTCTTCAATTTCATTTAATATATTTGAATTAATTTTTATAATATGACTTTTTAAAATATTATTTTTTTTTGTATAAATACCAGTTCCTTGATATTTATTATATAATTGATGAATGACTGATTTTTCATATTTTAATAAATTCATAAAATTTTGAAACCATAAATGAATTGCTGATATTTGTTTGGTTAGCAGATCTTGTGGTTTTCCTTTAATGAATATATTTTTATAAATATATATACTACATTCGTATATTATTTTATTTAATTTTTCAAAACCATCTATTAATTTATTTATATCATTTTCTTTCATATATATAAGTGTGTTCTTAATCATTCTCAAGCTATTCCCTTCCTCTTTATAATCGATGTTATACATTTGATTATATATAATCCTTACATTTGTGACTTGCCCTTTTTCATTTGTATTTATAATATTAGTATTGCTAGACCCATCAAATGTTTGTACCCCATTATTATTATTATAATTGGTTAGACAAATCCTTTTCACATTTTCTTTTCTTTTATATTCACCACTATCTTTTCTTATTTCCTTTTCATTTTGAGTTTTACATAAATCTGTTTTATAATTTGATGTACCATCTTTATCAAGCCCATTATTTATACTAAACTCACGATTTTCATAACTCTCTAAATTTCCAGACTTACCATTATCTTTGTTTCCTTCCCAATTTGATGAACTTGCTATTTGTTTTGTTTTACTATAATTGTTTTCATTCTCTAATTCGGTATTCATATATGGTGGGAGACAATTTTCATTTTTCAATCTCACCTGTTGATGATGCCATTGTTGTGTAGCTGATAAATTTCCACACCTAATTTGAAAATCATATATTTGCATTTCTTTAGATGTTATAGATCTAGTTCGATCGTTTTGATATGGGATGTTTAAAAAAAAATTTGGATTTTCATTTTCATCTAATAGAGAAATAAAAAAAAACTTACACACAGATATTTTATTTGGTGTAACTATTTTATTTAACTTCATATTTAGTAACTGCTCTAACATTAATGTGTGTAATTTATTACATAACAATCTATTTATTTTAATTTTAAAATGAATATTTTTATCACTATATATATTATTTAATCGACCTATTTTTGATATTAATGCTCCGAGATAATTACTATTACTAAAACTTAAATATGTTTTTAAAACTTCATAAAATATTATTTGAAAAGTATTTAAAGTACAAGCAGATGAATAAAACTTATATCCATTACTTATTAATTCTATTTTTTTTTTTACTGAATTATTTTCATAAATATAAAAATTTCTTTTTATATCGATATTTAGTGGGTTTACTAAGTTTACATTATAGCTATTTATTAAATAGCTATCATCTATATGTATATATTTTTTTTTTTCCAAAAATTTTTCTATCAATAAATTTAAATAAAAATTTATTATCATATTTGTATTTCCATTCTTTTTTAATGCATTCATCAAAGCTAGTAACGATATAATTGACATGTTTATGCTTTCTTTATTTTCATCTATATTTAAATTTGTGCCACTATTATAATTTGCATTTTTTATTTTTTGTTTATTTTTTAATATACTTTTATTTATATATATTTTTTCTTTTTTTTTGATCTCATTCTTTTTCAACAACCCAAGATCTAGTACTTCTTTTTTAGTCATTACTAAACTACCAAATGCTACAAATGGTTTATATATTATTTGTTTTGTCTTTTTCTTTTTATTAAATTTACAACTACATGTATAACTACATCCTTGAATATTTTTACAATCTTTCTTTTCCCTTTCTCGAATTTCTTTTCCGTCATGTCTTTTTCTTTCCATTTTCTCTTCTTCCTCCTCCGCACTTTCTCCATTAGGCTTGCTCATGTCATCTGTTAATTCATTCTCAAACTCGTCTTCCTCATCTTCTTCCTCATCATCTTCCTCTTCTTCTTCGTCCTCCTCTTCATTACCCTCTCCTAAATGTCTTACATCACCAACGAAATCCCAATTAAAGAAAAAGTTTTCTGAATAATTTTTATACATATTATACGACTTATTTCGTAGAAAATCATTGTTTTTATTATTTTTTTTTATTTTCTTTTCCTCTTCTCTTATTATTTGATTTTTTTTTTTTTTTTTCAACTGAGAAATATAAGAGCTAACTAAAAGGGAATCATCAATAATAATTATTTCGCTAGTCAACTTACTTAAATGAATATTTGATAAAAAAGGTATCATCAAACGGAAACATAATAATCTAAATAATCTTTGAATAAAGAAAAAAAGAAATTTTTTTTTTAAATAAAATAACCCATAACCAAATGATAAATATTTTAAAATTAGCATAACTAGCAAACTTCTATAAATATATATTTTTTCATCAAAATATTCTTGAACAAGAAAAAAGTCCGATTTTATTTCTTTATATAACAGTTTAACAATTAAGTTTAAATATATTCCTTTTCCTTTCTCTTTATAAATTAAATATTGTTGAGTAATTTCATTTGAATAAATTGGACTTGCTTCTTCATTTCTGTCTATTATGCTTTTATTTAGCTCCCTATAAATTTGACTATGCTTATTTTTTCGATCCATACAGTTTTGGCAATTTGTCTTTGCTCCTGTAATGCCTTCATTACAAAGACATGCTTTCATAAAAAGATATTTTGATTCTCCATTTTTATCAAATTTTTTTATTTCAGTATCATGTATTTTAAAAATTTCTTCATTTTTATTAAAATCTATGCATATACTAAGATTGACAGGAAATATTTCATTTTTTACGTCAAAAGATTTTTTTTTTACATCATCATTTATAATTATTACACCATTTAATAACTTAACTAATGAAAGAAAAACTAATGGATATATATCTATAATAATATTGGTGTATTTATTTCTTCGACTCTTTAAATTTATTTTATTTTTTTTTTTATTATTATATTCTATATTATTTTTATTCCATTTCATTATATTATTCATTTCATGTAAATATTTTTCATATATGATTTCTCGTTGGTCTCGTTCAACCATATCAATGCTACAATTTTTTATATCATTTTTATTTTCCCCTTCTGAAATAGCTTGTTTTCTTTTTCTTCTTCTTCTTCGTTTTTTTTTATTAAACTCAATTTTATTTTCAACATTTTCCTTGAAAATTTTTCCATTTATTTTTAAAAGTATATTTCCTATTTCTATATTATCATGTCCTGACTTGTATTTATATAATTCATGTAAAATATGATAAGCTAAATCTTCTTTGAAAAAATATAGATTGTCAATTTCGTTATCTTTATTAATTATTACATTACTAAGTTCTTGCTCTATATAGCTTTTATTATTATTATTTTTTTTTTTTTTCAAAATTTCTGAACAAATCATATTTTTTTTTTTTTTTTTATCGATTGAAAAATAAGAAACTAAAACATTTTCACACACAATTAAATCGTATTTGTACATAATCATCATTATTTCCTCAAAAGCTAATTCGCTATTTTCGGATTCTTTCCAATTTTTATTCAAATCATTAGTAGTTTCATTTTCTTTACCAAACCTTTCAGTCTTCAACTCACCATTCTCTAAATAGCTATCGTTGCAATTTTTTTTTTCTGTATCGCTAGCTATTTTTCCATTTTCTGCACACACATAATTTTCATCATATATTTCACAACTTTCCACCTTAAAATATTTAGTCCGATTTGTAAACAAGTCATACACATTCCAATTGCAAAAAGAAGAAGACATAACCTGGTAACAGCAATCGTCAATGTAGTTATAAGACATTATTGGGTCGATTAAAAATTTTCCATTATTTATCATAAGGTATATATATTTGTTCTCTTCACTAAATGGCTTATTATTATTGTTTTGCTCATTTTTTGTGTATGTGATATCCTTTATATTGACATCATCATTTTTTATTTCATGCGTCGATTTCTCTTTCTTTTTTAGGGTGTATGAAAATTTAGTGAAATGCATAAAATACATTTTAAAATTTTTAAAAATTAAAGAAAAAAATATTAAATATGACAAAAACATACATTTGCATGGTTTTGTGTACAATCGCTTATCAAAATAGTTTATTTGGTTGGCTATTTCATTTTTTATCTTTTCAATTTTGCTTCCTTTGGTGCATTGAGAAAAATAAAAAGAATATATATTCGCTAAGCTTATCCTAACCTCTTTCAAATTAATGCTATTGTAATGGTTGCTATTTATACTACATCCATTTCGTGTCATAATTTCACCGCTTTTCAAAAAATAATTTAAAAAATAAATGTTTTGTAAATGTACCCGAGTTGTGTCAAGTCTAATTAATATGCTTATAATTATTTCACTTAATTCGTAGTCATTTGAAAATGTGTAACATAGAAAAGATGCTAATTCTTCTTTTTTTATTTGATGTATAAAGCTTAAAAATAATAAATCAAATACTACACTAAATATATTGCTTCTTTTAAAAGTTTTCAAACATTTAGACAATATATAAAAAGTGGTATCCACAAAACATTTATTCATATAATAATAGCTTTTTTTATTTTTTTTAGAAATATTTGAAACTAGCGATGATTTTTTTTTTTTTTTTTTTTTTAAAAGATATGAATTATTATTTTCGTCACACTGTTGCAAATATTCTGCATCATCATCTTTTGCAAATCCACTATTAGATGTTATATCACTATTTTTATCATAACTATCATCAAAATTTTTAGATTGTTCATCTGGTTTAGAAATAAAGCCATAATTTATTTGTCCATCATTTGGATAGACAAAACTATTTTGTTGAGCAAGACATATTTTTGTATTATCTACTGAAGGGGTTTCCAAAAAATAATCGTCTAAACCTGTTTCATTATTCTTTAAACTAACAATTTTAAACACATTTCGTAGCCAGATATTTTTATATTTCCTAATCAGATTTATAGAATAAAATTTGATATACTTAAATGTAATATCTGTATATCCCTTAAAATGTATAAACATATTTTTATAAATATTTTGTATTTTTTCATTTTGAAAATATGAGGATATATTATCATTAAAATTAAAAGAAATTTGTTCAATTAATAAGCCAATAAATATATAAATAAAAGAATAATTTTCATATCCAAATTTATCAAATGAATTATAGTGATTTGTTTGAGAATAATTTATATCATTTTTTTTTTTTTTTTTTTTTTTTAATATTTTTTCATCCTTTTTTAAATCTTGTTCTTCACACTTTTTTCGTCTACCCCTTTTATTTTTCTTACTTAATTGTTTCAAATATTTCTTTGCATGATTTAATGATCTAATAATTTTTTTATAAAAATATCGACTCTTTACTTTTAATTTTGAAAAGTTATAAGTTACTTTTAAATTTATTATATTTGAAAATATATGCTTAATTATGTTCACATATATACAGTAGTTACTTCTAGCCATGTATAATATATAAAGAATTATTAGGTCTTGTCTAGGGGAAAGTAATTTTTCACCCCCTTGACAATGAAGACCATTATTTTGAAACTTTCTCTTATTCCTCATAACTCTCATACTTGCATCATATAATTTGTTACTCTTTTCTTTGCCCATATTTTCTCCTACATCTTCAATGAAACTAAAATGTACTTTGCTTTTAGCTTCATTGTTTGGAATATTCCTCAGATGGCTATCATTTATGCTATTTTTGTTATCGTCGTTTGCTTCTGTTAATTTTGAAATAGATAAGTTTGCATTTTTAAGTCGTCGCTCGTATAATCTAGCAAATCTTCTAAGCTGGGTTGATAGACATATTGTCTTTGAAAAAAAGTGTAAATATAAGGCACACACATATGGATAGTTTAATCCTGTATATAATGATTTTCCATCATTTTTATGAAGTACTATATTTATTAAAAATAAAATAGAATAATTTAAAAATTTTTTATTTGATAAAAAGCCAGTCATAATATTTATCAATATATTTATATCTTCTAAATAGGATATATTCTTCAACTTAATTTTATATAAATGTAATATAAACCAATTAAAAAAAAATATATTAATTCTAAAAACAAAATAATCATGTAAAATAAATATTTTGCTTATAAAAAAAAATAATATTTTCATTTCAATATCATTACATTTTTTATTTAATTCCCATAAGCATGGAGATAACTTTTTCATAGTATTATATAAATATACTTTATTGAAATCTAAATATTTTGATTTTTTATAAAACAAATAAGAAAATAAAATTATACATTCATATATATTTATTCCCTTATAAAGAAATATTCTCTTTAAATTATTTAATATTAATTCTTTATTTATATATTTTATATTTTTTAAATTTGTATAAATATAATTATCATCCTTTATCAAGCAACAATTATTGTCTATCCCATTATCTAAACAGTTTCTATAACATTTTAATGTATCAATCACATTTTTACAAAATTTGTTTGAAACATTTTCATACTGGTTGTTCATCATTTCATTATTGTCATATACTATGTCTTCTTCAATCATTTTTTTTATGCTGCAAATACGAAGAAAAATATTATTTGTATTAACAAACTTTTCATCAACATGTTCAGCATTATTAATATTTTTTCTGTCTACATGTTTGTTCACTTTCTCGTTAATACGATTAGGGATTTCTATATTTTCAGTTTTGCCTACATCTACAATATTACTATTATTTACATAAGAGTCATTTTTTTGATTATCATTTGTTTGACTATTGCATATTTCAATTTCTTCATCCATACTATATGTATTTTCATTATTACTTGAACTATCCGTTCTTGTCATATCTCCTGAAGAGTACTCAGATGAATATACGGAACTATAAACTGAATCTGATTCCATAGATGCATCTACTTTATTTTCTTCATTTGGTGTTTCATCACAACTTAGATGCTGACTGAAATTTTGAATATTTCGATTTTCTTTATCATTATTAATGCCATTTATTCTATCCTCTTGATTGTTATCAATTTTATATTTTTCTTCGTTCTTTTGATTTTTTTCCTTAAACTTTTCTTGTTTAACTTTTGACTTAGCATTTTCTGCCATACCTTCAGCATAGCTCTTTTTTAATGAATCATCCTCATCACTGTCATTATTTTTTTCTTTTTTTACACGATTATTTTGGTTGTTATATATATTTTGTTCGTCGTCATTTTCAGACAATTCCTCATCAGCCACTGAAAACTCACTTTTGTCTTCCTTATCATTTTCCATTTTTATTTCATGCTCTATAATATTACTACTACGATCCGATGATTCAACATCACTATCGTTGTCATCAGTTTCTGAGTGGGTACTCTCTAAATTAGTGTCTCCTTCTTTATCCCAAACATTTTCATGAGGTTCGTTATCCTCATATTCTCGTGAATCACATCTAACATTTTCTGTCGTAGAACTTCGATTCCATTTTTCATTCAGAAAATCAATAACAGTGGGTCTTCTTTTCTTAATTTCAATAACTTTATTTTTTTTATTATGAAGATTATTATTTGGTGATTCATTTTCATTTCTCTTTCTTTTTTTTTCATTATCATTAAACCCGTTTGTAAAAAAAGAAGAATCAGATGAATCAGAAGAAACGGACATATTTGATGACATACATGAATTTTGATCATTTTTTTTTTTTTTTTTCAAAGAATCTACATAGCTATTTCTGTTCATGTTTTCTGACTCACCATCTTCTTTTTCAAAACAGTTTCTATAATTTTCATTGTTTACAGATGCTCGTTTTTTACGACCTTTTGAATTATGATACATTTTCATGTCAATATGTGATTCATTTTCTTTTTCATTATATATTGGAGATGCTTGAGGTAAATCATTTAATGTGACACTATTTTTACTTGGTCTTCCTCTTCGATTATGCTTTTTTATTTTCATGTTATTTTTATAATCATCATTATTATCATTAGTATGATCTATATAAATGTTGCTACTTCTTTTGTTTAATATTTTTTGATTATTTATATCATTGTAATTGTGAGTAATATTGGTATTCGTTTTTATAATAGTTCTTTGTTCTTCTTTTCCATATTCAGGATTTATATAGTCATTTAAATAATTATCATGAACATTTATACTACCAATATTTCCACAATTTAATGAATTGGCATTTGCTACATTTTCCATTTTGTATATACCATATTTTTCATATTGACGAGTATTATACATATTTGATGCATCTTCTTGATTATTTCCTAAGTTATATCTTGGATCAGTAGTTAAGCTTGTTCCTTTATATGGATTATTATTCACAATATTACAAGTATACATATTTTCTGATAAATTATTACTTTGTTTTGATTTATTTTCAAATGACATTGTGTTTATATTTGGGTCTGGATAGGGTCTAACTAAATTTGGAAATATATTTCCTTTTATATTTCTAATATATGTCATATTCATGTCTATTCCTGGATCTGTTATGCACATTCCAGATTTGTCATTATTTATTTCAGAGCCATTTCCTATTTTTATCATTCCCCTTGGATTAGTTCCAAGATAATGTATGTTTGTATTAGCATTATTATTTACACTATTTATTATATTTCTATTATTATTGTTATTTATGTTTGGATTTACAATATTTGTGTGTGGAAAATTGAGGGATGAGCCACTGATGAGACTCCCCCTTTTCTCATTCACATTTTTCTTTCGATTATGATCAGACATATTATTTAGTAAACAAGTAGTTATATTTGGATAATATAATGAATTGTCATTAAATTGACGATTTTTTTCGTCGTTTATTTTTATATAGTTATTAAAATTACTATTATTATTTAGGGCATCATAATTAATTTTGTTATATATATCAGTTCCAGTTTCATTAATATTATTATTTAATTTATTTTTCAAATTGTTAGAATATAAATATATATCATTATTGTTTATTTTATTATTACCCATAGAATGAATACTCAAGTTTGAGGTTATGTTCCGCACAGTTTGATGAACATCTGTTTGACTTACACGCGGAATAGGTTGGCTTAAACTTCGACTCAATATGTTATTCCCATTTAATGTTATATTTTGATCATAACTTTGACATAAATTTTGGCCAAGGTTTTGATTAATATTCGGCTTCAAATGGTTTGCAAAATATTCGTTTCTAATAATCGGAATTATACTCCCATTTTTTATTCCATCATTTAATGGGGTATAATTCTTTAATCGATTACCTATGCTTGCATTTAAGTAGGTACCTGTATTAACAAAAATTTTTTTTTTTTTTTTTTTTTAATTGTCATATGGAATGTAACACTACACACGCTATGCTAGTGTGCCTATTCGTTATGCATTATTTTTTCACGTTTTTTTTCCCCTTTTTTTTCACTTTTTTTTCACTTTTTTTCATTTTTCCTTTGCATTTATTACTTGCGTTTCCGGGGCAAATTGTACAGTTCAAAGAGGAAGTATCAAATGGCTTGCTGCAAATATTTTTACTGTGTGCATTTTTTATATCATCATTAAAAACATTTATTTCAGTAGGTTTTTTATTAAAGCATGTACATTGTAAACATAATTTTTTTTCATAATTGGAGGGAAAATTATTTGAACAATAAGTATTAAATATATTTTTCCCATAATTTAAATTATTATCATGTGTATTATTTTTGGGATATATACAATTATTAGTTAATATATGATTAACATCTCTTTGGTTATATCCTAGTTCATTAATTGAGGAGTCAATTACATGATTGGGAATACCATTAACATTGCTACTATTGTGGATGGTAGAATGTCTTTTATTATATCCGTAAGCTGGCTCTCTAGTATTATTACTACCAAATAAATCTGATGTATATAAATTATTTCCATGATTAATATCGTTACATAAATTTGTATTAACGAAAAAGTTTTTTTCTATCCCATTGTTTTTATTTGCATGATAGCTACATATATGTTCATTCATTTTTTTTTAAAACAAATACACAATAAAAAAGGTTAATGTTCTTTCGGTTATTTCATTATTCTCAATCCATAACACATGCGATATTTTTTACTTAAAAAAAAATTATAATCACCAAGATTGTTAATTATATTGTAAAGTTAAAACATTATATATATATAATAAAAAACAATTAAAAATGAATAAGATAATATGTATATATTCCATTAAAATGTTGCAAATTTTTCATTTTTCAAAATTTTCTCTCTATTATTACTTTCATAGAGCTTGTATTTTTTTCATTACAAAAACGGTATATTTATTATGTCTTTTTAAATTTTCAAATATTTAAAAATTATATTCATAGAATTGTGCCTTTTTTCTCTTTCCATTTTAAGCTTGAAAAATAAGCTCATAATTATTACAAGCCGGAAAAACATACGTCCGCACTTATGCATACTTGTGTGCATTGCTGGTTTATGCTTAATCCTTTTAAGTAAATTTATAAATAATATCCTCTTATGAAATTAAATTGATAGACAATATACTAAACGAAATATATTTTAAATTGGCTTTATTAATATGTAGAGAAAGTTTAGGATATATACATATTAAAAGGGAGAGAAATTGTGGGTCTGAAATTTAATGCTAAGACATATAGAGATCCTATTATTCTTCTCGCGAAAAAGAAAAAAAACATAAGCCAAATGAAAGCTTTATAATATATCAATATTTATAAAGCTAAAGCAAATTTATTTGACCATTTCACAAAAGTTCAAAGCATAACATATATCAAATTATGTATAAGATATTTCTACCTCTCTATTTTTCGAATTTGAAGGCACATTCATATAAATGTGTAAACTTTTAGCGAGGAAAAAAATAACATATGGTTTATTATTTAAAAAGGATAAAGTTCAACAAAATTAAACTATGTATCTATATCTATGTAGCTGTATATAGCTAAATAATTACATGTGTGAGGAAAAGGTGTGCTCCATTTATATTTCAATATATCGTTGTTTTTAATGCTGGTTATAAATATTTTTTCATCAATTATACAATGCCTTCCATAATTATAATATTTTTTCATAAAAGGTAGACATGAATATTGTTTTATTTTATTTATAAATACTATGAAAATAACCCTTTTTTATAAAATGTAAAAACTATGAATTTTTTATTCTTTCGTTTGTCCTTAAAAGACAACATTGCACACCCATTTACCTTTGAATAATACGTAACTAAAATTATAAAATATATTTAATGGAAGGTTAAAAAAGACAATTTTTTAATTACCTGAACAATCTGAGAAATATAAAAATAATAATCATATTGGCAATAATAAGGTAATAATATTGCCTTAAAAAATTTATAAATGGCTAGCCCGAAATATTAGCCAAAACCAATTCCAATCACCATAATGTATTTTTTTTCTTACAATTTTACCTGACATGTTAAGGCTTTTAAATTATTTTTATGTATTTTGTTATATTTTTACATGCATACTACATAATTTTCTTTCTTTGTGTATATTTTTATGTATCATTTCGTAAAAGTATTCATGAGAACATTGTTATAAAATATTTTACCTGAACAGTTAATATTTTTTTAATAAATAAAAATTTCATATATAGCTATATTATTTCTACACTGCCATATATGTATGTGTGCATATGTTATGTTTCCTTAATTTTATTTTTTTTATTTTATTGGTACTATTTTTTGGGGGCATAAAAAATAAATAAATTTTGTCTGTTCATTTAAAAATACATATAATGGATATATGCATATTGACGCATATATTGAAAATATGCATATATAGACAAATATATTTTTGTTATATATACATATTAACAGTCAAATTAAAATTTACTGTATTTATTAATACTTTTACATATTTATAGTTCTAAATTAATTGTATTAGTCAGATTAATTCACACCCTTTACTTTAATTATTTGATTTATTATATATTTTATTTTTATTCACTGATTACTGTTGCCATTATTTTTTTTCATTTTTTAATTTAGTTGTTTTAAAATGGATAGTTAAATTTTATTGCACATTTTCAACTTTATTCATTCGTTTGTTTTGTATGATTAATATTAATTGAAGAAAATATGGTCACACTGTTTTAAAATAAAATAAATTTATATCCTTCCCACATGCATATATATATGCATTTATACATTTGTTTGGACAATTAACATTGGCATATCTTTTTATGATAAAAGAAAGGCATAATTCATTTTGTTTTTTTTTTTTTAAATTATAAAATAATGGATGTAGCAACATATATGCTACAAAATTTTATCTTTTATTTCTATATTTGTGTCATTTTAAAATAATAAATATGCATATTTTTTGCTTATGAATTCGCAGATACAAACACATGTCTAATTATACAGAGCATCCCTATGCTTTCCTTTTTTTAAATTTTTTTTCTATAAAAAATTTGAAAAATAAATCAATGCATAAAAATAGGAAAGTAAATTTTCAAAGATATTATCCTTTCCTGTATGCATATATATATAAAGATTTTTTCTCGCATTAATTTTTTTCATTTTTAAAATTAATTCATTTAAAACGGCATTTTATAGGAAAATTTTCCCATGAAGCGGCAATAAATGAAATAAAAAAAAATATATAAATATACATACTATTCGATACCGCTTAAAGAATGAATTGCATCGAAGAAAATGAAGTATGTGAAAAAAACTTCAATAAGAACAGTTACATACTTAATAATAATGAAAAAGAAAATGTAGAAAGAAATAGTTTTGAAAATAATTACAATAATTGCTACCCGAATGAAAAAAAAAAAAGTAATAATTTTTTAGATAATGAAATTTTAAAAAGTTTAAATGATAATTTTTATAATCCTACCAATTTTAACAATAATAATGAAGAAAATAATTTAAATAAAATTGAAGAAAATTTTACTAATTATAATAATAAAAATAGAAATTCAGAAAATAATATACTAAATTATAACGATAAACAATATCGTAATAATATAGAAGAGGAATGCAACCCTTTAGCATTCCCCATTGAAAGCCTACCTACTACTATAGATGATATACCATATATCGAATTTAAAAATAATACAAATTATAAATTTAAAAGTACTTCTGCTCATTTTGCAGATAGTTTAGATATGCCCATCATGGATCAGGATATGATGGAAGATCCTTGTAAACCCTCAAGCGGCATTATTGATAAAAATATACAAGAAGAAAATTTAAGTCATAACGAACAAATAATTTCTAACAATGAAGAAAGAGGAAAAGAAAGTGAAGAATTATCTAATGCTAAAGCAGAGGATGATATAAATATCCAAAAAGAATATGCAAGTCATAACGAAATAACAGTTTCTAATAGTGAAGACAATTTAAATAATAATTATAAAAATCAACAATTAAATAATTATGGTGATATACCGAAAGAAGAAATACATGACGAGCCCAATGATAATATTGCAAAAAATGAAACAATTGATGAAAATTGCAATTCAGATAAACAAAATGGCAATGACCATTCTCCAAATAATGAATCAGAAAATAAAGCTGATCATAATATTTGTAATTCCCACGAAAATAATAAACAAATAAATATGGATACTCTTAATGTGAGTCCAACAGAAGGTAATACAAGTATTAAAGTGGAGACAAGCAATTGTGATAATAATAAATATGAGCAAAATGAAGGAGAGGAAATAAAAAATGATAGTCAGGACAATGTCAACGACTTAGGTAACCAAATAAGGGACCTTCAAAATGTTGTAGAAAACATGAAGAAGGAAAAAATTCATCTTTTATCAAAATTTAAAGTGTATACATTAAATAATAAAAAAGAAATAGAGGAACTAAAAGTTATATGCAAAAATAACGAAGAAGAAATTAAAAAATATGTTGAAGAAATAAAAAATAAAAGTTTAGAAATCGAAAATCTGAAAGAAGCATATTCAAATGATGTGAATGTTTTTAAAAATAGTATAAAAAAAGAAAAAGAATTAAATTATGAATTAAGAGAAAAATATGAATTATTAAATAAAACGAAAGAACATATCGAAAAGGAAATTGAACAAATTAGGGAAAATAATGAAAGTATAAAAATGGAATTAAAAGCAAAGGAAAAAATTATAAATATGTTAGAAAATGAAAAGAATGAAGAAATGGAAAAAGGTAAACGTTTTGTGAACATTGACATAAGTGACCAAGATGAGTTATTGACATTAAAAATGGATACAGAGATATTAGTATGTTTTAAAAAAAATAATGAATATTTTATTATACCGAAATATATATTTGAAGAAAATTTTAAAAATATAAAAATACCTGACCCTGTTCAGGACAATTATGAAAAAAAGCTAAAGGAATATAAAGACGAACAAATTTTAAATATAAAAAAATTGGAAGAAGAAAAAATATATATCGAAAATGAATATAATGAATATAAAGTTAAAGTAAATTCATTAATAAATGAAACAAGTGAAAATTATAAAAGTTTAGGTGAAACTAATATTAAAATACAAGATTTAAAAAATGATATATTAAAATATGAACAAGACATAAAAAATTATAAAACAGAATTAAATAATCTGAACGAAAAATATAAATTAATACACCAACAACTTTGTAAAGAAAAAGAATTAACAGAAGAACAGAATGCAACTATATCTTCATTAAAAAAACAAAGTAAAAAAGAAAAAGTAGAAATCGAAAAAAAATATAAAGAATTATTCGATATAGAAAATCAAAAAAAAATTGCAGAAATTAAAGAAATGTATAATAATAAAGAGAAATTATTACAAGACAAAATTGAAGATTTAATTTATCAAATAGAAAAATTAACATTTCCTAAAGATGATAAATCTACCTCTCTACGTTCAAACATAACCAAATTGGACACACCCCTTAATGATATTTCGAGTACTGATGATAGTATTGAAAAGGGAAGCATACATAGTCAGGAAAAAAAAAATCGTGCAAATTCTGTGCTGACTGTTCATAAAAATTCAGTAAATGAAATGAACGAGCAAGGTAGTGTTGGTGGGGAAAGTGCTGGAACATCAAACAATGATTGCATAAATCGAACGGGAGAAAATATAGAAAATGGAAATGAAAAAAATAATAAGGACAAGATAAAACAGGAAGAAGATACCAAAATACCAATATATCCTAATGAATATAAAAAAATCAGGAAAAAATTAGAAACATATGAAATTTTAATTGATGAAGAAAAAAAAGAAAAAAAAAAATTATTAGAACAAATAAATACATTAACAAGTCAGGTAAAAAATTATGAATCAATACATGGAAATTATGAACATGTCATGTATCAAAAAAATATTCTTTCAAATTTTATATCACAAATACCATCACATATAAAAATTGATGATTATGTTACAATTATTTATAACTCTTTCAATTTTTCTAATAAAGAGATTGAGTTTATTAATTCCAAGAGATTAAAAAAGTAATTTTCAAAAGGTATTGGAATAAAATTTTTTTTTTTTCCTCATTCATTTTCATTATATGTTTTCATTCTTATTATTTGTTTTTTGTCCCTTGTATTATTTTATATTTTTCTTTTAGTCTTTCTTTTTTTTCGTTTTTGTTTTTATTTATTTATTAGTTGTTGTTTACTTCATTTTTTTGGTGCTTTTATATCGCCGTTGTGCTCACTTTGTTTGTTCAATTTGTTTGTACTTCCCATATTCGTTGATTTGACATGTGTGCAATTTATTTGCCTTGCAACGAAAACGGGATATTCCCCTTTTATTACAACTTTTTTCAATTTTTTAGACAAAATGAAATGATTAATTAGGTTTATATATTAAGAAGGTATTTTTATTTGCCAATCGGGGCATGTTAAACCGTTTCACATTATTTTATTATTTTATTATTTTATTATAAAATCAGCGAAATTCGTAAAACCGCTTAATGATAAGCCATGTTCATGTTTATGCTCATGCAAGGACAATTCCCTTTATTATGCAATGCCAATTCCCTTTATTATGCAATGCCAATTCCCTTTATTATGCAATGCCAATTCCCTTTATTAGCAATGCCATATTTGGCAGATTTATATGTGTAAACATATATTTTAAAAATATAAATACTCTTAGTTTAATTCTATTAATACAACAAAAATTAATTACTGACAAGTAAATTATAAATCAGGTAGAATGAAATAATTAAAAAAAAAAAATAACAAAGTAAAAAAAAAAGAGGAGAAAATATGATAATAAACATGTATATTTATTAACGAAATCAAAGGTATAAAATGTGCTTAATTAAAAATGAATATATAAATGAATAAATAAAAAGTGAAAAATGTAAACGTATAAAAAATATATACATATAGTATATACAACATACACACACGCGAACGCCCATAGGAGTCATATATATGTATACACAATTTATACATACATACATACACAAAGTATACATATAAAACGAACTAATTTATGTTTTTTTGTCAGTAACTTTTTACAAACCAGTACATCTATACATATATAAATATGCATACACATAATTATGGATTTAATTTACTTTTGTTGACTCTGTGTAATTATGGCCACTCCAAACAAGATTGCCAATTTTAGAAAATATGAATAAAAATATAATAAAAAATATACATATCATTGCATGGTTTGTGACATAACTTCTTGAATATGATAAAACCATTATCATACAAAGAATAAACACTGAATTAATAAATGACATGAAAAGTCCAGCAAAACTGTGTATATCAGATGATTTTTGTTCTGCGCGTTTTTGAAAATGTAGTGAAAATCTAAAAATGGAAAAAAAAAAAAAAAAAAAAATATAGACAAAAAATATTTCAAAATTTATTAACATGTACATATATATTTTGTTTTCAAAACTTACTTTGCTTTCAAATTTACTGAGAAAAAGAAAAAAAGGAATAAGCATATTGTATAAAAAATTAAAAATATAGGGAAGCTCATAAAATCGATTAGAAGGAAAGGGAATATAAAAATAACAAGTGCGAATCCCATAAGAAACATTCCCCTGAAAAGTAAAAAGTGTAAATGAATATGTTTGGATGGATATAGAGACGAGGACAAGAAAGATAAGTTATAGATGAACTTACAATGAATGATCCTTTATAGTAACAATGTTTTTTTTGTTGCAATAATAGGAAGTGTTTTCAAAACATTTAGCCAAGGATATTAAAATGATAGAAATTAAAACTTTTACAAATAATTTTTCAATATATTGATATTCACAAACAAATACTGACGTCAATGGAATGACAAAATATGTCATTATATCTTCAGCACTATTTAAAAATGATAATGTTGTTAAGTAATATAATAATTTATAATCACCACAAACAGTTTTTAAACTAGTTCCAAGGGTACAAAAATGATTTTTGTATTGATCTTTTAATAAGAGTATTTCTTTGTTAGAATATGCATCATAATTATCATTAATATTATAAATCTGGTTTTGCATTACAGAAATGCTAGGATATACATTAGTAAAACTTTTAACATATTGATTTGGTTGATTACTAATATTCTCTTCATAATATTGATCAAAATCATTTTCATTTGCTTCATGTTTAGCATTTCCTCCTTCAAGATTATCTACATTCGTTTCTAACTCAGAATTATTATCATTAGATTGTCCTTTTTTGCGTGATGCATCACCTTCTTCAATTCTAATAGTGTATACTACTAAACTTACAATAGATGTAGCAGCAAAAAATAAAGAAGTTAAATATACAAATAAATCTCTATGGGATTCTGGAAAGAAATATCTAGAAAATAAATACATAACAAATGCAATTAGTGGATTGAATAATGCAATTGATACATCTGAAAAAAATTGATGAAGAGCTATATACTTTTTATGAGCTCTTTCAGTAACTTTTATATCAAATTTTTTTGAAATATACTCAAGCCCATTATTATCTATATCTAATATACTAGATAAATTAATACACATACTATCAAGTATAATTAATAAGCAAAAGAAAAATTCATAAACTAAATCTAAATAAAATTTTTTAATATAATCTTGATAGGTATAATATAATAAGGGAATACATACTCCCCATAGTATTGCTCTTGTAGTATTAGTTGCCAACAAAAAGAATCTGATATTTTGTTTTTTAATTAAATATAATGATACTGGGGTAAATAATAATAAAATTAAAAATGAAATAAGTCTATATACAAAAAACATGCAATATTGTTCAAATAAAAATAATAACAGAAGTGGTGTTATAGCCCAATGAAAGGATGTTCTAATAGTATTAAATATTTGACCAACTACATATCCTTTTAAAATATCATCATTAAAAATTGAATCTCCATCAACACTACTACCTATTGAATTTAGATGATCAGATGAATAATTAATTTCATAAGAATTATTATTTCCATGTTTTTGTTTTATGCCACTTTTTTTTTTTTTCAAATCTTCATAAATTGAATTATATACTTCACTAAATTTTTGATTATCTGATTTGTTGTTATTATTTTCTCCTTCATTTCCATCTTCATTCAATGAACGATAAGGTGCACCTTCATCTTTATTTTGATTTTTATCATTTTTATTTTTAAACATACCACTAATATATTTATTTTTTTTCTTACTATTTTTACCATCATTATTCAACAAATTATTATTTAACCCACTATCAACATTTACATTTCCTTCATTTTCATAATTCCCATGACCATCTAGATTTCCATTAGCTCCATAATCTTCACTCATATCTACATGATCTGTATTTCCAGTTGCATAACCCACCATAGTTACATGAAAAATTAGTCAGCGTATAATAGTGTATTAACAATTAGTAGAAATATAAATATATATTATATATACATATATATATATTATGTATATACTTTTTATTTTTTTAAATTGGAGTTTAAAAAATTTAGAAAAAACAATTAAGAAAAATATAAATTTAATTTATAATGGCTTGGAAGTTAAGAAATAAAAAATATATAAGTATTAAGCTAGCAATATAACACTATAACTAATATACTATATATATATTATATTCCTTTATTTTTTTTTTCTTCTTTATCAATCGGTATAAATAAAAACATATAATATATATAACAAGAAAACAACTACATAATTAGGAAATATATATATATATTTTTTATTTTTTTTTAAATCAAGTAAAATTTTTAATTAAAAAAAAAAACAATAAAAAATGTTATAACATTCCTTCCTTGGTATATTTATACTAAGCATAGGGTATTATATTATTTTTAATTTTAATTTATTATTAATTATGTTTTCCGACATATATAAATATAAAATATATTCAGTAACACGTAAAATAATTAATATTTACATAATATATGTGAATAATTTAATTTTGGAAATATAGGGAATTTTATTAATTATTTTTTATTTTTTTTTTTTGGCCTTTTTTTTTTTTTTTTTGGTGATTGAAGCGGGGAAATTTAAGAAAAATGAGAGTATGCACTACTATTATAGAGAAGGACACTAAATGAAGAGATAAGATGGGAAAAATAATATATAGAAATTATAAAGGTTATATATTCATATTGTACTTATAATAATCCAAGTAACCAACAGGGGCATGCTACTATATCATAAAAAAATATTATTTATTACATAGGGAAAGTATACTATTTAAAATTATTAACAAAAAAGGGCATAAAAATAAATGCAGCATATATATATGCGCGCCATATTTTTTTAGTAATCCTAACAATTTTTTTGCACTTATTATTACTTTATGCCATTTTTTTTGCTATTTGTTTATGCTAATAATAATGCTCGTTCTTTACCCCTTTTCCAATGTAGTGCTTTACTACGACCCCCCTAAAAATATTAGGCTATTTATATAATAGTATATATTATATAATATATATATATCCATATAGCAGCTTGTTGCTATACCCGTTTATCATAAATATCCTAAGGCATATTAAAATATACTAATAAAGGTTGTGTAATAATTTTTTATTTGTCAATTTTTTTTTAATAAAATTAGTGAAATTTGCATTTTTTTACATATTTATTTTTTATTCTATTTTTTCAAAATGGCTAAATAAGATTAATTTGAAAAATTTGAAAATTTTGAAAAATAAAAAAAATAAAAAATATAATTCCATTCCCTAAGTCCCCCCAAAATGTATAAATACCATATTAACAACATTGTCTAGGAGTTTTAATATTATACTCCATTTTTTTTCATAAATTTTTCATCTCTTCACTTATATATCCCTTTATGAATTTAATAAAATGGCGTATATATTTAAGAGGGAAGGGTGTTATAGCAAAAATAGATTAAGTGAACTGTTTCGGAAAAATAAAAGTTTTGTTAATCAGCTCATGTATGATTTAACATCTTTTCATTATGAAAATTATATGAAAAATAAAATTCACAAAAATATTATGACCAACTATAACAGTAAAAAAAAAAATAACACTACAACGTTCTTATAAAATTATTTAAAAAAACGCATGTGCATACTTTGAATGTATACAAAAACTTCCACACAAAATTCATGACTTTATGTTGTTTCCCTATTTTATAGATATTGAAAAAATCCAGTCTATGCTAAATTTGATAAATGGGGACAAAGAAAATGCCTTCAAAATAAAAACAGGTATGTTTAATTCTCCTTTTGTTTGTTTTTTTTCTCATATATTATATTTGCTTATATTTATTTCTCTCCATTTTTATAAATAATGTTTTTCTTTTTATAGGGCACTTTTATTTTCGTAGTGGGGTTCCAGTAGTTACACCTTATATTCAACAAACTAACGAATTTGCTGAAAATAATAATTATGTATATAATTTTAAAAGTTTAAAAAAAAAATATTTAAAAGAAGTTTATGACTCATATAAACACAAAATAGGTGGTACTGATCCATCAGTTCCTCTTTTTTACAAACACAAATAAAAATTTTTATCAAAATAGATTTACATTTTATAATAGTTTTATTTAACAATTACAATATTATGCTTTTCGATAAAGCTTTTTATTTTTTTTTTCGTTTTTTTATTCTGAACAAGGAATAATTTTAACCCTTAAAATAATGCACAATTTCATTATTACCTGAACAAGACAGGTTTTAGAGGGTTATTATTCTTGCAGTACAGAATAAATAAAATACTATCATATATTTTTCATTCAAATGTTTATATGAATTAAAATAATAATAAAATTGCTTAATTTTTGAATTTTTTGTTTTTTCAATTTATTTGTACTATTTTATTATTTTTTGCATACGCAACTAAAAAACAATAACAAAATAAATAACTAATAAATAAATTTTTTTTTTATGTATTTTCATCAAGTATAGAGATGATAAGTTTGATATTCTACAATGCGAACATATTTAATCGCTTAAAAATAACGAGATTCGAAAAAAAAAAAAGAATGGAAATAAGAATAAGCTAAAATGCCATAAAATATTATAATCATAAAAAGCATAAAAGCAAATTTTAAATAACGCTACATATAATATAGACATATAATAACAAATAAATGTACAAAGGTTTGCGACTACACACAAATAAGAAAATAAAATGGAGGGGTCCCTCCCCATAAATGCGTATACATAGTGTGAAAGAATTCAAACATGATTTTTTTATATCAAATTTTTTTTGAATAAATTTATTGTTTTATTTTTCACACTAAGCTAGTTAGTTAAAAAATCGGAATACATTGCATTAAGGTTGACTTCTAAAAACAAATCGTTGATGCCGTTTTCAACAGGATTGAGCTCTTTTAATAAAATAAGGGTTTCGTCCTTTGATTTTTTCATAGAATATTTATAAAAATTCATTTTAATTTTTTTAGCCAAGTATACTAAAATGTGAGAAATATTTGTATTAGAATGTATTGATATTTTTTTTTTTTTTTTTTTTGTATGTTTTAATAAATCATGGACATCATAATTTGTTAAGCATTGGGAATTATTCCAATTTTTAGTAGGATGATTATATATATGATCCGAGTTTGAATCTTCATAATTTTGTAAATCTAAACCAGAATTCATGCCATTAATATTATTATTTACTATTTCATCATCTGAAGAGTCTTGTAGCATTGCATTATTTTTGTTAAACCGATTTGATAAGATACTACTTGTCGAATTTGCTGATGAGGTACTTAAATTATCATTCGATGAGCTCTCATTATCAGTTGATTTAAATTTTTCATCATCAATATCTTCATTTAAATAATGATCACAATAACTTTTATTTTTTATTGCATTATTATAATAAAGATTTTGTGCATCAAATGGTTCATCAATATTTATAGATTTTTCACTATCATCATTTTGTTTATTATATTCATCTCTATATCCACCACTACTAATAGTGTTACTATTGTCATCACTACTATTACTTAGTGTGTGACTCATTTCTATAGAGTCATTATCTTCTGTTGCATCAGAGCTAGTTATATTATGTTCAACTTTATTTTCAACAATTTGGGAATTTTCATTATTACCTTCTTCATTTATACTATCATCATGGCTTCGTATTTTTGCTAAATTATGGACACCATATACTTGCTCGATAATGTCAAGAAAAGCAATAAATTTAGATTCTTCAACTTTATTTTTGTTTACTATTAAATTTTTTTTCATACCATATTGAGACGATAGCATATTAGGACCATTATTTGTCATATTATTATTAACACCTGGTGGAATATTTGGTGAATTAGTTGGATTATTACTAATACTATTTTTGTTTTTCTTATTTTTTGCCATTAAATGATGATTGAAAAACTTTTCTTCAGTTGAATTAAGAAAAATTGTGATCATATTTTTTTGTTTTTTTTTATTTTTTTTTTTATTATTATTTTTGTTGTTTTCATCTTGTATAGGCATATCTATATCAGGTTTCCCATCTTTATCAACTTGTGGTGAATTAGAGATTGGTATTGCTTCATCAAAAATTATGACTCCTTCTTTTGTATAGTTTCTTGTAGCAACTCCATCTTTTTCAATTGTTTTATTAATATTTGATTCACTTGAACGTGTATCAAGTTCAATATTATGTGAATTTTTAATTAAAATATGATTTTTGATCATTGTATTTACTGCTTTATTATAAACTGATGGTGTTATGTAATTACCCATATCTTTATGTGTTGAAAATGTATTTTTTTTTATAGATATATCTTTAAAAAATATCCATGAATAGAAATTAATAAAGCTTACATTCCGTTTAACTAGTATATTAATAATAATTAATAAAGTCCTCAACAAACATAAGACATCACTATTGTCATAAGTATTAAAATCGTATATATAATTATCATCATTCTTATCAACATTTTTAAGGTTTTCAATTGCTATCTTATATTTCATTCTTTCAACATGATATATTTGTAAAATCAAAGAAATAAAAGTAGGTATAATAATATAAATTTCATTTTCATCATTTCTTATTATGATTGAACATATAAGTATTAATATTTCTCTATATAGTTTTAGATCGGTACAATATTTTAAATATTCTGAAATATTTTCAGCAATTTTAGGTAAATAACCTAAATAAAAATTATGATTTCCTGATAAAATTATTAACGATAATTTATTTATATAATTTATTCGAGAGTTGATTATGTTAAATTTGAGGGAGAATATACTACTAGTGGGTGGCAACAATAAATCATCAATGTTTGGTTCATTTAATTTTTTAAAAATACTTGACAAAGCTTGAGTACATCGTATATCAAGATTAGAAATGCAATAATATAAATCGGATATTATCTTTTTTATATAATATCGACAACTATAATTATAATCTAGTAAAAAGTTTATAATTAAAAAAAATGGATATCTATAAAAAACATTCTGTATATTATTATTATATAGTATAGATATATACTTTCCAAAGTTTTCATAAAATAAATTAATTGCTGATTCAGTAATAAAACTTTTTACACCCCCAATTGAAAAATTGTTACCACTAGTATATGCATTTATTGTAGTATTACTATTGTAATAGTTATTATTTATATTATTTAAATTTCCATTTCCTGTATTTATTTGTCTATTACTAACAGAATGTGTATTATTTGAAATAGATACAGTATTATTATTATTTTGCCCACTATTATTATTATTTCCTACAGTGTTATCTACACTATTTTTGGCTCCTTCATTTTTATGCAAACTATTATCAAACTCATTTTGATTTTCTTCAACAGTCTTAATACTAACTGCATGATAAAAACACATCAACAAAAATGCTAATGAATTAATAGCTGCAATCTCGGAATAATCATTTACATTAAAATGATTTTCAATCGATTTAGATCTGTAATTATAAATTAACTTCTTAATCTCTGCAATCTCTTCATCATTATTAAAGCTGGCTAATTTTGTATTATCATTTTTATTCCTGAAATATTTACTAACAATAAAACTTGAATTATTTTTAATGTAATAAATATTAAAGGGATAAACAAAACTTGGTAATGGCAATTGTATGTTATAATTATTTTTTATATTTTTTGCATAGTAACTATATAATGATATCTGAATCACAATGTTGATCTGTTCTATAATAATTTTCTTATGTAACTTATCATTAAATAAATATCCATGATTATTTTCAATTATAAATAAGATATATAAAAACCATATACTACTCATAACATTTTGAGCATTTAATGTTATCTTTTTTATTAATGAAAATAAAGTATCAACAAAGCAGTTTATCACCTTTTGTGATAATTTACATATATTTAAATATATATTAAATAAAAAATACATAAATGTATTTATATTTATTTTGTTTTTATATTTCTCATAATAATTTATTATATCTTCTAATATTTTGACAAGTATATCTTCATTAAATTCAGTTAGTAAAAGTAAAAATGCTGATAATTTTACATTTTCGTATATATTATTTTTTTTTTTTTTTTTATTTAATTTTTTTAAAAAATATTGATGAATTTTTCTATCTTTTTTACTTTGTTTTTTACCATATTTTTTCATATTCTCTAATTTTTTTAACATATGTTTATCTCTTTTTGCAATATCTTGTTCATCAAAAGTTCCATTAGGATCAGTACTACTTTGTTCACTACCACTATTATACTTACTAGTTTCATCGTCTGTTTGAAATTTCTTTTCTTCAAACACATCATCGTGAGCATTAAGTGTATCTTCTTCTTTATCTCCACCTTCTGTATTATCATTGTCAACTTTATAATTTGGAATATGCATTTTAAATAATGTATATAAATTACTTATAAATAAAAATTCATTTCTTGTAATAAAATAGGTAATCTTACTTATCGATATTATATTAGATAAACATACTTTTAATAATGATACTTTTTTATTTTTCTTTTTTAAACTTGCAATATATCCATTATTCAACTTATTTAAATTATTATAATTTCGATTTCCATCTCTATCTCCTAACATTTTATTATTGTCCCAATCTGAATTATAATGTACAGACTTCATTAAATAATTTTTATCAGCATTATCTCCATAATTATTTTCAGTATTTCCATATTTTTTTTCATATCCTGATCCACTAGCATTCATTCGAACTTGCTTTCCCGTATTATTACCATATGAGTCATAGTCATTATTTCCATAATTATTTGTTATATCTTTTTTATAATTAGATTGTATTTCTTTTTCATCTCTATAATAATAATCATTAGCTCGTTTGTCAGTACTTCTCATTTGGTAGGTGCCTTCTTCATTCTGCTCATAAGGATATCCATATCCTGCTTTTTTTGTATTACCACCATTTTGAGCATTTTCATTATTTGCCATATCATTATGGTCTACATTTTTCAAAAAGTTATCATCATAGTTGTCATCTGGGAATTTAGTTGGCTCAAGTTTTTCATTATACATGTTTTCTCTCATTGTGTTGTCCATATAATTGTTAGCTTGATAGATGTCCTTATTTTGTAAGTTTGATTTTTTTTCTCTTCTATCCATATCATGATTATTTAAATGGGGTAAATTATCATCACGATCATATATGTTACTATGTAAGTCTTTGTTGTAATTATCTGGATTATGCTCACTATTTATTTCGTTATACATACTACTGTTGTTGTAGTTATACACGCTACTGTTATTGTAATTGTACATGCTACTATTGTTGTTCATTGATGTATTTTTATTTTCATCCCAGTTTATTAAATCTTTATCATTTTTATAATAACGTCTTAATCGTTTTTTAAGAAAAACATAAAGATTAAAAATGACAGAAAAGAGTGTAGATATATTTAAATGTTGCATACTCAAATATTTATCATCTGTCTTTATAGAAAAAATTGCACAAAATGGTTGAATAGGAATCTTATTTTCAATCAAGCTATGTTCAATCTCTTCAATGGTAATACTATTATAATCATACTTATATTCTTGTTTAATTTCATTTTTATTTTCTGTTTTCATTTCTGTTTTTTTTTCATTAAGTAACTCATCTTTATATATTAATTTAAAAATTTCCAACAAAAATTGACAAAACTTTTTTATAAAAAAAAAGTTTTTTTTTTTCTTTTTATCTTCAATTTTTATAATATATAATAGGTCGAGAAAAAATACAGTCAAATAATACGTTTTTACATTTCTTTCAGTAATTATATTTTCAATTAAATATATAATACTTTTTAAAACTTCTTTATATATTACTTTTTCATTTATATTTAATATAATTGTCATAGATTTTCTTAGCACACTAAATATGAATACATCATTTTTTATTTTTTCATTATTAGCATTAATTATATCAAAATAATTGTTACTTGCTATAATAAATTCTTCATAGTTTGTATATTTTGTTGATAGTTTACTTCCTTTTGTTTTCCCACCTTCTTTATCTTCTTCCTTTTGTGTTGTTGTGTTTGCATTGGTAGATGTTAAGGTAGATGGTAATAGTCCATAAAGAAGTAACTTCTCTCCATTATTTTCATAACGAAATAAAACATAACGGATAAATCGAATTAATTGTATTTGTAATATATAATATTTTTTAATTGTAAAATAATAAAATAAAAATAAAAAATGATGTATTGTTTCTTTATAATATATATGTAAAATTTTTGTATATTCAAAATGTTTACTTTCATTTAAATTAAATATTTTATTTATAAGACCAATAACATCTCTTTTAAATTCTAGCAGTATGTTCTGTTTAAATAATATCTTATTATTTTTTTTTTGGTTTTTATGTTGTCTACCTATTTCTAATTGGCTGTTATCTTCATAGGAATTTATTTCATTTGCTTTGCTAGACTTTGGATTTAAATTTGAATCTAAATTATTTACATCTTGTATTCGTTCATTAAGATATAGAATACGTAAAAATAAAATAAAAAATACATCTAAATAATTTCTAAAATATAATGAACTTATATTTCCTTCTGTACATATACAACATACAATAATATTAATATTTTGCTCATAATTTTTTAATATCATTTTCTCTCTATAATTATAAATATTCTTACTAATCTTATGTTGGTATAGCCATAACATAAAATTTTCAATATTACAAAAAAAGAAATTTAAATAATCAAATCTACATTTTAATTTATTTAAAAGAATTTCATAATTTTTACGAAGATCTGAAGAGCTATTTTGTTTATTTTTTAAATAATTAGAAGTTCCAATTTTGTTTCCTCCATACTCTAGTTCATTATTGTTGTAGTAAAAACTGTCTTGATATTCCCTCTGTTTAATTCGATTACTATTGTCATTATCTATGTACACTTCATAATTATCTACGTTTTTATAGATCCCCATTTTTGAATTTTCTTTCTCTTCTTTAATACATAAATTTTCTATACTTTCAATCAGTTCAAACATGCCAATAATAATATGATCAAATATGTATGGTATATTTTTTTTATTACTTTTTATATATTTTACTAGATAAAAATTTATTAATATATTTCTTTTTTCATATAGCTTAAATAAATCATGAGTTAGATTATAGAAATTAGAATGAATAATATGAAAGTCGCTTATTTTATTATTAATAATATATTCTAAAATAATTTTAGCATTACACACTAATTCATTTGAATCTTTACTTTTTAATGACTCTCTTAAAATGTTTAAACAATAATGATTATGACAAAAGTTGTACATATAATTTAGATCGAAAAATAATTTGATAAAACATTTATTATGTTTCAATATTTTTATATAATTAAATACATGTTTTACAATTTTTTTTGAATAAATTAAAATTTTTGCAACAAAATTTCGATCAAATAATAATGCTGATTTAACATTACTAAAATAATTTCTAAAGGATGAAAAATAATTACTACTACTTCCACCTCTTCCACTAAATTTAATTAGATCATCAAAACTATTTCGTATCTCACTACTATCACCATTTTCAAATGCATCAAATAATATATACTCTTCTATATTGTTAAATCCATTTATATTTAATTTACGTTCTCTATATTCACAATGTTCTTTAAGTTGATTAATAATAAAATTATCGTCTTCATAGTTTTTATCATAATTAAATGTTTTTCCTTCATTTTTGTTATTATCTTTATTTTGACCTTTACTTAGATCATTAGTTTGTATCATAGATATGCTATTTGATTTTTCTAATGATGTTAAATTCTGATTTGACATTCTTTTTTTTTCAGTTTTTATTTCTCTACAACTTAATAAAACAATCTTATTAAAATTAATGCGTATAACATTTAAAAATAAATAAGCCCAGAAATAAAACTTATTTGTATTTTCCCTAGTGCAATTTTTTAAAATATTAATTAAAAAAAATTCACAACTATCATTTAATTTTTCTTTATCAATTAGTATATGATAATTAAAAAATAAAAATATTATATATTCATAATTATTTGTAAAAAAATGAAATTCTTTATTTTTTATAATCGTATCAATTAAATTATATTTTAATTTACTTATATATTTTTTAAAAACATATTTTAATTTTTCATTCCATTCAAAATTTAATCTTGTTTTTGAATTTGTATCATCAATTTGGCTATTCGAATTATTTCTTTTCATTTCATTTTCATTATGTTTAAAATTTTTTCCATTTTGTAAATAATTTCTATTTCCTTTTTCATTACTACTTGTGTGGTGAAATTCAAAATTATTATTATAATTATTTTCAAAGTTTGTATCATCTTCTTCATCATGTGTGGGACTTGCAAAGTTAGCTATACTTCCTATCCCTTGAAAAGCAGCCTCTTTAGACAAAACACCAGTAATAATCAAAAACAATGCCTTTTGCAAATAAAAGTTATTATATTTAATTACAAAAAAATGAAAATAACATAAGGCAGCATCCTTCCCAGGTATCAAGTGTATAAAATTTAAAAACTGATGATAGTCATTGAATAGGTTTATTGTCAAATGAGTTTGTATCATATAAATTAGCTTGCTATTTAAAAAATTTACAAACTTTAGTAAGGCTGTACTGAAGATAAATACAAAATAGAGGTAAAAATTTTTATTTATGTCTTGTATATATTCAAGGAAATATGTCATAATATTTAACAAATTCATAAATTTTTTGATATATGCATTTATATTATTATTAAATAGTTCTTCATCATTTTTTAAATAATGGAAAGTATACATTAATATATTTGTAATTGTTTCAAAACTTATTAATTCTATATCTAATATTTTTTTAAAATATTCATTAACATTATTATCTTCTCTATTTTTATAAAAAAACTTTAATAAATATAAAAATATATTTTCCATAATATATTTATTAATATTTATATAATCTGTATTTTTAAATAATATAAATAAAACTTCTAAAATATGTATTGGATTATCATTAAACTTATTTTCAAGTATATCAATAATAGTCTCATAATATATTTTATAACTATCTAAACTTACATTATCTTTTAAATTTTTATCATCATTACTTTCATACATATATAAGTATTTGAAGATACGTCTATTTAATCCCATATCCGATTTACGTAATAAAAACATTACATTCCTTATTATTATTTTTTTACTAACCTCATTGAATAAGACATCATTAGATGAAACTGATTGATTACCTTCACGATGGTCATTATTTAAATTATTTTTATATCGCATGTCATTATCATTTTTATTATGTTCACTAACATATGTATTACTAAATATATCTTTTTCTGAACCATCGTTTTTCATTATATTTTCATTTCCACTTATATGCCGTTTATTTATTTCATATTTGGCTAAACTACTTTCAGATGTTACATTTTTTTGTCCCCTTCTATCATCATTGTTAAAATAATTTACTGGAAAGTTTTCAGAAGATTGAGAATATGTATTATTCCGTCTTATGTTTAAATTGTCATCTCTGTTTCGTATGGTTGAAATGTTTTGTCGTGAATTATTATTATATGATGTTGTACTGTCGATACTGTTATTTTTATTTAATCCAGGACGTCTAGCATTTGCTAAATGGGGAGGTAAATTCGATTCTATTTCTACATCATATAAAGGGAAATTATTTATAAGTAAACTTAATGTAATTCTTTGATTTAAAATGTTTTTATCGTTCAATGAAAAAATTAAAGAAGATAATACTAATTCATCTTTGTAAGGAAGTAATGTTTTAATTCTCTCTTTAGATAATAAATATATTTGTGGGCTAAATGAGGTTTCTAAAAAGTTTAAAACATTTGTTCTAATTTCTGAATGTCTTAATAATAGTAACCATAAATTATTAAAAAATATATTCTCTCCTATATAATTATTTATTGAATATATGTATAATAAAATGTTGTTGTCACTATCTACAACATTAAACAGAGATAACAATAATGCATATGTAAACATATGAATATTTTCTCTCAAATTTAATATACATTTTATATTTTTAAAATATATTGTCTTTAAACTAACGGTACAATGTAACATAAACTCAAAAACACCTGAACATAATATGTGAATATTATCCATAAAATAGGTTTTCTCAACTTTTTTAAATATCGATCCATAAATTATTAAAGCTTTTGAATGAACTCCTGATGGTAATAATGGATTTAAACATTGTGACAATCTTCTAAATAATAAAAATTTTGATGATATATCTAAGAATACTTCATATTTTTCAATCGTTAAATATAATTTTTGTAGTATATTACTTAAATCAGCCCATTCTTGTACTTTTTCAAAAAGCAGCAATATATTTGTTATATCATTATTTAATTTCTTTCTTAAAGCCCGGTTAGATTCAGATCCCTTTTTAATCATCTTTTTATTTTATCGTCCTTATTCAGTATACCCAACTATTGTTATTTTTTTTTTTTTTTTTTTTTTCAACCTTTGAATGAATGCATATGGTCTATAGGAAGAGTTAGGACAAGACTTACACAGTTTTTAAAAATAAACACACTAATTTGGCACGTACTATAATAAATACAAATATAACTTTTATTATGCTTGACAAACAAGAGAGTTTATAAATTATTTTACAACTATTTCTTATTAATTTATGTAAATTATAAATTATGCTATTTTCACGGAATTGCAAAATCAAGAATAATCAGCTTTATCACGGATAATTAAATCTATATACTTTTTTTTGGGGAAATTGCAAAAAATCAAATTATGTATAGCATATAGAACATTATAAAAATGAAAAAAAAAATATACATACATACTATTTCTTAAAAGTATAGTAAATTTTTCTACATAATATAAACGTTTTTATACAAAGTATGTTATTCACTTTTTTTTTTTTTGTAATGATATATATTGAAAACTGGAAAAAACGTAAAAAAAAGGAATACAATAATTATTCTTATACATATGTAACATAATTTTTTAATAATAAATTTTAAAACATTCAAAAGTTTAATTAAGCATATAAAAAGAAATAACAGAATGTTTTAAAACACAAAATATAGTTTGTACTATGAACAAGAAAAAAAAATGTATATATATTTAAAATATGTATATTATTGTAAAATAAAGAACAACTTTTATAAATATGTTTATATATATATTCACAATTATAAAACATATACCACATTTTATAATATTAAAATAATGTATATATATAATTAATTAAAAATATGTAAAAATAAAAAATTTTTAAAACTCCTATTTTTTTTATTTTATATAATATTAATTATATAAACACATTATAAAACCAACATGCTTTTTATTTTTTTTTAAATCCTCGAAAATATATAGTGACAAGGCGGCGCAAAACGTAAATATAAAATATACATAATAATTTTCTTAACGTATTTATGCTATTTTTTTTATATATTATACTTATTTTGTGACACATAATTTTTTCCACTATTCCATATTTTATCTATATCAGCTTGTAGAAACTAAAATAAAAATCGTTAAATAAATAATTATTTTGGAAAATCTCGTTCCCTTAATCTTTTTCAATATTTATGCATATTATTACATACGTATAGCATAATAATTATATAATACCCCCCTTTATTTATTGCCATATATTTATAATGCTTTATAAAATATAGTAGCAAAAAATGAAATATAATAATAAATACAAATAAGGGATAGGTTGTTGAAAATTTTTTATAAATTTATGAGGTGATTATTATAAAAAATTCGATTTATTCCATTTTTATAAATAAACATTAAATAGGCTTAAAAATTAAAATAATATTCTAACAGCCAAAAAAAGGAGGTATTTGGAAACACCCCTGAATTTTTCACCTTTATCTATGCTACTATACTTCTATAATATTTACTATATTTTTTTGTTAATTATTTAAATCATTTGTTTTATAAAACATGCTAAATCTTGTTTATGTTCCTTACAAATTGTATCGATCAAAATTTGCCATACCTCCTCAACATGTATCTACAAAAACAGGAATGCTTATACGGCATATAATAATAAACATAATTTCTATATCATAAATAAATTTAGTTTGTTCAATTTATTTACTAATAATTTATTATACAATTTGAGCTAGCTATTTTAAATATATTTTTTTTAAAAGAATAATATATGTACCCAATTAAAAAAGAAAACATGTTTGTAGTTTTTAAAATAAAAATGCATATATGAACAAGTTGATACATAATTATGTATGTGCATGAAATGTATTACAAAAAAAAAAAAAGGAAATATGGAATTTGTCTAGTATTTGGATATGTCGACACGTAGTGCAATAAAAAAGGTGTCGTTTCAAAAAGTGGGAAAATTATGTAAGGAAAAATAGAAAAATTATCCATCATCTCTGCATTTCTAAGATTCACTTCTTCATATTTAGAATAACAGGGCAATGATCGGATCCATAAAAATTAGTGTGGGAAACACTATACCCATGTATCTCTATATTTTCAATTTTATCAAGTAAACTCTTAGAAACAATGAAATGGTCTATTCTCATTGCCCTGTTACATGATTTGCCAATAAGAAATGGGCATCGCCATGTATAAATATTATCATTAATATTTGTTTTTTTTTTATATGTTGGATCATTTTTTATTTTATAATTTTCAAAATATCTATATGAATCTACTAAATCACCATTTTTTAAAATTGTTTTAAAATTTTTTCGTTCTGCATCGGTACAACCAGGTTGTCCAATATATTCTTTAGGAACATTTCCTTTTTTCATTTTTCTAAATTCAACAGGATGTGATAAATCTATATCTTCAGGTGCAATATTTAAATCTCCTGTCCAAATTAAATTTTTATTTTCATTCTTCATTAATAAAACAAACTCTTTCATTCTTTCATCAAATAATCTTCTTCTTTTAAATTTTACTGTATCAAATCCATTATTTGGTGAGTATGTAGATAATAAATAAAAGTTTGAAAACTCAAGTAATATTATTCGGCCTTCTTCATTATGTATATTAGGATTTGTATCAAATAAAAGATTATATCGTACCGATTTAACTTTTATACTTTTTTTAACTAACACTAATTGACCACTATATTTTATATTTGCTAAACTGAAATATGCATTATATTCTTTAAAATCTTTCTTTAATATATCTTCAACAATATTATAATCTAACAAACTTTTTTGATCTGTATTTTTTACAGATCCTCTATCTCTTTCTTCATCAACATTTTTTTCATTTTTTTTTCCACCATATGTTTTATTATCTTCTACTTTTACTTCTTCCTTTTTTGGAATATTTAAAGCAGGTAAACGAACTTCTTGAAAACATAAAACATCTGCATTTATTTGGTTAATAAATTTTATAAATTTTTTCCATTTATCTTTATTCTTATATCTCACTGTTATGCTATTCATATTCCAAGTTACTATTACATTTACATTTTGACTGACTTGTTCAGGTGATTCATTTTTTTTGACATCATTTAAAACGGTATCACTTATTTTTTCCCCATTTTCCTCTTTTATCAGGGTAGTTCCATTTTCCCTACCACTTTCTTCCAAACCAACTTCGGTCTTTGTATCTTGGATTTCAGTCTTTATTTCACACTCCGTTTTGACTTCATTTTCTTCCTTTGAAATTTTAGCAAAACCTATGTTGTCTTGCTGAGTTTGGAATTCCTTTGGTGTGTCATTTTCCAAACCTGAATTAAAATTATTGCATGTTTTAAAAGTTTTTAAAAGGTTTTCCTTAGTATTAATATCTCCAATGTTAGCAGTTGTGACACTCCTATTTAATTTTGTTTCATTATTAAGTAAAATTAATCTAGTCTTTTTATTTATATCAAAATTTTCAACTCCATCACAATAAGTATTTTGTCTTTTTTTTGCATTTTGTAAATTTTCCATTGTTTTTAATTCTCTTTTATATTTATCCCAATAATTTATGTGAAATTCTTTTAATTTTATTTTCGACAAACAACTATATTTTTTATTAAATAAAAATAAAATCCGAAACTCTTTTATATTCATCAATATGTCTGGTCATTGTTTAAAAGAATTTACTTATTATGTAACACACACACATATATATGTATTTCCAATTATGTATTATATTTCAACAAAAAAAAAAGAACTTGTTAAAATGTATAATATCTTTTACTATTTGCTACCTCCATAAATATATTTACTTACTATTTAAAATAATCAAAATCAAATAAGCCAATCCTCAAAATTATATATTTTTTAAGAATAACAAAACAATATTATTTTAAAAATACAAAAAATTATTTTAAAAAATTTTTAAAATTAAAATTATAAAATGTGTGTGCATATATAAATAAAAAATATATTTATTTCAATTTTTCTCCCTCTTTACAAAATCGTATATTTCTCTAATTACATTATTTTTAAAGGATATTAATCCTTTTGACAAATTAAAATAGGTATATTTATTATTTTACGTATATTATCATATTTTTGTTGAAAATTTCCCCTTTTTAAGCATACATATATATTTCTCTTTCAATTTAAAAGCTACATAAATATTTTGACTTTTGCGCATTTCAATAGTTAGACGAATGGCATTTATATTCTGAAAACATAATATTACATAATTGTATATACTAGTACAAGTTTACATATATATAAAAAAACATTTCTTTAAAAAAAGGAAAAGATATGCGTCTAATTAGTTTGGTATACTTTTTCAGACTTGTCATATATTCTATATTATTTAAATTATTTTTTTCCATACAATTTAATAATAAACCCTTACTGCCAATCTTACATGGCTAATGTTTAAAGTTATTACACAAGTTAGTAAATTAACTTTAAAATTGAAAAAAAATACACATTAATGCACTTACATTTTATGCGAACACCTCATAAGAGTTAGATTTGAAAGGAAATATATATTTAAAAAAAAAACACATATATAAATATGAAAAATAGGTATATACTTTCCCATATTTAGTAGCTCAATTTATAGCTACCTTAATATGATTCTCCTTCATTTGGTTGAGGTAAACGCTTGTTAGCGCTTGAAAGCATTTCCTGTCTTAATGCAATTAATATTGTTTCGATTGTGTAATTTCGGTTCCAGTTTTTTAAAATGTGGAGGTGGCTCTTCATGACCTAAACAAATGAAAAAGTAAATAAATAAGTTGAATAAATGAATGAAAATGAAGAAATAATAATCTTCTTCTTCTTCCTCTTTCAATTTTCTCTTACATTTCCAGATCCATCTACACAGGTCATTTCTATTTTGGTGTCAAATTTAACAGTTGGAGGAACATCGGGATAACTATCCCCACAAAAAACATTTAGTGAATAAATACGGTTTTCAAAAACAGTTCCTGGTTGTCCAAATATAGTGCATGACCAATTTGATAAAGTAATGTCATCTGCACTTTCTAATCCAAAAGATACACCTTCACTAACATTCCCTTTCTGTCCTCTTTCCAACTCATCAAGTAATCTAAAACTTCTTGGTACAATTACCTGTACATAAATAAAAAGACAAAAATAAAAAATATATCTACCATTATATCATATAAACATAAAATATTCATCCATAACTAGATAACATAAGCAAATCCTTATGAAGCTATGTCATCCTTATTCGTGAATTTTTTTTTTTTACCTCTCCCATTTTTGGATATAAAAAATAGCTAAATGTGGTATAGCAAAAGAAGGGCACAAAAAAGTGAGGGGTGTGTATACAAATTTTCTAAGTACTTAGTTATTGTCTGTACATAGAGAAATAAATCGCAACATGTAAACGTGTATGTATGTATATATGTATGCATGGGTAGTATTGGCTAAATAAAACGATTATTTTTTTCGGGATATAGATTAGAGTATTCATATATAAACGGATTATTCCTTTTTTAGAAATACATAAAAAGCTTTAATTGGTTTATATACAAATTCATATTTTCATTCTTACATTCGTTGAAGGAATACTATCGTTGTATATTTCTTGCAATTATTAAATTTGTATTTATTGTTTTTTTCAACAATTTTACGTGTTATAATAAAACTGCGATATTTATATTTTTTCTGCTTTTTCTATTTATATATTTTTTTTATTTTTTGTTACTTTTTTATTTTATTATTTTTTCATTATGTTATTCAGAGGTAAAACCATATAGAAAATAGTAGTACTAAAAATAAATGAAAAATATCCAGTTTTTTTTCATAAAAATTATTAAAAAAATACTTAACTATTTTTAGTTATTCAATTTGTTTTTTTCTTTTAGAAAAATATATACTGTTCTATTCACATTAAAATTCCCTGCATATGTGTATATATACATATATTTTTTTCATTGTATTATTAATTTGTGTGCTTATTATTTAATACTTGGCTTTGGTACCCCATATTTCATTATTTTTTATTTTTATAATTAAATATATATATCTACTTCACATTATTAATCTATTTTTAGATTAGGTTTCAAATGTACAGTTAAACATAAAACCAGTAAATAAGTGATTGTAAAAATAACAGCAAAATAAAATACCGGTATAATAATAAATAATACCCTATATTGTAACCTCAAAATTATAAACTTTATTAACATGTTCATAATTTTATTAACATGGTCATAATTTTATTAACATGGTCATAAATTTATTAACAGTACATATTTGTATTATTTTACTATTTTGGGCTTAAATTATATATTTTGTTTATTGGAGAATTAAAAAATAACTATGCTACCTCAATTTAAAGGAAAAACAAATGGGTTAAAATAAACGAAGTTCGTCTTTTCACTCGCATCCAAAACAAAATATGCACAATCAATATATACTATTTAAAATGTTAATGATCTAATGGCTAGTTTTTATTTTCTTATTTTTGAAATGCTTTTTCACACAATATAATGGCATAGACATACACCCCTTTATTTTTACCATATAATATGTGCTTATAGAGAATGTAAAAAATATACAAATATTTATTTTCTTTAAAATATGTTAAAACAAAATGATAATAATAAGGCACAGCTAAAGGGAATAGGAATTGGTTGTGTATTATGGACATATATAAAATATTATTGCTTTGTTTTTTCAATAAATTTATTTATTCCATTTTTTTTTGTATTAATAAGACAATTATTTCGTCATTAATATTAATGTATCCATTTTAATATCATTCCTCTCTTTTATTTTTATATCTTTCCTTTTTATTGTAATTATAAAATTTCTATAAATTCATATTTCCGATGTTACTTATCAAAAAAAAAAATTCAATATAATGCACTTTGTTCATGTTAAATATGGAGAGAAAAAAAAAATAGATATAATATTACATGTGCACTAGTATTTAAATTAACTATAAGACAATAATTGGAATAATTTGCTAAATTATGGACATTTTTTTTAATATATCTTTGTTAAATGTATCATTAAATTTTTGTTTTGTAGTAATAAAAAGATTATCATATATGAGTATATCCTATAAAAATAGCTAGCTACACATACATTAAAAAAAAAAAAAAAAAAAAAATAAAGCTTAATTAAATATGCATTTTCAATATACTGTTTATGCTGTAAAAATAAAATATATAAAAAGAGGTAAACATCATTTCATATGTTTGCCTGCCTGATTGTGTAAAATAATCTCAAACGAGAAAATTTGCGAAAAAAAAAAATCTTAATTTTCTCCCAATATTTATAAGACCATAATAGAATATGAGAGTTTTTATTAATAATATAAATACATACAGTGGAAGCTGTTTATGTAAGACACTAGACAATATCGAAAATGAAAAATGTGAAATATATGGTACAGTGATAAGTCAAAATGAATCGAATGAGGAAGATATGTACATGTATAATTATAATAATGTAAAAAAAATAGTGTCAAAAACTAATAAAGATAAATTACTAAAATATATAGTCATGTCCAATTTATGTATATTTGATATGCACAATACATGTATAGATGAAATAGAATATATTATAAGAAAATTAAGAAATGAAGAAATAAAAAATAAAATTACTTTTATTCTTATTTCGTCTATTATGACTTGGAATAAAACAAAAAGAAAATTTTTCAAAAAAAAAGTTGAAGAAAATGGTGAGGGAAAAACTGGAGAAAACGCTGAAGAAAAGGGTGAAGAAAACGACACTGTTTTAAAAACCCAAACAAGTGACCAAACAAATTCTATTGATGATTTTGAAAAAAATAACATAGACAAATATAGATATATTCCCGAAATTTTTAGTGAAAAGGATTATTTAAAAAGAATACCATCATCTGATTATAAAGAATTAAAAACAATTGAAACTCTTATTTTATCGTTAAATTCTGTTAAAAATATAAACACATATGTTGTTGCTTCAGGAATATTATATGGTAATGGAGAAAATGTTTTTTTTCCAATTTTTAAAAATGCATGGTTTAGTAAGGATAATCAAATAATTGACAAGGGAGATAATTTTATTCCTATTATTCATGTAAAAGGATTGTGTGAATATGTTAAAAATGTTTTTTTATATAAGCCTAAAATAAAATATCTTATAGCAGTTGATCAAGAATATGTTACACAAAAAGATATTATAAAATCTGTTGCTAATTATATGTCTGGTAATAATAATTATTTATCTGTATCATCTTATGATTCTATTTTTATTAAGGACTCTGATAAGTTATGTATCAACTTGAGATTTCAGTGCACCCAGTTTTGGAACCCCAATCAAATAAATACGACTGACGAGGAAAAAAAAGACAGTTCCGAAAAGGATGAAAATGAAAGTGATAAGAATGGAAACAGTGAAGTTGACAGTGACGAGAATGAAGACGATGAAAATGAAGAGAGTAGTAAACATGATGAAAGTAGTGAGCATGATGAAAATAGTGAGTATAGCGAGCATAGCGAAGGTGATGAACATGAAGAAGATGAGAAGCATGAGGAAGGAGAATCGTGTGTTAAGTTTCATTGCCAAGATGGATTTACAAAAAATATTTCAATTTTATTGACAGAGTTTTGTGAATATCGAAATCTTAAATCTTTGAAAATAATAATTTTAGGTCCCCCAGGGGTAGGTAAATCATTTATTGCTAAAAAAGTTTGTGAACATTATAATTTAAAAATGTGTTCTATTCAAATATTATTAGATGAATGCAAAAAAAATAATTATAATTTTCCGGAATATTATAAAAATAGTTTAAACAATATTGAAAAGTCGGACAAGCTAAACCTAAATGATCTTTCACTAATATTTTATAAAAAATTAAAAAGTAATGAATGTAAATTTAGAGGTTATGTTTTAGATTCATTTCCTAGAAATTATGATGAAGCAAAAATATTTTTTGAAAGTTATTCCGCTTCAAATGTAGTGACCAGTTCAAACGGCCTTACTATTTCAGAAAATGAAGAAATGAATAAAAAGGATAAAAAAAAAAATGAAAAACAAGGGACTAATGATGGATCAGAAGGTGACGAAGGGAGTGGAGAAGAAACAGAAAATGAAGTGAATGATGAAAGTAAAGAAGATGAACAAAGTAACTCTAGTAGTAAAAAAACATCGAGCCAATCAGGTACATCAGAAAATGAAGATACATCAGAAAGTGAGGATGAATCAGAAAATGAAGACGAATCAGAGAATGAAGATGAATCAAATGAAAGCCCAAAAAAGGGTAAAAAAAGGGATACCAAAAATGATAGTGAAAAAAATAAAGAATGTTTATATAATGATGGAAAAAATATACAACCAATTAATAACACTATACTTCCTGAATTTGTCATAATTTTAAAATCAAATGAAGATCTTTGTAGAAATCGAATGATGAATTTACCAAAGGAAGAAATTATCAAAGGGCATAATGATGAAAAGGGTTTTGAAAGACGATATAATAAATATGTAGAAGAAAATTGTAGAAATGATTATTTAGAGTTTGATAAAAAAAATACAATTGAAGATTATTTTATAGAAAATGAAATAGAAGTTTTAAATATTAATATAAATGAAAAATCAATTCTTGATGATATATTAACAAATATATACATATATATTGAAAAAAATAAAAAATTTTATAATTTTTTACCATCTACTGATGAAATTTTAAAAAATAAATTACATGAACAAGAAATAAAATTATTAAATGAAAAAGAAAATTTACAAAAAACTGAAGATAATATTGCTAATGAAGAATTAAATAAAAATGATGAATTAATAAAAGCTGAAAAAAAAAGACAACAATTACTTATGGAATATCAGCAACAATATATACATAACCAATCATTACCTTTACGATTTTATTTAATTAAAAATATTTTGCCAATTTTAACTGATGCATTAATATATATTTGTAAAACAAAACCAAAAAATCCATGCTTACACATAGCAGAATATTTATTGGAAAATGCCCATAAATATAATGTCGATGAAAATATTTTACCTTTGATACCCCCCAAAAAAAATGAAGATCAAGAAGATTCTCCAAATGACCATCCCAAAGAAACAAACATTCAGTAGGCTATCCTTCAATACATTCATTGTGTATATAAGCATAAAATATTTATTCCCTTTTAATCAGCAATAGTTAGCTTTGTTATGCCAGTATGCTCAAACTATTTTATAATAAGAGCTAAAAAAAAAAGAAAAATATATATAGATAAAATATTATGATTTTGCACTATTAAAATCACAATATGAGCATATTCATTGAAAATAAGATAAAGCTCATTATGTGTTTTCCCTAAATGTTTTATTAAAATTTTGCCCACAATAAATGCCCTATATAATATTCAAACTAAAAAATTCATATTTTGTAGTTATTTGTAAATATATATGTTTAAAAAAATTAAATACAATACATTATGTAATGGTATAAAACACACACAAATGATGTTTTTATCAGAATAGTGTATTTTCATTCTCTTAAAAAATTTTCTCCAAATAATTTTTTACGATAAGACAATTTATTTTTTCTGACATGTTCATATAAATACATATTATGTGCATATAATTTTATATCCATCCTTGTTTGGGCTTATGCATTTAAGTATGTCTATTCTAAATATCACTATTGTATTATTGATAGCATATGCAAATAAACATATATTTAATATTATATCTTTTTGCATGAACAAAATTGGAAAAATGGCTAGTATGTACATAAAAAATATTGCATGTTCATAAATAAACTCATTTTATTTATTCTGATAATCTTTTAACACCATACTTCAAAGCAAATACACACATGTGTATGCTTAGTCTCCTATATTTTAAGAGGGTGAAAATATAAAAGTAATCCAACTTTATATCATTTCAAATACTACTATTTCAGTATTTAAAGTTATTTTTTTATTATTTTTAATTTTAGGTTTATATGCTACTTTATTTATTTTATATATTTCGCATAAAAATGGTAATACAAAAAAAATAAAATAATAATTAAATAAAATAGCATAACATGAAAAAAAAATTTGAAGGGATATAGTCTATAAATAAAATATTTATACTTCAAAAAAACGAATAAAAATATGTAATATTGTAACAATATAAAATGAATGTGTTATGAAATAACAACATTTTTAAAATAGCTTATTGCTAAATATTATTCACTTGGGTATGACTTCAATGTATACTATATAAATATATTTGGTGTGTGCATCAATACCAATGTTTTTGTTGTACATATTTCTTTGCATCACGGAACATTTTCCATAAAATGATATGCGTTATTGCAAAAGGCCAGATCCACCACCATAGATATGACGAAAATTTTGCCCACCATCGAGCAAGAGCCATGTGCCAAAATGGATATACTATTTTTTGTTGAAAAGGTGAAATTGTTTGTTGAATATATCCCCCATATGCTGTATGCCTATTTCTCCACATCATTTCGGCTTCAGGGGGAACTGGGTACGATCCTAAAGGTTTTTGCTCATGTTTTGGTGTTTCCTTTTTAATGATATTGTCATGTACTAAATTTCTTTGGAAGGATATATATCTCTTTTTTAAATCTCCCACATTGAATTTTATATTATAAAATGCTTGACTATTAAATATTGTTTTCACCATTTTACATGAGATAAATAGCAAGTTGAATTTTCGTAAATTTACTCGTATTTACCTAAAATATGAATTTTAAAACTACGTATATATTTTTTTGTGGTATTTTATATATATTTTGTTAATCTTTCATAATGTTTTAAAATTCATATTTTTCACATAATATAAATATCTTAATTTTTTTTTTTTGCATAAAAAATCCCCTTTGTTTTTCCATCAAAATTAAAAGCACTGATTACAGTAGTAATCGAAGTTAAAATTAATAAAGTAATGGCGTAAATTTTGTTAAAATTTAATGCAAGGGGAAAAATATATACACAATATAAATATATAATGTATACTGGCATTACACCTTTTTGTAATAAAAAATAATTTGAATAATACATATTTTATTTTTTTGGAAAAAATAAAAAATAAAAAAAATAAAATTATATCATAAATTTACCACTTTAATATGCACTGTTCATATAGTTTTGGTACACAAATAAAATATATAAAAAATTAATAACGGTAAAATCAAAGTAAAATATTTTCAGGGCCAATAAAAAAATTGTGTGATGCATATTATATCCCATACCTGTATCCTCATTTGTATTATATTTAAATAGTGATGTATCATGTGTATGTATATGAGGTGTGCCCAAGTGATAACTTTATGACCAGTTCATATATATTAACACTTTTGAGAGACACAAATAAATATAAACATATTGATGTAACAATATAGCGAACATTATTTTATACAATTAAATTTTCGTTGTGTATTTCATGAACTTATTCTTCTACATAAAAAATATGTGCAAAATAAAAATTCCGTTGTAATTCTATACATTATTTATTTCAAAAATAATAAAAAAGGTTTTAGAAAAATGCTAGCAAAATGCCTTTTAAATGCCAAAGATTGTGTGTATGCATAGTTACACATATTGTTATGTTAGTATATGATGGTATGTGTGAATTACACTAATAATAGTATAACCACAATATAATAATAAGTATTTTTATTTATTAAAATTGTAATTTTTATGGTTACAACTTTAATCCATATTATACTCATAATAAAAAAAATTAAAAATTAATTTCCGTTTTTTTGTTATTCTACAAAATGACTGGAAAAAGTATATATATAAACACATTATATATATTTGTTGAAATAATCATTAAAAAAAAATATAGAGAATATTAAATTGTTTATTAATAAGTCATAAAAAAATTAAAACAATAAATAATGTTTATATAGCCATAAACTGATATAATACTTTTTAATACCCCTAGAGAGTTAAATATTACAAAATAAATAGTATATATATTTTCCCCTTAACTATCTCCCCATAATAATATGGTTCGTAAATATGTGTGCAAACTGTTTGAAAAGAATAAGATATAAAATACCTGAACATGCATAATATTTTGGTTATATTTTATGCACATGCATAATATTTTGGTACATATTTTATGCACACATATTTACATAAGGAATTTAGTATGACAAACATGTTTCTTCTTTACTATTTAAGAATAAAAATCGGGCTTCAATATAATTGGGAAAATAAACTAGTCACATATTTTTTTGCATTTCTTATATTGGTGATTTGTTCTGTCTGCAATTCGGCTGAGACTCCAAACCTAGGCAATGAAATAAACAAAAATAAATAAAACATGTAAAAATAAATAAAAACATGTAAAAATAAATAAAAGCATGTAAAAATAAATAAAACATGTAAAAATAAATAAAACATGTAAAAATAAACAAAAACATGTAAAAATAAACAAAAACAAATGCATATCAAACAGAATGGCATACAATATAGACTTGCTTTTTCTTACAATCGATGGATTAATATAAGACACAAAGGATTGCCTTATTTCTTCGATAGATTGTTCGATTTCTTTCATTTCTTTTTCAGTATTATTTATTAATTCCGCATCCTCATCATCTTCATCAATATTAATATGATCTAAATAAAAAGTATGGTATGGAAGTAAAAATGCTAATATTTCTTTAGCATCATAATATTTCTCGGAATTTTGAAAAATATGAGAAAATTGTCTTTCTTTATTTATGCTACTTTCATAAATTTGTTTTCGATCTTCATTATAATAATTTAAAACTCTTTGTCTTTCTGTTGATATATTTTTTTCAAAATTAATTAATTTACAAAAAGGCATTTTTTCAAGAATATATTTATCAGGTGAACTAGTAGTAGGATTAATATTTACTTTATCAATTTCAATCGAAGATTTTGAATCTGGTCCTAAACTATTTGCTATATCTTTTATTTCATCATTTGTTCCAATAAATTCAGTATTTATAAAATCAGTTGTTTTTTTATAATAATATTCAAAATCTTTTTCTTCTTCATCTTCAGATAGGTTGGTTTCATTATTATGATATGCATATGGATTATTAAATTTTCTTTTTTCTCCAGCATATCCATTTTTTATTTTATAATTTTGTAATTCATATTTTTCTTTTATATTATTATCTATTGCTGAACTGTCATTTGAAATTCCATTTTGCCCAATACCCTCATTCTCATTTGTTTTTATTTCTTTATCATTATTGGCATCTTTTTCTAGATCTAAAGTTTTGTTATTTTCATTTGGTTGTGTGTCATCTTTTAAAATTTGAGTATTATTACCTTCATCATTGTTATTTCCATTTTTTTCCTCTGAACTTTTTTCATCGGATTTTGGTTTTTCACTAGTCAATAGTCGTAAGAAATTCATTCTGTAAAATGAGCTTTATCAAGTTATTACAATTAATTCGATCTTATTTAATTTATTATTTTATTTTTTAACTACATAAGTAGTAGCTTCTTACAAACCTGGCATAACAAAATTGGTGTTATACCCGATCATTGGATAATAAGAAAAATAAATTATTTGTTAAACTTTTAATTTTTTACATGACGTCAATTAAAGAAATAAATATGTATATCACAAAAAAAAAATTGTATTTATACTTTTATATATGTTATGTATAAAAAAGTGGCATATAATGTTTTGCCAATAAGTTGGATATCCTTATTCTTCATCAAAATTCAAAAAAAATACAAAATATGCATATACTCTTTTATTATATAATAGTTTATTTGTTTAAAAATTTTTACATATGTTAAACACCACAAAAAATTAGTATACTACTTTATGAAAAATGAAAAAAAAAAAAAAAAAAAAAAAAAAAAAGTCGCCAAACTGATGAAATAAAGTCATACCAATTTATGCTATAGTAATTTTTTTCCAATTTCGATATATTACAAACATAATAAATTTCAAAAAATATATCATAATTTTATATTTGCAAAAATATAATTAAATAACAAAATGTTTGAATTAAATTTAAAAGCATAAAAATAATTAATTATATATATATAACCCCTATATATATCCAAATTAATTAAGCTAAAAAGTTAAACCCTTTTTTAAAGGATATGGAAATGGTAGTAAAACTATCATAAAAGGGCATTGAAAATGGTATACCAAAAATTAAATAATAAATTATTATAAAAAGTTACAATATTAAAAAAGAAAATTATTAAAAAATAAGATAAACAACCAAATAAATTAGCTTTGTGTAGTTGGGATACACAAATGGCATACGGTTAAATGGAAAAGACAAAAAAACGTTTACTATAAAATTCTTAATTGGATATTGTATAGACCATTTATGCATTGTTTCACATTATATATGAAAAATGTTTTGTTTTTATATAGTCAGTTTAAAAAAAATAGACTAACATTTTTAGTAACTACCACATATATAAAAAAAAACCTCGAATTTCGTAGCATTCTTTTTTACATATTTTACTTATTACATAGTGATAGGCATAATATATTACTTGTTTGTATGGAAATAAATATACTTATATTTTTTTTCTACATAAAATATTGTATATTATGACTGTTGTTGCAAAGGGTTGAAATAAATGCAACTACCTAATAACTATATTTCCATTCCTTTGTTCAAAAAAAATACTAAGTTTTTATTTTGTTTCATTTTATTTTTCATTTTAAAATGTACATATTTTACTGTGTACTAGTGAATTGCAAAAGATACAACATTCTACATGTGTAATATTCCCATCATTTGCTTCAGCATTTATCATAACTATAGTTGACTTATTCTGCTTAAAAAAATGAAATTCTTCTCATGCATAAATAAGTGTGAAATTGTTATTATTTTATAAATATTACTTTCAAAAATAAACATAAAAATTCAGGATATGCCCCTATATATAACAATACATTTTTTTTTAACTTTATTTTTCTAATCCATAATTGGAAAATATTATATTAAATGGGTACTGATATTTTTCATAAATAATATTTCAATTTTATTTTTTTTCCCCATTTTGTAATAAAAAGAAATACATATTTTCTCTTTTTTTTCTCTCTATAAATATTATATATATTTCACTAGTTTGTAATTTTTTTTCATACCTTTTGTAAAGGGACTTATATATAACCATTATAAAAAGAAAATATAAATATCTAGCTATATATGCAAAAAAAATACATAATAAAAAGTTCTCAAAACATACAATAATCGATGCACATATAAATTATTATGTATATTTTAAAGTAAGCTTATATATATATCATTTTATAAATTTATTTAAAATTGGGTAAATAATTTAACACTGACAATTTTGGAAATTTTCTATAACTTAAAAAAAAAAATCTATATAATATGGCAGGATCTATATGGAATAAAAACAGCTGGCATTGGTAATACAAAAGAAAAAAAGGAAAAAAAAAACAATTATATTTCTTTTATATTATTAAATTTACAAACTTATTATTTTTAGGGAAGAGAAAAATTACAACAAATGGGGAGAGTCTTATATAAAGTCGAAATTAATTCATTTAAAAATTGAGGATGAGGACTTGTCTATATATTTTGATACAATCAACATAACAGGAAATGTAATAAAAGAAAAAAAATTAAGAAAATGCAAAAATAAAAATTTCCTAATTATGTATTCTTATTTTTGGAAAATCACACACATATGTATTTATATTTTTTTTATTTTTAGGCTTCTGTATCAATTCGAAAAGGGAAACAGATTAGCTCTTTCGAATTTGTCATTAAATTTAAATGGAATTGTTTAAGAAAAAAAGAAAATATTAATTCCTTTGGTGGGGATGTGGAAATATTAGACTTTTCAAATTGTTCATTGGAGGTATGACCATATTTATATATTTACCTGAACGGGTCAGGTGAAATATACCTATTAAATTTTAATAAAAATTGATATATAAATATATTTACCTATTTATTTATCATACATTTTTTTTAACACTAGGATAATGATTACGAAATAAATGTAGAATCAAATGAAAGCAATGCAGACATGAAAAAAGCATATGCGATATTAAGGAAAGAAGGGAAAGAAAAAATCAAAAACACACTAAAAGATTTCCAGATTGAACTTTTAAAGCATGACACAAATGAATGTAATTTAAAAAAAAATAAAAAATGCACACATAAGTTTTGCTAATATTTAACATGTCAAACTTTTTTTGTAAATATAATATAGTTTGTAATAATTTCTCAATTTTTTTATTTCCTACTTTTCAGCTAGCAAAGAATTAAAACTTAAGGAGACTGAAGAAGAAAAACTTAAAGACATCAAAATTAATTATAACGATAATGTAAGAGTACAACAGGATATAAACAATGATAATAATATAAATAAAATTGCAAATGATGAAAAAAAAGAAGGATCCGTATGGAATATTAATAATTATCATTGGGAAGAAAAATGTTTAACCAAATGGGCAAAAGAAGAATTAGAAAAAACTTTAAATAGTTCTACAATTGAATTAAATAATAATATTTATATGCAATTTTTTAATGCAGAAATTGAAGGAGAAGCTTCATCAAGTTTAAGAAAGAAAAAAAAAATTATTATTTATGATTTAAAAATTGGTGCTGAATGGAAGGCTTCTAAAAAAAATAAAAATAATGAAATTGAAATGGAAGCTAAAGGATATATATGTGTTAATGAAATTATTTCAGATTTTTCTGCTGATGATGAAAACAAATATAAATATACTTATGTTTTTGATAACAAGACCCCTGAATATTCTACTATTAATAATATAGTAAAATCAGACGCACCCCAAAAAATAAACGAAATTATTGACGCATTTGTTGAAAAAATGAAACAAAAATGAAACAAAAATAGTACTTTTGCACAATAACTATTTTGAATTTTCACCATAAAAGTTGCAATTGCATAATCGACCTTATTTTTATTATACACTTTTTTATGCATTTTTACTAACTTGAAGTTTATCAACATTCTACATATAATGGAATAATTATATGTTTATAATTTTTGTCTTTTACCTGATTTTAAATATTATACATATTTATATGTTACAATGTCTTTTCATTGCATTTTATATTTTTTTTTATGATAGCATTTAATTAAAGGGCTTTCAAACGTGTTACTTACAGTTTTTTTATAAATATTTAACAACTTTTTTATTTTTTTAAAATATATTATATTTGCATAACCATTTATCGTTCTAACATATTCTACACACAATTCGGTACGTTATAAAAACATGCATAAGAAAAAATAATATAAAATAATTTTGTGCTTGATAAAGGATGCATAATTATGTTCACAATTAACTAATTTTAAAATTATGATTTATTTTAATTATATGTAATTTTCTACTTAATTATGTGTTAATTTTTTAGTTAATTATATGCCAATTTACTACTTAATTAGCTAAGCATTCCAATACTCTTTAGTCTCTCTTGAAGTTTTCCGGTGTCGTTTTCCTTGACCTGAAAAAAATCACATAATTTTTTATTTAGTTATTTGCACACACATGTTCATATAATATTAAAAAAATTCTGAACATGTTCATATTATTTTGTCATATTTTGAAATTTTATTATTACCAAGTCATCACATCCTCCAACAAATTCCTTGTTTATAAATATTCTTGGTACAGAACTTTTTCCTAAAATAAGTAAAGTTTACATATGCATATATTATCAATATATAGTTATAAGTATTTCCTTTAGTTTATTTGAAAATATTTTCTTGATTAGCAATTTGTATAGCCTACCAGTTAATTCCTTGAAATATGATTGAATTTCTGTCATATTGGGGTTTTTCTCAATTTGTTCTACATACTGAATTTGCATAATATCAAAAAATGTTATTATTTATAAGCACTATTTTTTTTAAGTGTGCAATTCTCATGGATATTACTTTACACACACAACATAATTATGAAAAAAACAGGATTTTCTTATAAGCAAATATATTTTTATACATTTCAATATTATCTTACCACATTAGGATTATATCCTTTTAATATGGATATTGCTTTAACACAATATGGGCATTCGCTAAAAAAAAAAAATACATACACAAATATTTTACAACATATATATTATTCTCTGTTTTATTTTTACAATTTTTTGTACAGGTGGATATCAGTTCAAAACTAAAATTTACACCTGGAAATGTATTTATATATTTTTTTGTATTACGTTTTTGAAAATACAGCAATTTTATTTTCATCGATGATTTTGTGTACGAATTTTTTAATAGCTTCGGATGTGGATCCCATTTTTTATTAAAATAAAGATTAATATTGAAAGTCTATATAAAAAAAATGAGAATATATATATTATATGTGCTTGTTTTTTTATGAACAAGCAATACATAAATTCATATATAGCGTATTTATATATACATATAGCTATAACTGGTTTGCATAATATAAATTGGCTTTATACAAAACATGTTCAGGATATAGAATATATAATAACGCATAAACAATTATATATATTTACAAAATGCATGAACATATACATACTTGTTTTAAATATAGCTATATATCCAAAGGGAATAAAAAATTATATAATTTCTTAAATAATGAGAAACTTAAATATTAACAATTTTGTTAAAAAGGTAATTTATATATACTTAATTTGTATAATTGTGTAATGATTATATATCTATATTTTTTTTTTTTTTTTTTTTCCTAAATAAATGTGATCATACATATATACGGAATATATATTTTTTTTATAAATAGCTTATATACATATAAATAAATACAATTGTTTATTATTATTGCATATTAAAAAATATGTTATATACGTACATACAATATATGCATAAAATAATTTATTACATATTTACGGGTTTATTCTTATTATATGTATATATAATTTTCCATTTTTATGTTATACAATTTTTATACAAAAAAAAAAAAAATTAATAATGGGTGTGATGAAAAAGGTTATCATATAAGAACAAACAAATAAAGATAAAATAAACATATAACACATATTTTATTTGTAAATATAAAACGAATTTGACAATGATATTATAATAAAACGAGTTTATATGTGCAAAGCGACGAAGACATTTGCATTGTATTTTCTTATGAATATTTAAACAAAAGGTAGTAAAATTAAATTATTTATATTTTCCATACATAAAAATATAATGTTTTGACTTTTGACAACTTTTATTTTATATTCTTTATGATCTTATTTGTTGTATGACTTACCCATGTGTTACAATATGCGTTAACTAAATAATTTTGCCAAATCCTTTTCGTGTTTTAAATTTTAATGAAAGCAAAGAAAAATAAAAAACATGTTATAGTTACATATATGTACACATATTGTTTTAGTCAAATGGAATTATCTTCAAATTTTATATTGCTTAAATTATTATTTCTATTTATTTAAATTTATGTTTCATTTATTACATTTTTTTTTGTTCATTTCTGTTTTATTAATTTGTGCAGAAATATACTGAAATTATTTTTCCTCTGAAAATTAAAATTTGCAAGTTGCCGTCTGCTCTGATATAGCTCACGTAAGTTTACACACTTTTTGTAAATTCCACACATTTCTTTGATAGCATTAAAAAAGAAGTTAACCATAAATTATTCAAAATTGAAGTGTGCATGAATAGATATATTTTTTAGGCAACACATAAAGTCTTTTTTTTACTGCAGCGAAATAACCTACCTACTGCCTAGCGTGTTTGGGAAAATCCTATTTTCTAATTACGCCTAGCCAAGTAATTTTCACCTCTTTCCCTTATTCACCTCTTTTTTTTGTTACTTCCCATTTCTCACTTTTTTATTTACTGTCTTTTTTTCTGAGTAGAATGCTGAAAAAGGCTCTGGTCGGAGGGGGTGGTCTCGGTATGATATCCGTTGGAGGTGTTTACCTGCTCAAGGTAAACTTTCATAAGAACATGATTGATAAGGACGTGACATATAAGTACAGTCCAATTGCTAGTAGATCTGAAATGGTAAACAGATTAAAATCAAATCAATATGATATATTAATAATAGGTGGAGGAGCTACAGGAGCAGGATTAGCTTTAGATTGTGCGACAAGAGGAATAAAATGTGCACTAATTGATAGAAATGATTTTTCAAGTGGAACATCTTCAAAGTCAACTAAATTATTACATGGTGGTATTAGATATTTAGAAAATGCAGTAAAGAAATTAGATATATCTGAATTATATTTTGTTTGGGAAGCTTTAGGTGAAAGAGCTCATGCAATGAAGATTGCACCGTTTATGTCTCGGCCTGTTCCAATATTAATGCCTATATATAAATTATGGCAAGTTCCATATTTTGCATATAATATAAAAATATATGATTTATTAGCTGATTTAGTTTGTTATTTTGATAAAGGTGTACCTAACTCTATGTATATACAAAAACAAAATACGTTAGATCAATATCCTTTGTTACATAAAGAAGAATTAAAAGGTTCTTTAGTATATTATGATGGACAACATAACGACACAAGAATGAATTTAAATTTAGTATTAACAAGTGCAATAGATGATTATGTACCGGGTCAAATCGGAGCTACTGTATGTAATCATATGGAAGTTATCAATTTTATAATGGATGAAAATAATCACAAAATAATAGGTGTTAGAGCATTAGATAAAATTAGTAATAAAGAAATTGAAATATATGCAAAAGTTATTATTAATGCTACAGGACCACAAGGAGATATTATTCGAAAAATGGCAGATGAAAATAGTAAACCTATGATACAAGTATCAGTAGGTTGTCATTTTATTTTGCCTAAGTGGTATTCATCTAAAAATAATGGTATGATTATACCTAAAACTAGTGATGGTAGAGTATTATTTCTTTTGCCTTGGGAGAATAGTACAATCGTTGGAACAACTGATGAACAACGTCCTTTAGTCGATAATCCAAAAATCGATCCTAAAGATACGGATTTTTTAGCAACAGAATTATCTAAATATATTAATGTTTCTCCTGAAGAAATAAAAAATGATATTAAAGCTGCTTGGTGTGGATTCCGACCTTTAGTTCATGATTCAAAAAAACAAAAAAAAAATAATGGAAACGATGAGAATGAGGAAATTACAACACATGAAATATCGAGAAGTCATGAAATTATTGAAGATGATAATGGATTAATTAGTATATTAGGAGGAAAATGGACTATATATAGAAAAATGGCACAAGATACTATAGATTATATCATATCAAAACATAGTGATAAAATTCAAAATAAAAATGAATGTCGTACAAAATTTTTAATGTTAATTGGTAGTCATGATGAAAATGGAAATTTAAATCAAGAAGATTTAACTTTTGGATGTAGTAAATTAGGAAAAAGACTTGTTGATAAATATTCTGAAATTGATTATGATACTGCTAACTATTTAGTAGCAAATTATGGATATTTATCTGAAAAAGTTTGTGAACTAGCCAACGAATTAAAATTATTTAACAAAATTGATCAATCAAAACCATATATAGAAGCTGAAATTGTATATGCAAGTAGATATGAGTTTGCTAATACTATCTCTGATGTAATTGGAAGAAGATTTAGATTAGGTTTTATTGATACTAATGTTGCAAATCAAGTAATACACAAAGTTGCTAACTTATTAAAAGATGAATTAAACTGGTCTAAAGATCAAATGAATAAAAATATCGAAGAAGCAAAATCGTACATCGATTCATTATCTTTACAACAATAAATATTGACATGTACTAGGACAATATCCCCATAGTATGTATTTTAAATCAGCCCTATTTTTTTTTTATAATTATTTAATGTTTAATTTAGATTCTCATACAGTTCAATATTAATAAATATATATAAAATACGTATAATGATATTGAAATCTTATTTATTGGCATTTAAAAGTCAAACAATATTTCTACTTACTTTCACATACCAATATTGTAGTTGACTATTACTACCACATTTTTTTTACGACTCCTATATAGACATACTTTATTGTATACCCATTTTTTTTTTACAATTATTTTATATTACTCACACAGGCATATATATGTTATTATATTATGCTTTTATTTTATGGTAATACTCAATTTTATTCCTTTAGATTTTTTAGATTTTTTTAAATCCATTTATACTGACGAATTTATTTCGTTAGGACATATAACTTTACACCAATGTATTATAAACTCAATTATTTTTTACAAAATTTGAAAAAAAATATAAATAAAAAACATTTAGCTAACTTTAAATTTGCAAAGTATAAGCCACTTGTTATTTTTCACTTTTCAATTTTAGTGATACATTACACCTATATTTATACCTCCCTCCATTTTTTACCTCTTTAAAATGAAGATTAAAAAAATAAAGACTGAAATTTGTTTTAAGTTGGGATGTGTTATACACAAAACTTGTGTAGTTACAAAAAAATAATAAAATAAATATATAGTAAACATATTCATATTTACATACATGAATGTTATACATATTTGTTTGGCACTAAGTAGAAGCACCTGTGCATTTTTAACATTAAAAGTGGAAAAAAATGTGTAGGAAAAACATTGAAAACAATTTTATCTCTACTTTTTTTTTCACAACCTTTCAAAAAAATACATATTTTACATTTACAACAAACGAAACAAATATTTTTTTCGTAAACTGTTTGATTAGTAACATGGTTGGAGTTGTTTATACAAGGTCCCCCCTTGGCTTTACCCAATTTATTTTATGTTCAGGAGCCTCTAAATAAAAAAGCTTCATATCAAGACGGTATTGTCTTAAAGCATCAAGCCATAAATATGCAAAATATAAACCAACTGTCATATATAAAATAAATTCTCTTAAACACATTGTTACATTATATTCAGCTAAAACTTTTTGTCTATATGAATACCAAGCTGATTGCCATTTAATATTTTCTTCATGCTTCATCTCTTCTGCTGATCTATATGGAACTGGAATTTTTTTACGAAAGATTTTTAAAGGTTTTGCAAATTTATAAAACATTTCTTGATAATCATCATAAGTAAATTCCCCTTGTATTAATTTAGTCATATATGGTTTTAATTCAGCTGTATCATCACCTAATTTTTTTAAAAACATATAAAATTGTGGAGGAACATAATATGTATGTTTTATATTTGTTGAAACTTCAGGTGGGATACTAGCAGGTATACCAAACTCATCTCTTGGTATAACATCACAATCATTTTCCCAAAATGGTTGCCAACTTGGTCTATCATAAGTAACAATAAACATCATAGGATATCCATATCCTCCTAATTGTCTATTCAAATGTTCACCTTCAAAAAATTTATCTTCTTCTTTACTACCATTTTCAATATAATTATTTTTATTTAATTTTTTGGCTGTACTGCTAACTATATTTCGAGAGCTTATTAAAAATGGACTATTTGTTTTACCACATTTTTCTTTTTCAATATTCATATAATGAAAACTTGGGTTATCTACAAATAAATTACCACCTTTATAATAATTATTATATGATAACCTTCTTACATTAATATTATTTAGCAAATTATTTCCTATAGAATTGCCAATCACTTTTTCAAAGCAACTCTTCAATACGTTATGTGCACGCATCGGTCCCATTATTTCGTACTCCTTTTATATATGCGTATATTATAAATAGCTATATATTATTTTATTTTATTTTTATTGCTACATGTATTGAAGCAGGTATTTTCATTTCTTTCCCTATGTCTCGGTAAAAGAGGAAATAATAATAGAGAACTGGTTTAGCACACACTCTTGGTGTGTTGGAAATTATTTATATACTTCTTTTGTATAACTTTTGAAAAATAAGCCCAAATTAAATCAAACCTAGCATAAAAAGGTGTGGAAAAAAAATACATACATTTACATATGCTATATATACATTTTTTATTTACTAACAAAATTGGTATTCTTATGTTATTGCGCAATTTTTTGCATAAAGATATATTTAAACAAGATAAGAAAAAAAAAATATTTTCCAAAACTAATATACATTTTATATCAATTTATTCTTACCATTCACTAGTTGGCACAACATACACTTTTTTGATTATGGCTATATTATTAATACATCCCTTTAATACTTTTATTAAATATTTAGCCGTTACATATGTTCACTTTTTTAGGTAATTTACATACCCATAAATGTATAACAATGTAAAACATGAAAATTGTGTAAAATGTGCCTAATGCCGCTCAAAATAATAATTACATATTTTTAAAAATAAATAAAAAAATATATAATAAAAAAAAATAGTGTAAAAAAAATTATTTACAAAATGCGTACGCATATATAAATATTTATTTTTTATGGGTATTGTTTAGATTTTTACCGTTAGCCTATTTACAAAATATTTAGTACACTTACAATTTGTTTTTCCAAGAGTATTAAAAAGTTGAAGATACATAAAAATGGTAAAATAAAATAATCGAAGTAAAATAATGAAAACACACAGTAAATATAAATAATACACTTGGAGGAATATCGTTAAAGGCGTTTTAAAAAATATCATAATTTTTTTGCCATATTAATATTTATAATTACTAAGCAAATACCTTTTTGCTTTAACTATAAACACGCTGAATGATAAATTTCATTTTTTAAGGCCACGTTTTACAATTATACTTTTAACACATTATCACAGTTTTTATATTATTATATGTATTCCCTACCCCCCCCTTTTTGAGAAGCTTTATTAAAAAAAAATGACGTCAGCCCCAGGATTATCTTTTGCAAACCTGACTCTTATGTTGGATTTGCCACAACTACCTGCCATTTTTTTTGTTAATGTAAAAAATAATGTCAAAATATTGACAAACGAAATCAAACAAAATATTACACCAACCGAAGATATATTTTATCCACATAATAGAATTAATTTACAAAATAAAAAAATTAATAAAATGGGAAGAGTACGGAAATATAGCAATAATGAAAATTGGCTATTTGGAAATCCATTTTAGCTAGTTATAAAAAAAAAAAAAAACATTGTATTTTATTTTTACACTATTCAATTTATGAAACCGAATAAACATCGTTAGACTGCCTATTCCATCATTTTATATCAACATTATTTATTAGTAAAAGTAATTCAAATAAATTTAAGATATAGAAGAATAGACAAACAAATATAAACCCATCATATGTGTGTGCATATCTAGCCAATAGTTTTACAACAAACATTTGTATTCCAAAATGGCTGTTTTTTTTTTTTTTTAATTTTTTTATTGTCTTATTTGTGTGCATAAATAAATAACTTTCATGCCACATATTTTTTTACCACTACAATTATTTTCCCACTTTTTGATAAACCTTTTCATACTACCATAAAATATATTGCTTCTTTAACTAAGCAACTAAAAAAATGCTTATTACAAATACATTGAAAAATTAAAGAATAATCGAATGCTTGTCCAAATCCCTTATTGTAAATACTATGCTTATTTACTTTTAATTGTTTCCTTTATTTTATAAATATAAAAAATGAGAAAAATAGTTATATAACCTAACTCATTTTGCACACAGTACTAATACTATAAAGTGACTGCAATTGAAAATTCATTTTTTTATTAGTACAGTTCTATATCCCTATTTATTACTTCTTATTTATTACTTCTTATTTATTACTTATTATTTATTACTTCTTATTTATTACTTATTATTTATTACTTCTTATTTATTACTTATTACTTTTAAGTATATTTTTTTATGTAAACCAATTTAGGATATGCACAAACAAAACAGACTGGAAAAGGGCTGCCACATATTTTATAGAAAATTTAAAGGATGCCCAAAAAAAAAAATTACTTTATTTTACAAAAACTTTTACATAATATATATTATAATGACTTTCCTTAAAATATTTATTTTAAATAAAAAGGAAATTACATATTTTTTTAGTAATATACTATAATTATTATTTTTTCTTTTTCGATATTATGTATGTAGCACTTTTAATGTTCCTATTGGTACATAAATAAAAAATGCAAACGTTGTGAAATAATTATTTTACTAAAAAAAATATTACCACAAAAAATCAGACTATGCATTATTTATTGTCCCCTTTTTAATAAGAAAAAATGCAAAAAAAATTATATTTATTTTAAAAAAAAAAACGAAGATATTATGTAAATAATATACAAATGTAAATGCTTAAAAAAGTTTAAAAACACAAATAAAGGAAAATAAAATAATAATAAAATGATAAAACACTTTTCAGTTATGATAACCTTGATAGGGTTATCCTCCCTATTGAAATGTGGCCACAATGTTTATTTGCGTAAGTTGAAAATTAATACATATAAATATGTATATAATAAATGCATAACTTGTATAAAGGGCAAATTGAATACCCTATTTTGTATCACCTAAATAATATATTATATTCCAAACTTTTTAAACTACTTTTTTATTTTCTTAAATAGTACTTAATGCTTTCAAACTAGGAAAGGATAGCATCGAGGATTTTACAATTCCAACACCAGTTAGCTATAAAAACAAAATGAACATAACTTCTCCTGTTTAACCAGATTTTATTAATCTAACTTTGTTATACTTTTTTTACAGCTAACAATTCAAACAATTTTATGTGCCCTCATAACAATATACGGAGGAAGTAAACTATTTCTCAGCTTTAAAAAAGTTGAAGATATGCCAAAAGATTTTGACAATAAGTATGAAAAATAAATGATATACATTTGTTTATCACTACTCAGGGTTTGCCCTATTGGTTGTCTGTATTATTTTATTTTATTTTTTTTTTTTTTCACAGATCATGGGATGCGACACACGTACGGAAAAGCTTCCGCCTAAGCTACAACAGAAAGTTTTTTATTAAGGATTATATTAATGATTTTTTATCTAAAAATATTTAAAATAAATATTTTCTACAACTATAGAAAATGTTATTATTTCTACATTTCAAATATTAGCATGAATGCAAACTTATTTTGTCCCATATTTAGTGTCAACCATTTTGAAGAAGTCTCCTAATGCTTTACAATTAAATATGCATTTTTTTTTTCTTTTTTTTGGTATTCCTTTTTAGTGAAAAGTCGCACTATAATGGTGTTATTTTTTATGACCCAAATATGTTTTCGCTTGTCTACATAATTTGGACATTTTAACTTATTCTAATTTTTTAACTTATTTAACTTAATTTAATTTTTTGTTATTCTTACTTTTAGTTATGAATATAAACAAATTTACATGCACCACAAAAAATATATATATCTATGAATTCTCGAAAAATAAGGAAAGGCCAGCAGACACGATATAAGTTTTTTTTTTATTTTTTTAGTAAACATGCCAGCATGGGGCCTTCATAAAAAATTTATAAAAAAATTAAACGAGATAAAATATATTGCAGTGTATATAAGTTTTGTATATAGTACATAAAAGAATGTATAAAAAAAAATAGCTATATATGCTGAAAATTAATTCTGAAAAAAAAAACTTAATTAGTGTAAGTACCACTCGCATAACTACTTCAATATGCAAAAGCAATCATCGAAGAATGCGCAGTAAAATAGATGGTTTAATATGAAAATGTAGTAGTATAACTTGGGTAAAGGTTATTTCTTGGAGAGTAATGTATGGGATCTATGACATGCACCACATCATCGTCGATGTATGACTGTGCACACAGGATGGAATGATGGCTTATACACCACTTCTTTGCCTGGGGGCACATTTTATTATGTCGTCAACTCTCAAAATCATTTCTACTGCTTCAGTAGCTGATGTTATTTGTGAGAGTTTCGAATTGTATGACTCATATATTCCTAATTCCATAATATTACCTACATCCCCATTGTTAATATCAATACCAGCATATTTATTTCCTTTTGTATGTTGAGCCCGTATTTTACTAACTATTTCTGAACTATCAAAACCACCATTATCTAATATATATGTTGGTATTTGTCTTAAAGCTTTAGCATAAGCTTCAATTGCTAAACTTCTTTTTCCTTCAACTGTTCTTGCTAAATTATCAACAGCATTACTCATTAACATTTCTGAACAGCCAGCTCCTAAAACAATTCGGTTATCTTTTAAAGTTTCTGAAAGAACAGCTAAAGCATCATGTAATGATCTTTCACTTTCTTCTAGAATATGAGAAGATGCACCTCTAAGTATAATAGTACATGCACCATTTTTTTTACAACCTGAAAAACGTATTAATTTATCTTCACCAATCATAATTTCTTCAATTTTTTCACAGTGTCCTAATTTTATATTTAATCCTTCTTCAAAAGTAGATGCTATTTCAGCTCCTAAACAATTAGCTAATCTTTCCATACCATCAAAATCACTATGTTCTATAGTCATAACATTATGTTCTCTAAATATTTGTTCAGGATAATTATAAATTAATTGTCTATTTATAAATACATTACATCCATGTGATATAATACTTTCTACTTTTTTTTTCATTTTCATTTTTTCTTCATTTTCTAAATCCTGTATATCTTCAAAACTATGTACATTTACTTTAGTTCCATATATTTTTACTTTATCTGTATCCATAGGTGTATTAGCAATCATTACATTACAATTAGTTAAAGTTTTAGGTTGATTTATTCCGATTTTTTTTTCCAAAATAAAACCATCTTCTAAATAAGATTCTTTAATTGTACCTCCACTTTTTTTTATTATATGTATTAAATCTAAATTTAAATTATCTTTTATTCTCATAATTGCATTAACAGCTAATTCAGCAAAATGATTTTTTTCATGTGTTAATAATTTTGATGATAAAGTGGTTCTAGCTATTTTTAATAAATCTTCTCTAAATACATCTGAATTTATATCATGATGAAAACATGATTCTTTTAATGCTTCTCTAGCTGTTTCTAAAGCCATACGAAAACCATCACAAATTATTTGAGGGTGAATTTTATTTTCAACTAAGATTTCAGCATTTCTTAACATCTCAGCTGCTAAAACAACAACACCTGTAGTACCATCACCACATTTATTATCTTGTTGCATACTTACATCTACTAATATTTTAGATACTGGATTATCTAGCCATACTGATTTTAAAATAGTAGCTCCATCATTTGTTACAGTATGTTGATGATTTCTTGATCCTTCTATATTTAAAGGAGTTAATATTTTATCTAATCCTCGAGGTCCTAAAGTACTTTTTACTAAATCACCAACAGCTATAGCTCCAACAAATCCTTGCAATCTTGCAATTTCCCCCTTGTCCTCTTGAGCCCCTTGTTTCAATACTTCAGGTACAACTGTGTTCATCTAAAAAAAAAGAAAAAGAAACCAGGAAATATATTAACTATATATACCATAAAACTTTATGGAATACTTTATTATGCTAGAAGGAAACGGTATACATAGTCCCACTTTATTTTACTACCACACACGACATTGAAAATGATCATATACAACAATGCAGTTGATCAAAAATAAAAAAGTACATCCAAATAAATTCACACTTACCATTTTTGTAAATTTGTGAAGTATAGAAAATGTAGAAAAAGTTGGAAATATTTGAAAAGTTTGAAAAAAAATAGAGTAAAGAATAGAGAAAAAAATCGAGAAAAAGTTTGCTAAATAAACAATGTTCTTTAATTTTTTCTCCTTAAATTAGCATATTAATTTGTGTATATTCCAAGTTTAATTTTTCTTTTTTTTTTTCATATATATTTAATAATTTTTTAGAAAAAAAAATGTATATATATATATGCATAGTATTTTCCCACTGGCATATGGTCACCCAACGGAATAGTAATTTTTATTTTAAAAAAAAAAATAATTTTTTACATGTAAATTAAATTGATAATTATCATAATAAAAAATATTTATATATTCAAACATTTTTTTATTATACTTGGTTATTAAATGGGTAAGCTTATTTACTATTTTTTTTATTCTCTCTTATCACGTTAAATATATTTCTACACATAGAAAAATAGTGAAACCCCAAAAAAGTACAAATGACTAGGCAAGTCATAAATACATTTTAATTATAGTTATATAAAAGTTTTTTTTTTTTAAATGTATAAAACAATTATAAATAAATCATAATTTTTTTAATATTATCCATCTAATGTTTAATTCTTTAATAGGATCACTAATACAACAATAGTAACAAAATAAGAATAGTGTACTACATATAAAAAATAGGAAAATATTTACTTTATACTTTTTTATTTACTAAAAAAAATATTATATCATTCTAAACCGTACCAATTAAAAATAAAAACTTTTTTTTAAACCTTTATAAGATTGAGGTATTTACATATGTATAACCTATTGTTGGACATATGAATGCGCATATTTATTTATTATAAAAATAATGGATTATAGAAATATATTTTATTTTCAGTTTGGTGTGTATAAATAAGTATATACTACATTCTATTAGTTGGCACTACCTATGGATATTGATAAAACTTGCATAGACATTTTGTTTATGGAAAACTTTAAAAATAATATCGCATATTATTTTCAAACCTATCTGTGTTATTTATAAAACAATTCAAAATATGTAAAACCTATATATTTATAAAAAATTTTTAAAGTTAAATTATAAAGGTCCCTTAGTAGTTTAAGAATATGAAAAATGTACGTATATACCTTTTACCCCTTAACAAGTTTACCCCTTAAACTTTACAATTTTTTGAAACAATTTACCAACACGTATTTATTTGTTCTTATTAAAAAATAAAAAAATGTACTAAATAATATGTCCATATAATTGGTAGCAAATAAGTTAATATTTTACTGTCATTTTCAACGTAATACTATGTTAATTTTTTTTTACTATTGTATGTTAAGCAAAATTACACTTAATATAATATTATAAAAAAATTATTATAATTATATAAAAATAATAAACCTTTATTTTCCCATATTATTATTTATACATTTATAATTATAATAATTTTTTTATAATATTATATAAGTGTAATTTTGCTTAAATCAAAGCATATTATTTTCAGCAAACTACAAATAAATTGGGGTACCGTTGGGGAAAACCTTTTTTTGGAAATAAAAAATAGCTTAAATATTTATTATATAAAATATGATGATAATAATAATGATAATAATAAATATCCACGTGCGCATTAAATGGTATACTTAATTTTTATATGCATATTACTACCCAACTAACAATTATTGCATAGTATAAATATTATATATAAATTTATTGCCCTTCATTTTTTTTTTAACTTAAAAAATATATATATATATTTATATAACCACTTAGTAACACCCTTGGGCTTAGCTCGGATTTCTCAGTACTTACCTAAATGCTTGGCAAATTTTACCTTACATACGCTATAATATATGCATAAAAAATATATATATATATTGCTATACTTTTGAAGATACCATTTTTTAAATATATTTATGTAGTATGCCCTCACCTCAATAAAAAACAAAGTTTGTAGATATACGTAAATTAATATAATTTTTTAAATGCATATATATAATAATAAATAGATATATATAAAATTTCATGAAAAAAAATATAACAATTTTTTTTATTTATAAATAAAAATTACAACGAATAAAAATACAAAAAACATATTTGTTTTAAGTATTTACAAAGTAAAATTATATTTTATGAAAATTTAATAATATATAAATTTAAATTTAACAATATCATTAAATCAACATGGGATCAGGTAAAATTTACATACAAAAACATCTTAATTATATATATACAATTTTTAAGGGACTAAGATTTATTTGTTATTCAACTATATATTTGTATATACTATAATTATGCATGTTCATAAAAAAGTAACAAACAGTTTTTTTTATATCACATATATTATTAACAAGCAATAAAAAAAAAAACAATGGAAATAAGAAATACGAAAATATATTATGACCTTAAAAAATAGTCCCTATATATTTTCCCCTTTTATTTTATATGGAAAATAGTCCAACTATTTCTTCCCTTAATATATACATAATGTTATGATTCCTAGTCTGTAGATCACTACAGGTTTATATTATTATACTTATATTTACAATTGCTATTTTTTTTTTTTTTTGATAACAGGAAAACCTAGTGGATTAAGGTCAGCAAGAAAACTTCGAATAAGAAGAAGAACACAAAGATGGGCAGACAAGGGATACAAAAAATCCCATTTAGGAACTAGATGGAAGTCTAACCCATTTAGAGGAAGTTCTCACGCTAAGGGAATTGTTGTTGAAAAAGTCGCTATTGAAGCTAAACAGGTAAAATAAATTATTTATACACAAAAATATATATGTACAATCTAGCCAATGTTCATAAAAAAAAAAAAATAGCTAGCTCCTGTGAAATAATAAAATAAAGCTATTTGAATAAAATATGATTTAATAGTGTTCCATTTGTGTTTCATAAGCTAAGTATACAAAATAGCTCGTGAGTCAAAAAATGGATAAAAAAATTGCAGAAATAAAAAATATATCAATTTTTATGATTTATTTATACATAAAAATAATTTAGTTCTCCAACAACACATTGTTTGTTATTATATATTTATTTGGAAAAGAAATGTTGTACACATTAAATATTCTATGAATGTGTCATAATATTTATATTAATTACTAAATTATTATTTTCTTTTTACAGCCAAACTCTGCATACAGAAAATGTGTTAGAGTACAATTAATAAAAAATGGTAAAAAAATTACCGCTTTTGTTCCTGGAGACGGTTGTTTAAATTTTATTGACGAAAATGATGAAGTTTTAGTTTCAGGATTTGGTAGAAGTGGGCACTCAGTTGGTGATTTGCCTGGTGTTAAATTCAAAGTTGTTAAAGTAGCAAGAGTATCTTTATTAGCTTTATTTAAAGAAAAGAAAGAAAAACCAAGATCATAAGTTTTTTTTTTTTTTCCATCCCTATTATGTTGTGCAACTTTTGCATATGAACACTACATGTATAAACATACTAATATATATTAATATATATTTTTTTCAAATTTTTTTTTTTGCTCTCCTTCACAAACGTGTGTTTTATAACTATGTGCAAATGATTTTCTATGCTATATTTATTTCATAAATTTTGGAACATTTTAAAGAGATAGCTATTTATAAATCACCTCATACATAATAAAAAATTGAAAAGTAATAAAAAATATGAAAATTTTATTACATACATAACAAGGTTATAGTTTCGAATTGGCATACATTTATATACAATTTTAATTCCGGTATTTTTCACCTTTTAAAATGTACTGATTAATACGTTTGCCATGGTATGATATAATATTCCCCCCACGTAAACATGATAAACTTTTATTTATCATCAATATTATTTGTTATACTATTTTAAAATGTCGTAAGTCTTTTTTCAAAAGTGCAATGATTATATACATAATATTTTGTAAAAAACAAAATAAGAAAAAAAAAATGTATGTATAATATACATTTTTAAAATGTGCATATTATTAATATAATTGTATCAAAAATAATGGTAAATCGCATGTACATACATATTATTGCATGAATTGTTCAGGCAGCTGCAGCTGTTGGTTTTTGTGACATAAGGAAATCTCTTTCAGCTGATTCTTCACCAAAATCAATAACAGCAACAGAACTTGCTCCAATAATTTTTCTAGCATTTCCTTCTTTATCTACTTTAAATAATCCAGACCATTGTCCTAAATCTTTACTATCATTATCAATCATAAATAATGGGATTTGTTTTTCTGCACATAAAGCAGTAACTAATTTTTTATAGGCAGGCTCGGAGCACACATTTGATAAAAAACAGACTTTGGCTTCTTTAGATTCAATTGATTTTATTACTTCCCTTATTCCAATCTTCAATCCATCATGTACTAAGGCATTTTTTATGACCTATAAATATGTATAAGAAATTTTTTATTTTATAAAAATTTACCAAAAATTACATGCATATATAGTATGTAATATGCATATATAGTATGTATATCATAATTAATTATGGAAATGGGTGGAGTTTTATAAGCAATAACAAGATCTTCCCATTATATGAGCATAGATATGTAATTATTCACATTTATTAATATTACCTTTTGGATAGCTGTTATATTATCAAAAACTGCCTTTTCTTCAACTACTACATTATTTTCAACACTCTCTGCGTCAGCCATTTTTATTTGTTTTTATTAAAATGGGTAAATATATTTTTTTTAAAGTTTAATAATTTGAAAAAAAATGTAAAATAATTTTATTATAAAGAATTATACAAAATAAAAATATATTGTAATGTACATAATTATATTTTGTAAATTAACAAGAAATTGTTAAAAGTATTTTTTTTATTTTTTTTTTTAAACGCACAAAAAATATATAATTATGGCTTTAATTATTTAATGCCTTTTTAATTTAGTAATATTAAAAGAAAAAAAATTATCCAGAAAAATTATAAATAAATATTGCATACATAGCATATTAAAATGCTTGGTAATAATATATTTTTTAAACTATATATATATATCACCTGTATACGCTTTCTATACCTACTATTTCCTACGTATTGCCAATAACCACATCATCATATTATATTTAGTAAAATTTGCCAACCTTATTATTTTTTAAATATAATATATTTAAGCTTGCTTAATAATTTACGAAGCAATTTTTACCAACGTTATCCTTAAAAATGTCATTATCTATACATAATACTATGCAATTATAAATAATTTATATGATATGTACATTTATAATTTTTATGCTTTGCTGCATTATTGCATATACCTATAATAATGGGCTATAGTGCACAAAATAGGGCTTATACCCATAAGGTATATATAAAGGTATATATAAAAGTATATAACAATATAATATATATATATATATATATATATATATGTTACATTTTCCGCTTCTTAACTTGTGGAAAATAAAAAAATAAGCCCCCCTAAACAAAAATTATGATTAAAAAAATTAAGTAACAAATTTGTATACACATTATACAGTTAAAAAATATTTTTTTATATTTTATATGAAAAAAAATAAAAAAATATATATTCAATTATAATAAAAGAACTAAAAATTTCTACATTTAAGTTTGGGCAGTTGGCTTGAAATTTTCGAGGTGCCACCAAAAAATGTAGGTTATGAGGCTATGAACTTATGATATAGTCATAATATTTGGATTGTTTTTTTTATCAATATATTTCATACAGGTTTCAAAATTTTAGTTTGAACTAAATTATATGCAAGCACAATAAATAATAAAAAAATTATATAAATGATGGTCATATTCCATTGCATGTACTAATAATAAATATATGCAAAGGGAATAAAACACAATTCATTCATATTATGAAAATATTTCCATAAAAATATAAGAAAAATAAATGCATTAAAATTAAAACGATGCTGTAATCTTTAATTTAAAAAAAAAAGATAAAATGTTTTTTTCTTGAGGCATATAAAATTGCTTATAAGGATATATATACAACACTTTTTTGTTTTTTATTGGGCTTATTTAAATCATTCTACTAACCAACTCATTAATATGTTCTTCTCTGTTTCCCCAATCTCCAGGTCTTGGTTCATTAAATCCATGTCGTTTTGCTTTGAATCCTTTCTTGGGTGGTTTTAGTTTAAATGCCCATAAGAAATTATTTACTTTTTTAAAAACAGAGCCACAAGTATATATTTGGTAAACCATATCTTCAATACCATGTACATTATATTTACCTAAATGTTTTGAAATATCTTCATTGTTTTGGATTTTTTTTCTAGAATATCTACGTACTTTTCCATCCTTTATATATCCTCTTTTATATATTAAGTTTCTAACAGTGGATAATGATGGATATCCATATGTGACATATGGTTCAACAATTTTTAGCATTTCTTTTGTAGCTTTATTTACTTTAACAAATACTCCATTATGTACTTGTAATAATCTTAATAAGCGGAATACACTTTTTACTTTTGGTGGTAATTTATTAACACCCTTTAATCTTATTACAAAAACTACTTTCTTTTCAGCTTCTCTATAAAAGCAATTATTTTTTCTAGCTTCTCTTTTCAACTCTGTTATTTTCCTTCTTTCTTCAGCATATTCTTTTTCATATTTCAATGTCCTTGCTCTTAATTCAGTACGTTTTTTTTTGTTTATCTATAAAAAATAATTATAAAATAGTCAAATATATATAGTATATTATTATGCATGTATAAGCACACAATATTAATGAATCGACAATATGCATAATATGTAACTTACCAATTTGGTATCCTTCAATCTTTTCATGATTCTTTTCTTTACTGCTGCAGCATTTTTAGCTCTTTTGGCCTTTATGGCGGCCATGTCATTTCCTATTTCATTATCACCTTTTTCTTCATATCGATCCTAATAATTGTAAAAAAAAATATATATTATGAAATAATGCAATCATGGGATGTTTACATATATATCCATAGGCACAAACATAAAACTTTATGAACAATTTTGTGTTGGCTTGTCTGTTTATTCCCCAATATAATTATTATATATTCCCCATTTAAAGTGTATATAATATATATAAGCCAATATTCACATATATATGTATTTTATTTATATATATATATAACAATGGAAATGTAATACATATTTATATATCTATTAAATGCGTTGTTTTATTTATATAGTTTTATTTTAATTTTTTTAATTTCTTACTGCCATCGTTTATTTTTTTTTGATATATATTTTTCATAAAATGTTTAAGAACAAAATGATTTATTTGGATTATCCTCTTCTTTTTGTGAAGATTTATTAAAGATATTTTCTTTATCTAAAATTTTATTATTTTGTTATGTTTATTCAAAATAATATTTTTTTTTTTTTTTTAAATTATATATCTATGGAATTTTAAAAAACGGGAAAAAACAAACAATCAAAAAAATTGTATATATAATGGTAAATTTGTTAGTTGAAAGAAAATAAATATATACAAAATTAAATTATATGTATATATAGTTTTTTATTTTATTAATACTAAATGTATACGCCATAATTTACGACCTGCATATATATATTATATCCCATTTTTCCCCCTATTTGATATTTATCACACCTATATGCTTAAATTTTTTTGCTTAAGAATTATGCTTATATTTATTATAAAATAATTTGTATATATAAATAAAACTTATTATAGTATAAAAAGGTGCCTTAAATATACTTCCCAAATTCAACAATGTAATGTAGAAATATTAAGCTTAAGTAATAATATTTTTCTTATAGTGCTAAAATATACTCATACATATATACATACCACATATAAATTACCATAAAAGCAAATAATATATAGCCCAATGCTAAATAATGTAATAAACAATACCTATTATAAAGCCTTCAAAAAAATATCGTGCTTATATTTGTATCGAATATAAGCCATATGATATAGGGGGAGAAAACAAAAAAATATTCATGCGTAAAATATATATCTACTATAAAATAAATACCTACATATTTATTATACATAAATATATGTATGTTTTTTTTTTTTTTTTGTAAATTTTTTTTATTGCTTGTTCATAAATATTATACTAAACTATTTTTTTTATTCATTTTTGAATATAAAAAAAAAAATTATATTTTTAAATATTATTCTATGATTTATTAAGTTATACATAATTATTATATATAGATCAATATATGGTATAAAATATATACTAACAACCCCAACCATATATATTATAAGTATTATATTTTTCTAAAAATCCAAGTTTAACCTTGTAACTAAAGCTTGTTACATATATATTTTAAAAACAAAAAATAAAATAACAAAAGTTAATTTTTTATGAGGGAATAATAAAATGTGGAGCTAGCTTTTTTCTTATGGCTTTATTATGTACACATACATAAATTATATGCACAGCAATAATATTTTCCATTTATTATTACATATTTTTTAAAATTAAAAAGATACAATTTGTTTTGAGTATGAACGGATAACTTATAGTACACCATAGGTCACTCTCTCATGTTATTTATACCTATTTACCAAAAAATAATTAAAAGTTTGATAAAAAAAATGGCACTATACATATATAAGGTCTATGCGAAGTGAAGTATAAATTTTTACTTCATGATATATAATGCTTAATCATGCACCAGGCAATGCATGAAAACCCTTTCTACTATTTTTACATTTTTATGAACAAATATATTTATTCTATTGAATTATATGGCCCCTAAATGGGATATACTTTAAAAGAATACGACATTTTAAGGAAAGGTTACCATGTTTTGATTTCATATTATCACTTCCCATGCATATAAATGAATTCAAAATATACAAATGCTAAACATATTTTACTCAAAATTATGTTAATGCCTAAAGTATTACACTTTGTACTGGGAAAAATGTATATTAAAATTCGAATAGACGAAAAAGCAATCATTTAAATGTGCATTTAAAGGAATATAGAAATATCAAATTATTACTTAATAAAAAGAGCTTATCTTTTATATATCCGTATAGGATATATCTTTTTATTATTATTGTTTTTCCTTTGTTTATATTAATAATTATGGTATTCCAAGCTAATTGCTATATATTCCTTTTATAATGCTATTTTATTTTTTAGTTTGTATTTTCTTTAAGCGTCATTTTTGCATATAAGCAAAATAAAATATTACACACATATTAACACAATTAGTGCAAAAAACACACATATATTTATGTTATTCAAAGGATACATAAGTGTATATCCTCTTTTTATATTTTAATATAAATTCATGAGAATGTTATTTGCTAATTTTTTATTTGACTAGCACAAACACTTTTTTATTTATCCATCAATTTCAACAATTTTAAGATTATAATTTTTTGTCTAATGACCAATTTTAGAAAGATTCGCACACATATTCTTTTTGTATGTCTATGCATAAAATGCACAAGCATTGATATATACTTAATCTCTTTATATATGTACATTTTTTTTTAAATTGATAAAAAAAAAAAAATATAGCTAAAATCGCTATTTGTCTAAATAAGCTAGCTAAAATATTAAAAAAAAAAAAAAAAATAATAATAATTTTAAAACAATTTTTTAATAACACCGTCAATTTGTGTATGTACATGCAGGTGGGCAGAAATGACGATATACATAAAATAGTCCACTAAAAAGTAGAATAAAACCGCATAAAATAGAATAAAATAAAAATAAAATTAAATTAAAATAAAATAAAATTGGGTTAAATTATAAGTAAAATAAAATAGCTAAATAAGAACAAGTTGGATAAATTGCATAAAAAGCTACATGTAAAGCAATTTTAATCGAGCTTGTAGAACAAAAGCTGAGACAGAGAAAAATAAATTATGCATGAAGGGAAAGAAACATTTTCATTTGGGAACATGGATTCAGGAGTTGTTGTAAGTCGAAAAGAGCTGATAGAATGGGTCAACAGCTTTCTAAAATTAAATATTACAAAAATTGAGCAATGCTCAAATGGAGCAATTTATATACAATTATTAGATATCCTATTTCCAAATAAATCTGTTTTACATAAAGCAAAATGGAATGCCAGAATGGAATATGAATGTATAATAAACTATAAACTAATACAAAGTGTTTTTAATAAATTAGGAATAAAAAAAGATATGGATATAGATAAACTTATAAAAGGAAAATATCAAGATAATCTAGAATTACTACAATGGTTTAAAGCATTTTTTGAAAGACTTGTTGATTATAATAATGAGGAAATTGCTAATTATGATGCTATGGAAAGACGGAAAATATGTATATTAGGAGAGAGAGGAGATTATAAACTTTTAAATAACTATATGCCAGATTGGGCAAAAGTTGATTTAAATCTTATAAAAGATAAAATTGTTTCAAATAATTCCAAAAAAAATACGGACCCTATACCCAATACATATCAAAATATGAACACTACAAACTTAATTCCAACTTCAAGCAGTTCAGCAAATATCCAGTCTAACATTAATACAAAGAACAACCAAACTACAAATAATATTCATTCTCATAACAATCGTAGTAGAAGTTTAAGTAGAAAAGATTTAAAAAGAAATGAAAAACCTAATAATTTAGCTAGTACAACTATTAAGTATAATAATTCTCATACTTCGAAAGACATAAGTTTTCAAAAAAAAAAATTAACAACAATGGGACCTGATACTATTAAGACAAACAATAGATTATCCATTCTAAACAAATTAACTTCTCAAAGTACTATGCCTTCATATTATAATAAAAATAGTATATCTGAAAACTCAAAAGATAATATATCATTAATTGATCAAAATAAAAAATTAAAAAATTTATTGGAAAATAAAAATCAAGAAATTATATTATTACAAAATAAATTACAAGAAGAACAATGTGAAAAAAAAATTATTTTATTTGAAAAAAATTTTTATTATAATAAGTTAAGATTTTTAGAATTGTTATGTCATCAAACAAATAATGATTCCATACTAATAAATGATATACATCAAATAATATATGCACGAGAAAACACCTACTTTCATCAAACAATCTCGACACAAAATCAAGAAGATACTAATGATGATGGAAATAACAACGGGATTATCCAAAACAACAATGACTGCACTGAGCAGTATGGAATGGAAAATGGTGAGCAACATGCCATCGGTTCTCATATAGAATAATTCCACTAATTAATTTGCATATTTATATTTTGTCTTCATTTTTTTTTTTTTCATTTATATGTTTATCTATCATTATCCATCCTTATCTTGGCTCGTCCTATATATGAAAATGAAAAGATAAGTATATAATGAAGGAGCATTAATTTGGGCTCCTAATTTATTATTAATTAATGTTTTTAAGTTCTTAATATTTCTTAATTTAAATAAAATTTGCGACATTTTTTATTCTCTACATATATTGTATGCTTAGTTTTATCATTTTATTATGCCACTTTTTTTTTTTACAATCCTGTGAAATTATTTTAAAAAAACCCAAAAATATTGTCTGAAAAAATTAATTTAATAAATTGTTTTCTTAAAAAATATAGATTAAAATAGTTGTTTATTTCCATACAAAAAAATGAATATAATTTTTAAAAAGAACAAATTAAAGACAAAAAAAAGTTAGTATAATATTCCCTACACACGTATACATATAAATGTGTAGCTAAAGTATAGAAGGTCAAGATTATTTTACATTCAAATATATAATTTAAATTAAAGAAAATATCAACTCTTGGTTAGATCAGGAAAATAAGGATGAGGCAATTTTGTTTCAACAACTTCATCAACAATTCCATATTCTTTTGCTTCTAAAGCATTCATATAATAATCTCTGTCTGAATGTTTTTCAATTGTTTCTTCACTTTTATTTGTAAATTTTGATAAGTAATAATATAACAGTTTTTTAAGATAGAGTATTTCTTTTGTTTGGATTTCAATGTCATGAGGATGACCAAATGCATTACCAAGTGGTTGATGTATCATAATTCGACAATTGGGGAATGATTTTCTTTTTCCTTTTTTCCCGCTTGCTAAAATTACTGATGCCATTGAGGCTACTAAACCAAATGAAATTGTTTGTATATCTGATTTGATATAATTAAAAATATCTAAAATTGCTAAACCCTCATTTATTGAACCACCAGGAGAATTAATATATATCTTTATATCATTATGATTTATATTATCTAAATATAATAATTGCTTAATAAGTTCATCTGATGTTTTTTTATTTATTTCATCGGTTAAATATATTATTCTTTTTTTAAAAAAATATAATTTTATATTTTTTTTCATATCTTTAATACTGTTGTTACAGGATAATAATTTTTCCAATTTTTTATATTTTTTTTTTTTTAGTATTTTCTCTAACATTTTTTCCATTACATTTTGTCTGATCTCACTTCCGGTTTCTTGATCTACTTTTGTAACATCATTGTTTGTATTTACTTTAGTCTCGTCTAAATTTTTGGAAATATTTTTTACATTTTTTACATTATTTAGACCTTCTATATTTTTACTTAATATGCTATCATTTGCTAATAAATTCCATTTACTATTTTGGGTACTATTAAACTTATCTTTTATTCTTTTTTTTGGGGGTTCTAATAAATTTGTATTTGAAAAATTTATGAATGTTAAGGTGTTTGGTTTCTTTATGTTTTGTTTTGTTTCAATCGTATTATTTTTTATTGAGATCAAAAGTATAAACAATATTAAATATATCATTTCTATAAGTTTAAATGTGGACATATATGAAATAATAAATAAAAAAGAAAACCCCTTAATTTCCCCTCAAAATATGCTATTATATTTCATTAAAAAAAATCAATTGGGAAAAAAATTTTCATATACCTGCACACATTTATATATTCATTTGTTTTCCATTTTTTTTTATATACCCTCTTTTATTTGCTTAACATGTTGCAAATATATTATTTCAATTTTAAAAAAATTCATATTTTATTTCCGATAGTTAGAAATAAGAAAACAAACAAAACGTTTATTACATATGTTATGAAATATATGGCTTATATACGAAAAATAAAAAACATTAAAAAAAATAGTAAAACAAAAATAAAACATATATAAAATAAAAAAACACAAAATTATATCATATATATTATGTGATAATAGTTTATTTCCTTTAGTATATTTCTACAAAAGCTGTCAATTTATTTCTCCATATATATTATCCTTTTAATATATAATATTGCTTATGCATATATTATGGCTCGATATGATTTCTATATTTTTTTTTTTTACCTAAATTGGCATATTTTTCTTTTCTTCTTTTTCTTTAACCCGGCACAATTTAATAACTTCACAGAACCAGTTCTAAATTAATAAAAAATAAACAAATTTATATAAGCAATTTGATAAAATATTGTTGAATATTAAAAATGTATAACTAATTTCATTCATTAATAATAGCTAGAAAAAAACTATTATATCATCAAATTGCTACTATCTATGCCAAATAAAAATGTAAAAATAATACAAATCAATTAGTATGTAATAAGCAAACATTTTCCATCATTTATTTTATTACTTGTTAATAACTTCAACAATTTTTAAATATCTCAATGTAGCTATTTTTGCTTCTCCTACACACATAAAAAATGGCATAAAATTATGATTTGTTAATAAAAAATAGTATAGAATGGTCATAAAAATTATGACTTGTTAATAAAAATAGCATAGAATGGTCATAAAAATTATGACTTGTTAATAAAAATAGCATAGAATGGTCATAAAAATTATGACTTGTTAATAAAAATAGCATAGAATGGTCATAAAAATTATGACTTGTTAATAAAAATAGCATAGAATGGTCATAAAAATTATGACTTGTTAATAAAAATAGCATAGAATGACCATAAAAATTATGTACATTACATATATATTTTTTTTATTAATTAAAAACCTGTTTGGCCAAAAACTTGCAAGTTCATTTGAGTCAATTCTGATCTTTCCACAGGAAGGCAACTAAAAAGTGAAAAAAAAATATTTATATGAAAATCGTGATATATGTCCAATTATTATCGCGTTCGTGTGTAGTATACGCGAAATAAAATAAAGTAGCATAGAAATATGTGAATAAATAAGATAATAATAAATGGTGTATCTCTTTCTTAATGTATAACCTTCCCTTTTTCATGGCTATATCATATAAAGCTTTATATATTAAATTAATATCATCGAGTTTAGCTCTTCTTCGAATTAATGAAGGAACTGTTTGAAATGTGGTATCGTCAATTGGAGTAAACACACCTTCTTTATCATTGGGATTTTTATTATCATCCCCACAAGTACTATTATTTAATAATTTTTTTTCATTGTCTTTTGATTTGGTATTGTGTATGTCATTATTATTAAACATTCCTGAATCGGTTGTAAAATTTTTTGAGTTTAACATATCATTACCAATAGTATTATTTAATTCATCATTAAAATTAGTACCTGCATTTTCTATACATTTTTGTTGATAATCTAAACCTATCAATTCTTTAATCTCATCATAATTAATATTTAATAAAAAATTTTTAATGTTATCATAAAAAAAGTTATTAAGTATAATTTCTGAATTATGATAAGTGTTAAAATCTTTTGAAGGAATATTTAAATCATTTTCTAGATTTAATAAAAAATTATAATTTTGCATTTGTCTATGCATATAATTTATGCTCATTTTTTTACGTTCATACAATATGTCTAATTCTTTATTTATTTTATTTATTTCATTTTTTATATTTTCAAAATCGTTTAAGATTAAAAGTGGATTTATATCATCTTCATACATTTTACACATTTCATCCTTCAACTTCATTTCTATAAGTTCAATATCACTGTTCATGCTCATAAACTAAAAAAGTGATAAACAATAGTGTGTATTAACATAATTTGAACGATTTACAAGGTCACATTTTTCATATATTATGCGATTGCAATAAAATCACACACACATTATGTATACTTTACAAGAACCACAAGTTCATATTTCCAATTACTTATTGTTATTGCTGCATTTTTTGAGGTTACCTTTTCTTTTAAGGCATCGATTGACAACTCCATTTTGGTCTTTCTAATTGTTTTGCTTTGTATTATGGGTAATATTTATAGTATTTACATATGCATAGACATGTGCAATGCATACTTGTTTATAAGGCAATATATATGTTCCAACTTTGATCTAAACGAAATATATATATATTTTTTTTTTTTTACAAAATTAAGAGCATGTTGGCTATGGTATTAAGGGCAAACTAATATTATGCGAATTTTATGCCATTCTTAAATATTATTTTCTCTTTTTTTAATATTATTGACAATACAGATCTAAAATAATAAAAGCATTACACGTTATTACATAAGATATACAATTTTGTTAAACATGTAATATTTTTTGTTATATATATAACAAAATTGGCTAGCTGGAAAAAAAAAAAATTGTTCATAATAAAATGAGATAAACAATTTTTTTGGCTGGAAAATATACAATATATTAAATACAGCCAAATATAAAAAAATATAAATATATACACACAATATGTGTGCATTTATTAAAGTAATACATATTTATTATGCGTTATGATAAGGGTATATTATTACTTTGGATATATTGCTCTCTTTATATACATGGAAGTATATTACCTATTTGTGTTTTCTTTATATATTATATATAATATATTACATGTTTAAATTTAACTTTTTGTAAATACTTATTGGAATTACATTGAAATGAATGGTCATACTATTATTTATTATATTGATATGGGATTAGACTTATGGAAAATTAAAATAAAAAAATAAATAGTAAATATATTAATAAAAAATATGCAGAATAAAAGGTGTATATATTTATTCCACACATGTAATGACAAAATAGTGTAATTCAAATTGTTTTCAATACATTTACTGAAATATTTAAAACACAAAAATTATGAATTAGTGTAAAAAAATCCAAAAAAAATCTCCAAAAAAATGAATATGAAAATAAGCATTCTTAGCATTTTAAAGGATTATCAAGATGGATAAGCCTGACATAGAATACTTAAACATTCCTCAAAAAATAAAAAAAAAACTATATAAAAATAGTTTAAACACAGGTATATTCTTAATTTTTATATGAATAAATGTGGGTAATAAGGGATTACTATTATGTATAGATTTGTACTATTACATTAAAATTGTTTATATATACACTATTTTGTTGACAATATTTTGTATGTATTCCCCTCCTTTTTAGTTGAAAAAATAAGCACATATTACTTAGAAGATTTAGAGTTCGAGGTTAGCATTTATATGTGCATACATGTTTGAACCTTGTCAGTTCATGCTCATTCTCAAGCATATACATATATGTGTGTAAACTCCATTTTGTTTGCAGGAAATAGAGCTTGTACAGGATGAAATATTTAAGTACCACATAAACGATTTAGGTATAAATAATAAAGAAGAAAATGAAAAACCAAAGAATTTAACAAAAGATAAACTTATTATAAACGATTTTTATTCCTATAGTGATGTAGAAAATTATTGTAACAATAATGACATTTTAGGTAGTTCGGAAAATAATTTTTCTGATTCATCTGAAATGTCAATTTCCTCATATTCTTCTTCAAATAGTTGTCATTACAAAAATAGTAAAGACAATTTAAAAAAATTCAATGATACAATTTTAAAAAGTTGCACACAAAATTGGATTAGTAAAATAGAGGATGTTGAAAATGAAAAAAAAAAACATTATTCTGTACAAAATAAATTGGAGAGCCAATTGGAAAAAGATTTTTTAATATATTCCAATTTTATGAAAAAGCAATTAAAAATAAGTAGAGCAATAAATACTAGTTCTATTTCATTGAATAAGTTACTAAATAGTGGTATAGAAAATTCTCAAATATATTTTTTTTATGGAAATAATGCTAAAATAAATAAAATTATTTTAATAAATTTATTATATAATTTTATTTATCCCCCTGGAAATAATAATAATAATATGTCTACACATTCTGTTGTTTATATTTATTTTAGTTACATATTTGATATAACTGTAATTAAAAATATTTTATCAGAAAAATTAAATCATGAAAATAAAACACAAGAACAAAAATATGATTTTTTTAATAATTTTTATATAATGAGAATTCAAAATTTTAATGAATTTATTTCTTTTTTATTACAATTAAAAAAAAATTATTTTACAAAAAATAAATCGAAAAATAATAATGGTCTAAATAATATTAGTTGTATAGGCATATATAATTTTATAAATATAATAAAAAATTTTAATACTTCAAATCAAAATTCTTATTTTTATTTAATACATGAATTAAAGATTATTTCAAAATTATTGGGTATATCGATACTTATATTTGATTATGCCCTCAATGAAATTTCTGACACAACAAGTGCTACTAACATAGGTGATACTAATAAAGATGAGACCCATGAAATGAATAATACCTCAACATATGATGAAGACAATGACTATAAAAATGTAAATGCAGATAGCGATATGTACAATAAAAGTAATAGTCATATGTCTGGAAAGGGTAAACATTATGGCATAACACCACGTAAATATATTAACAATAATCAGGATTGTTATAGTGAAAAATCTAGTAGTTTTTTTAGTGATAATTATTCTGACAATGATGAGTTAGGATATTCCGAATATGAGTCAGGAAATAATTTTAATATAGATCCTAAAATTAAAGATATCGAAAAAGGTAGCATAATTAAAATTCCTTTTTCTTGTTCTAGACATAATAAATTTGATTTTATCATAGAAATTAAAATGGTTAATAAAATTAGAGATAAATATATTATTCGATTTACTTTGGTTAAATCTCGAACTAATATAAAACATTCCTATTCCTATTGTTCAATTCAAAAGTGTGTACTAACTGACTTGGGATAGTACATTATTCCCTCTGCTTTAATTTTTTTCCTTCATTTTTATACGTACTTATTTGAAATGTGTATACATATGTTTTGTCAAAATTAAAAATTTTTTTTTTTATTTAAATGACTTTCTACGTTCAATTCAATTTCCACACATTGTTTATTAATAATTATAAAAAAAAAAAAATAAAAAAAAACGAAAAAGGTATAATGCAAAAATATAATTAAATACCTCCATATTGAGGCATTTTTCAACATAAAAAACTGAAAAAAAAGTTTAAGTTAAAAATGTACTAATTTAGATAGACAAAACATAGAAATATTTTGGCGGATCCCATCCTGCAAAAAAGGAAAATATGAAAAAATAGCAATATACAAAATAAGCAAACAAATGAAGGAACAGATAAAGAGATATGGAGAGTGAACTACCACCCTTGACAACAAAGAAAGACTTACTCATCATCGTTGTGAATGCTGCAATCGTTGTAGCTAGGTAAAAAAAATGACGATCCACTTTGAACGCTTTTTGATTCCTTTCCAATTGTTAGTCTCACATTGTCGCCTTTGTATATGTACCCATACTATTAAGCAAGGAGAAAGCAAAGATAAAATAAAGAAAAGGTAAAGAAAAATAACGGCATACGGTGCAGAAAAATGCGGTGGTTGGCTGAGCTATCTTTTGTAGCAAACCGCCACATCCACACATATTACGCATGAATATCCAGTTTAAAATAATAATTATCCATTTTGACATTTTTAAAGAGGACTTACTATGAGATTGTGCAAAATGTTTCCCAATTCAATCGACCGTTTTTTAGACAAAATGACATTTGTTGTTCTGCTCTGAGATGTTAATATCATTGGGCCAAACTGAAAGAAACAAAAAAGAAAAAAAGAAAAAAATAAGAAATGCAAAATGAACTAGTGCAAAATGTGAGTCAAAAGAACTGGCCTACCTTAACTCCTGAAATTTTTTCCCATACTGCGTCTGCCGGGTGATAAGCCACACCTAAAAAGAAAGAAAAAAATAGTAAAGCAATAAATATAAAGCAATTTCAGTGATTTTATTCTCAACAGGTGTAATAGTTGATGTCACAAATTGACTTACGATAAGAAACGGTTTTATTATTTTCATCGATAAAAGTTGAATAGCCAGACTCTTCTCGAGATTCGTTTTGTGTATTATCATTATTTGCATCACTTTTATTATTATATTCATCAATAGAATTATTTTTTCCTTCTTGGAATTCGATATCTGATTTTCTTGGTCTTCCACGCCTTTTATGAACTTTCTTATTTTCTTTATCAGAATATTTATCATCTGATTCACTAACAGATGATCTAGCATATTTAATATTATTTTTTGTAAATTCATTTTCATCTTTATCTTCATCATATAAATTATTATCTTTATTTTGTTTCATTTGTTCTATATTTCTATAATATATATTAGGATCTAAATTATTTCCATTTTCTTTATCAAAGTTGTTGTTATACATTTGTCCAATTTGATCTTCATTTATATTGTAATTATTATTTTGATTAAAATTATGATTAAAATTGTTGTTTTTTAAATTATTATTATTACTTACCATATTTGGTAGCATATACATAGCTTGATTTATTGGATTGCTCATATTATTATTTGCATACATATGATGATTATATGTTTGATTAGTATTCATATTCATTTGGTGATTTATAGGTTGAACAAGTGAATGTGGGATTTGTTGATTTATAGTATGGTTTATTTGATTATTTGTATGTTGATCCATTTGTGATACTAATGGATGTACTAATGATGAAACCATTGGCTGACTTAATTGTTGAGCTAGCGATTCTGATATTTGACCATTTAATGGATGTGTAGAATTATTTATCTGATAATTTAATAATTGTCCATGTGTTTGATTTATTACTGCTTGTTGTATTTGTTGTTCTATAGGAATATTTAAATGATTATTTATTGGATGTCCAATATGATTATTATATCCTGTATTTATAACTGAATTTAAATTATTATTATTATTACTACATGTTCCACCATACATTTGATGCTTCATATCATTCATTAAATTATTATTTGCATTATTTATATTTCCCATTTGATAAGATGTTATATTATTTTGATTTTCATTTTGTTGTATTTCATCTGGTGGTGTTTTTTTTAATCTCGGACGTCCTCTCTTTCTTTTTACTGGCAGTTCAGGATTTTGTTGATTAACTTGGGATTGTTGATCCCCACTTTGGGCCTCTACTGGATTGATGGGAATTTGACCCGGAATGGGAAGACCCGTATTTATGGGCAACTGACCAGATAATGGAATTCCTTGCATCGGTACTGCACCGGCTACTGTACCTGTTACTGCTCCGGTTACTGCTCCGGTTACTGCTCCGGTTACTGCACCTGTTACTGGGATGGTGGGAAGAGCACCAGGAATTGTTGGAATAGGGATGGTAGAAATTGGGACAGCTGGTAATGGAACTGCTGACATTGGAACTGCTGGCAATGGGACTGCTGGCAATGGGACTGTTTGCATAGGAGCAGTAGATATGGGTAATCCTGTTGAATTTATGTCGCCAGTCTGTTGATTTATATTATTTGATGGATGCTTATTAATATTATCATTTATTAGGCCATTCTCATTATTGACATTTTGTATTCCATCAGATTCATTGTTTGTATTTATATTATTTTGTTTTGTATCATCATTTAAGTTATAGGAATTATTGAAAAATGATTGATCTTGTGTATCATCATTCATTTTATTTTCATTAGAATATCTATATCCTTTTTCCATATCACTACAAATATGATCATCATTATTGTCTCCTCTTTTATTTTCATTTTCAAATTGTTTATCATATTGATAATTACGCATATGATCATTATATAAATTATTTCCTTGTCCCATATCTGAATTTCTATTATTATAATAAAATTCATTTTGATCATTGTAACTATTATTATTATACATGTTATCATCATATTCTTTATTTTTTAAGCTTGTTCTAAATTGTCCATTATAAATATTTTCATTAATATTATTCTGTTCATAGTCAAATCTTTTTCCTCTCCCTCCTCTTTCATATATATTTCGATTTTCTTCATTTTCATTATATTCATATCCCATATTATTATACATTTTTTTTGAATTATAATTAGGATAATTTTTATAATAATTATTTTTATATTCACCATATCTACCCATATCATTTTCTCTTCCATTAACATAATGATAATCTTTACTATTTCGATTGTAATAGACTTTTTCATTTTCATCTCTACCTCCTTCATTATTATAATTATATTTATCTTCTTCCTCTCTATACATATAATTATCATTACAATCGTTGTCATTTATATTTGGATTATTTTTATTGTAATGTTTTATTTTGGTACCTCTATATTGATCATCTGGGTCTTCATATTGTCCATACTTTTGTGGTAATCCATTTTTTCCATATATATTTCTATTAATATGTTTATCATATTGTATATTTTCATTTATATCATAATTTCTTTTTATTTGAATTTCTTCATTATTTCGATGGTTATATTCATGATATTTATATTTGGGATAGTCGTTTTGTATATTTCCTTCTTCACTATTATTATGTCCATAATTATAATATGAATCATTTTCAATAGGTTCACGATTTCTAGCATTTTTTAAATAAATATAATGGTCTCTATCTCTATTTGATTCTTTATATCCAACTTTTTTATCACTATTATATCGAGAGATGTTTTTATATTTTTTTAAATAATGTCCTTCACTAAATCTGTTATAATTTGTATAATTTTCTGTTTCATTATTAAAATAAATTTTAGACAAACCTTTAATATAATCATTTTCATCAACATCTTTTAAATTATCTAAGTCTGAATTATTTGTATTTCCACTTTGTCTTCTTTTCATTTTACTATTATCATATCCCATATTTTTAATCATACTTTTTCTTATTTTTGTAATTCTTTTTAAAAAATTTTCTTTATCAATATTATCTGATTTATTTAAATTAATTATTCTATAAATATTTTTATTAATACGAATTGCTTTTTCATCATTACTATTTTTGGAATCTACTAGCTCATCACTAAATGTATTATCATTTGACCTATCAATACGTATGTATCTTTCATTTTTTTCATTTTTTATATCATTATTATATTCATTTAAAATATAATCTCTTTCTTTTTTTCTTCGAATTTTATCATGCTCTCCTTCGTTATCATTATTTTTATATTTACTATGTTTAGAACTTTTTTGTTTATATGAATTATTATATATATCATTTATGTTGTCATAACTGTTACTTCTTCTTGTATTTTTTGCATAACTATTTATACTACTTCTTCCTTTTTTACTTCTCGATTTTAATGGGCTTGCGACAGAATAACATGATCCTAAAGTAGATATATCATTATCAAAATAAAGTTCATTTTCTTTTTCTGAATCATAAAATGATGATACATCATCATCAACATAACTTATTCTACTAACAGTATTTTCACAATTATCATTTAAAAATTGTGAACTATTTAATCTGTATATTTCACATATATTATCATTATATGGGGTATTTTCTGTTTCTTTCTTTTTTATTAAACCCTCTATCGAGTTACTTAATGGCTCAGCATAATTATTTCCATTAAATCCTTCATTGTTTTCTCTGAAAAAGGGGGAAAAAAATAATGTTACAAAATGGGAAGACTCACAAACAGTTCGATGGGCACTAACAGGTTTTCGACAAATGCTGTCTTACTATCATTTGAACAAGTGCATATATCATATAATTTTTTCAAATTTTTTTCATATAATTTTTTCAAATTTTTTTTTCTTAAATTACAATGATGAAAGAGGTTTCCGTTCTATAACGGTAAACAATCCATTGCTAGCGACCGATTGATCAAGTTTCTGAAAAAAAAAAAAAAATTAATAATATTTAAACATACACACATGTGATAATCTGTCTATATTTTTACAAAACTTCATATTTCTACACAGTGATGGTTAGGAGATACAACAAATAGGAACAGTTTAAGAACAAGCTAGTGATAAATGTGAGAAAAATATATTGGTCTTTTTAATTTTATGCACACATATTTATGTTTGGACTTACAATATCGGATTTCTGATCATCATTCATAATTAAAAATAGAGGTATTAAAAAGGTTATATATAATATTTGTTTATATATATGGAAAAGATTAAATATACAAAATAAACAAATTATTCAATATAAAAAAAAAGAAATATTTTTGTTAGCATATATATATAGTTGTGCTTAAAGCATTTCTGTTTTTTTTTTTTGAAAAAAATATTTTCCAAATAATTACATATTCTTAAAAAAATAAAGAAATACATACAGTTATTTATTATATTTATTTTTCTCTTTTCTTTTCCTAAACAAATTTATATAATCTCTTGATAAAACCACTATAAATATGCCCCACACTTACAATGTGCATATTAATTACATACACATATTTTATGTATATTTTGTATGTACACGCATGCATATATGTTTATATATATATATATTAACTCTTTAAAACTAAAAATACATTTTTCTCATATTATTTAAAAGAGAAATATTGTATTTATTTTTATATATGCTTGATACATATTTTATATTTTTATAATTAAAAAATTTATCTTATGTATGACATATATTTGCGCATATTTATTGCGCAACCTTGAAAATACGATGATAAAACTTATTTATAAAATGTATATCCTTATCAAATATTATAATATTTTAAAATAAAATACAAAAAATAAGATAAATATATATTTTGTATTTTATTTTAAATATTTTAAAGGATTTCCTATCCTTACTATTTTATATTTTTGTCATACTTATATATGCATAGTATATGCATTGAGTATTTTTTTTTTTTTTTTTTTTTTTGCGTAGTAAAATATATTATAAAAACTGATAGTATACAAAATAAATATTTATTCAATAAATGGAAAATATGACAAAGATTATATTTTTTTAATTTCAAATATAATTTTCTCTTTTTATGTTATTATAAAAGATGGGAAAATTGAGGATATATTGTCTGCATTTCTTTTATCATTAAAAGTGTAAAGTGTGTAATTATAGCAAATATACAAAATAATAAAATAATATTCTCTTTGCATATTTTTATATTTTTTAAATTTATATGATATATTGTCATTTTATAAATAGGGCAAATATCTAAAATACAGTCAGCTATTTTTCTCTTATTCGACAATGACTATTTTTTCCACACACACTTTTAATTCCTCTCTAAAAATAAGGCAGGAACAAAATTAAGCAAAATAAAGCAGTAACAAAGTTTAGCAAAATAATAATAAAACCATTTTATATAGTATGTCTGTTTTATTTCATTTGGGGTAGGAATAAAATTAATGTGCGCAATCAAATATGCTGAATATATCTTATGGTGGAAATTTAAAATTTTCCCATTTTTCAAACAATTTTTATAAAATATAGAAATAAAGTTATTATGGTGTTCCATATTTTTACAAAATTATCAGACAAGTTCACTAAGCACATATAAATTTCTCTATAACATAATTATTATATTTCCCATATACAATCTTGTTGTTTTTCACTACTTTACAATGTATAAATTTATTGCTTGTTATTATTCCTTTTAGTTTTATCTATGAATAGTTAAGAATTGGGGAAAGAAATATTTTATAAATAAAATAAAAAATTTATGATAAAAAAAAATAAAAAAAAATGTATGAGCAAAATATCCACAAACAGGATATGCCCTCATACTATGGCGACCCACATATGTTACATAATGATGGTATTTTTTTTGACATTTTTTGGCAATTTTTGGCAGGTTTTGACATTTTTTAATATACTTAATTTGATTTTTATTAATTTTTTTTCGTAAGCAAATGATCAAAATAAAAAATTTCAACTACATTCTTAATGACGAGGAAATTCATTTTTTTTTTAAATAATTACAATAATTACTTATGTATATAAAACCCCAAATAAATGAATAAACTTCCACAACAAACATATGTTGCGTATATATAAGAGCCCTTTTAATGGGTAAATTTACAATTTTCTTTTTCCTTTGTTTTGTATTTTTTTATTTATATCAATGCTTAAAACTAAACAACATTAAAAAGAGAGGTATTCTTTCACTAATTGAAAAAGAAAAGAAAAAAAAATTAGCTTTTGTAAATAATTACTCATTGTCCAATATTAAAGTAAAAAGAAATGTAAATAAACACTTTTATAAAAGTAAGAAAGAAAAGGAAATCCTTGAATCAGGTTATCTATACCCATTTGATCACTTGGAAAAAAAAAAAAAAAAATTCCCACCAGATCCTTATATTCCAAGTAATGAAGAAAACGAAGAAAATGATGATAGTATGTTTGATGAACTTAATGAAAGCACAGCTGAAAATGAATTGATAGATTATGATAACGATGATGAAGATGCAAAAAAAAGTTTTGGAAAAACAACTTTCAACCGTCCTCATTATAGGGCACCCATGAAAGAAAGAGATAAAGAAAGCGATAAAGCTAGCGATGAAAATGATAAAGGAATAAACAATAATTTGGATAACGAACTCGATGGCGACCTAGCTAGCGAGCCAAATACTACTGACCAAATCACAAATGCAATGATAGAAAATGAAGAAGCAGAAAATGCAAATGAAATACAAAAAGAAGTTATAAATGTCTATGTTTATTCATCTGAAATAAATAAAGAAAAAAATGAAATAATGAAAGATAAATTATATTATCTTATGCATACTAGTATGGATAGTATATTTATTAAATACTTTGAACTAAACATACAATCACATATAGATAATAAGGAAAAAAACATTAGTGTTTCCTATGAAATAAAAAATAATACCTTTAAAAAGAGTATACATTCTCTTACAGAATTAATTGAATTTTCCCATAAGTTGAAAAAAATATTAAATGATAAAGTTGAGGAATTATTTAAAGAAAAAGAAGATGAAGAAGAAATGGAAGAACATGAACAAGATGAAAATGCAAAATATTTAAAAAATAAACTTAAAAAAGAATTAGAAGAATATAAAAAAGAAAGAAAAATTACAAATATATCAAAAAGAAATTTACAAGTTAGTATAGAATCATCTCTTAAACTTATAGAAAAATGTACACAAAAAATGTACACACAAAATTATGAAATAACATTACGTGATTTAAAATTAGCTTATAATATGTTGCCTTGTAAATATTATGGATATTTTTTATCAGACGTATGTGCAAATATTTCAATGTTGTCTTACTATACAAATGATTTACAAGGAGCTTTTAATTTTGCTCTAAAATCAATTAAATATGAACCGAAATATAAATTATCTTGGAAATGTTTAGGGGATGCATATAGAAGTTTTCGAAAATTTTGGCAAGCTAAAAATTTTTATGATATAGCTATATATTTAGGTTATAAAGATGAAAAAGGAGAAAATTTCGAAAAAATTACTCAAGAACTAACTAATTTAACTCAATCCGCTTTAAAAAATGTAGATTTATTAAAAACGAATATGAACAATTATACTAATATAGTAATTAAAAAAAATATAGGAATAGTATTAAATAAAAATCCAGACGAAATAGGAGGTTGTTATGTGTCTTATATAATTGAAGGAAGCAAAGCTAGTAAAAAAAACTTTAACCATGGAGATCAAATTGTTGCATTAAATAATATTGTAACTTATGGAAAGCCAATTGATGATTGTTTAAAGGCGTTTCAAAAAAATGATGGCTCTTATGATATAATATTTTTTAAAGGAAATATAATTGAATTATATGGTTTAGAAGCTTACAAATATTTAATTGAAAATAATTTGTTTTACATACTTTTTGAAAATGAAAAAATCTCATCTTTTAAAAGAGATGAGACTATATTGTTTGACATGAAAGGATTTGGAACATTTTCCGAGTATGGAATGTCCAAAGGTGAGAATATGTAAAATTTTGAAAAAAAAAATTCAGCTAGCTATTATTCAGAATATTTAAGATAAAATTCAAATTTTACATGAACACGGTCATAATTGTTCATGTATTTATAGAATTTTTTTTTTTTATTCAAAAATTAAATTTACTTATTGTAACTTTTTATGGGAATTCTATGCTAATATAAAATGTTTAAGGGGATAAAAAAGTAACAATTAAAGCGAACAAACAAAAAACAACTCAAAATAGATCCGAAGAAAATTTGTAAAAACGAAATAATATTCCCTTTGGGATTTTCAAAGTTTACACATTTCTTACATGTACAATTTTAGAGAAATAGCTACACAATTTTTTTTTTAATTATTTATTTTATTTTTTTGGGAAAATAATATTTTGTCATATAAATTTATATAATTTTTGTATTTTTCTATGTCTCTTTTTGTCCAATCTTTAGTTGGTTTTTTGATTGATTGATTTTTAAGAGTCGATTTATTTTCAAATTTTTTTTTTAATTTTTGTATATTGATTGGTATTTCACATTCCATTAAGAATGATTTAAACTTTTGTTCATATTTTCTTCGTAGAGACGTTGAAAATTGTTTATTTTCTTTATAAAAGAAAAAAGCTAAAAAATGTATTGCACTCAATTTTACAGTTAATCCAGGATATAGTGGTCTATGTTTTCCTAATTCGTATAATCCCTGACATATAATGTCATACAAATATGTTTTAAGATAAACTAAAGTAGTGATATCATTTGTGGATTTAATTTTTTCAATGATAATATCAAACATATTTTGATTATATAAATAGTCTTTAGAATTATTAACAAAAGTTTCCATTTTCTCTTCATTTTCAAATAAATAATATGCATTTTCATATTTTATACAATAATTTTTATTTCCCTTAACAAAATTATTTTCATTTTTTAAACTAACCAAACAAAATCCTTCATTCTCTATTTTAATATCTTCTTCTAAGTTTATAATTTTTTCAAACTTTTTAGATGGTTCTTCTACATTTATATAAGTTTCAGGATCTGCTTCAAAATCTAAAACATCTTCATAAGTATTAACCAAATAATAATTGCCATCATAATAGACAGTATAATTATCATATATGTTGCATTTTTCTAAAATATTTTTTTTTTTATATGTAACTATACAATATTTATTAAATTTTATTTCTTGCTCATAATTTTCTTTTTCATATATATTAAAACCCTTAAAATAAGCAACTTGATTATTATATTTATATCTATTATATCTTTGATAACTTTTTATTTTTTCTTCAATTGCATTTTCTATTTCATATTTCATTTTCCACATATTATTATATTCTATATAAATAACATTATTATATTTTTTTGGAATTTTTTCTTTAATATTATTTATAAATTCACCAACATTTGTATTGTCTATATTTAAACAATTAGGCATATTTGAACATGCATTGTTCAGGTCATTATAATTACCATTACATATGCAAGTATTGGGTTGAGTTTCCCCTCCATTTTTATCGTGTATTAAAAATACTAAATGTGGAATTTCCTTCCCCATAAAAAAGCTAGCTAATTGATTATCATTAAATGGAATATTATATAATATACATCCATGAGATAAAACATCATATTGATTTCTTCTTAATTTGATTAGTTCAATTATTATTTCATCATTTATTTTGTTTTGGTCGATTAGTTTTTTATATTTTTCTATTCCATAACCAAAGGATAATAAACTTTGTAAGTTAATTATTTTATATTTAAGGTTACTTTTTTTTAAATATTCATATATAGAATCAATATGTATATTTGTATATAAAAATATAAATGGGAGAATAAAATTTGGTGATGGTTTGATTTGATTTAAATAATGAATTGGATTTTTTGAAAATGTGTTTAATTCATTTTCAGTTCTAAAATAAAATAAAAAAGAATCATATATAAGTAAATAATTTGTGTCTATATTAACAATACTATCAATATTTACAGGAGAATAAAAATAAAAGCTTGATAATTTAATATAATTATTATTTTTTAAAAAGTTAGCCCATGTTTTATCAACCCTTTTTATATTTAATTGATGAAATAAATTATTTCTATATTGTAACATGTCTTTTAATCTATTCTCGATAAATGTTCTAACATTTTTTATATGCACTTTTCCTATATCGATTTTCCAAATGTTTGTATTTCTTTCAAGATACTTAACTATTTTTTTATTTTTTTTACAAATTCTTTTTATTTTATCTAAATTTAATTTATTGTCTTTCTTTATATTCAATTTTTCATTTATAATTTCTTTACCATATTTCTCTTCTTTACATTTTTCTTCTTTTGTTTGATAATATTTATTATATTGTTTTATTTTTGCTTTCAACTTTTTATAGTTTTTTCCTTCATCACATGTCAAATATATTACATGTTCAGGAACCCGATAAGAATATTTCAAAACCTTTTCAAAATTATTTAAAACACTATTCTCTAAAAATTTGTATTTACTTCTTAATATTTTATTTTCATTTTTTTTGGAAAATATTTCTTCTGTTTCTTCTATACTTATTACATCTTTTTTGTATGGAAATGGATCATCCGAATCATATGTAGAATCATCATCTTCTGAATCACTACTATTTGTATCTGAAGAAAAAAATTCATTACTATCATTTATACTGGTATAAAATCGTTCCTTAGAAAATGTTGTCTCGATTTGTTGATTATTTACAGGTTCATAATCTTTATTTATATTGTCTATTTCTTCCCCCATTTTATCATTTACTTCATTAGATGCAATATTTAATGGTGTGTGAACATTTTCCATATCAGTAGTTCCATTTTTGACATCTAATTTAGATGTACATGAATCTGTTCTGATATCCATTAAGATCGATTTCAAAAGATTTTTCATTTTTTCCCCTGAAGTGATACTAAAAATAGATTTTCTATCATATAAGTATGTGATAAGACAGTTTCCAAGTTGTTCATGCAATATTAATCTTGTTGTCAAAATTTTTAAAATATTTAAAATGACATTAGATGGTTTTATTTGATCAAATAGTATGTCGTATATGTATTCATCACATTTTACATCTACTAATTGAATTTTATATATTTCTTTATCAAAATAACTAATGTTGTTTTCTAAAAATTGAATATCCTCATCATCTAAATAAATATCTTCTTCAAATTTTTCAAAGGGTATAGCATGAATTGGCAATATATTAAAATATAGTTTCTTTTTATTATCAAATTTAGACAACTTAAATAAGTAAATATATTTTAATATATATATGCATATATATGTAAGATTCATTAAAAATTCTTTTTCTATATTTACAATATTTAGACTAAATATGTTGGAAATATAATTTACTTCTTTTTCAAAAATGGATTCGTAATCAGATAAAAATAATATTCTTAATGGTGGTACTACATTAAAATTGTTTGAATAAAAATTAATATTTTTCATAAATAATAAAGAATGATATGGATTAGATAAAAAGTGTATTTTCTTATTATATATTAATTTTATATTATTCCTAGATTTATATAGCCAATTATATTTTTTTAAAATATATGGACAGTACATATTTATATAACAGTTATTTATTTTATCAATTAATTTATCATTTTTTAATACACTATTATAATTTAAATAATTGTGAATATATGGATTTATTAATTTTTGAATCTGATCAAGATATGCATATTGATTATTTTCATAAGCACTACTATATTCTCCTTCTTCTTCTTCTAAATTTAAAATATTTAGATTAAAATTTTCTTTTTCTAATTCATTAAGCATTTTAATATAATCTTTATTATATAAATACATGTTATCATAATTGTTTGCATTATTTATTGAGCTGTCTTTTTTTATTTTTTGTTTGGCTACTTGCTTTTCAAATTCACATTTAAAACTTTGCTTTTTTTTTCGCTTTAAATTAAACCCTATAATATTATCTATATTTATTTCCATTTTTTTAAAATACTTATAAATATTCATATTTAATGGCAACCCAGATATAATAAAACTATTATTAGAAACTATTTCTTTGCTTGTTAAATTTGGTGAGGATTCACTTCCTTGGTTGTCCTCTTTGTATAGAGTACTATCAAACTCTTCTACATCTATCATATTTGATATAGATTCTATTGATACATCTAAACGATTCGAATTGCACATCTGAGTGTTTTTTTCCTTTTCAAATGTTTTGATTAAATGTAGACTAAATTTATCTATACCCTCATTTATAGATTCTAAATTTTGAGAGCTAAAAATTGGGTCTAACACATTATTTAAATGCAGATCCATTTTTTCATTTTTTTTAATTACTAGAAGGTTGTATAAATATCGTATTTTTATTGCTATAGTAGAAATTTCTTTTAATTTATTTGATTCATTAAAATTGGTGCTCAAAGTAGATGCAGGATTTTGTTGATCCCCCGAAGATTCATTCAAAACATTTTCTTCTTCACAAAAAGGTAAATCATTTTTTGTCTCTAATAATTCTATAATTTCATTTTTAAGAAAATTTAAATTTCCAATAATTTTTCTAATTATATACATGTTAAAATTATTTGTTTTTTTCATTTGTATACAAATATATCTAACTATAAGTATGTCTGATATTTGTTTTCCTTTTACTAAATTATTAAACTCGAACATATATATATCTAAATTATCTTTAGCCATCTCATCTTTTGATTTTAATATATTTTTAAAATATTCTTCCACATCTATATGTATTATTTTTTCATATGAGTTTAAGAAATCTAAAATTTTATTTTTTATCCAAATATTTGGAAAATATATAATGATATTAAAATTAATTGATTCTTTTATTTTTTTACTTGAATAAAATTGTGGAAATTTTAAAAATTCAATCATTTTTTCATAATTTTCTAAAATATATACTTTATTCTTATAAATTATTTTAAACCCTTTTTTCCCTTTTGTAAATTTCTTTTCATCAATATATGAAACTGGACAATATTTGTAAAACTCATTCCAATTTCTATAATAATATTCATACTCTTCTTTATGATTTTTGTTTTTATCTTTTTCTACATTGTCATCTGACTCATTCACTTCTACACAACTTGTGATCATATTTTCTGACTCTAAATCTGTTAAAATTGTTTTTCTTTTTAATTTTATCACTAGTATATCGTTTTTATAATTCATTTCTGTCTCCTCAGCATAAATATTATTATTTTTTTCTGTCTCATCTTTTTCGATATCTCCCCCTAGCATTTCTCTCTTCTTTTGATACTTATAAGGGAAAAAATTATTTTTAAAAAAATAAGAATAATTATTTTTAATCATATTAATATAGAATAGTTTATTGATTGATCTGTTTTTTATTATATCTATGTGTATAATTTTTAATGTTTCAAATATTTTCTTTAGTTTTTTTTCTAATTCATTTTTATTTTCCTCACACATCTCATCTATTTCTTTAACTTGAAAATTGTCACTTTTTAATTCTACACTATTATGAGAAACAATGGTTGAAATATCTTTTTCATATTTTATTGATTCAAAATATGTTTTTAAATCTGTGTAATAATTTGTATAATATTTTATAGGATCATTACATTTGTAAATATAATTTATTCTTTTGTTTGCCAAATTAAAATATTTATCACTTATATCATTTGCATTTATCATATTGATGTATTCACATGTTTTTCCATATTTTTTTTCCCATAAATTTTCCTTATCTTGATTTCTCTTTATTTCATCATTCTCTTCTAACTCTGTTTCTTCTTCACTACTTTCTTCTGATTCTGTCTCTTCCTCACTACTTTCTTCGGATTCTGCATCTGTTTCAGTATCTGTCTCTGTATCTGTCGTGGATTCTTCTTCCTTCTCTTTTACTTCATTTAGTTTATTTACCGGTTCTGTTTCTAAGTAATTTTTCTCGATGCTATCTATGCTTAGATACTCTACATCTGAATATCCATCCGATTCGATATGTTCTAAATTTTCTGATAAAATTACCGCCGTTTTATTTTGATCTTTATCTTGAGTATCATCACTTATTTCTTTCTTTTCCTGTTCAACTTCATTATTTTCATCACTTTTGTTATCTTCTTCTTTTTCACTTGTCTCATCATTTTCTTCACGACTTTCTGAAAGATTGTCAGATTCATCATTACTACTTTCATCTTTTATAGATTCTGTTTTTATTTCATCGCTTGAATCTTTATCTTCTCCTTCTTTACTTATAACATTTAATTCTTTTTCTTTTGCATCATTGTTTTCTCCATTTTGAGGGTTGATGTTTTTGTTTTTAAACGCTATTAACAATCGTTGAAATGCTTCATCAACGGGTTCTGGTTCTATATTATTGCATCTAAAAAAGAAAAAAAATATGAACCGATGAAATATAAATCACTTATTCCACAAAAAAAAAGGAGAATCATCACACATATAGATATATACAAATAAATATGAAAACAAATGAAGGAATAGATTAATATTTTTCGCTTACATTGATAGTTTGTGAATGTTTAAGAAAATGCAAAAAACGGGAAAGGAATCCTTAAAGGGGTTTGGAAATATTAAATTGTGATCCTCTAACAAGAAATCACTAACATTTATTTCGGTAGTATTAGACACATTTTTTAAAAAATTCATATTTAAAAAATTAATATAATTAATATAATTTAAATTAGATAATTTTCTTAATTTTAATAAAAAATATTCTGTATATTGTATAAAATTATTATTTAAATATAAAACATAACCATTATTTTTTGATATCATTGTATTCATATATTCTAATGTTAAATCCATCATTATTTTTAAATCAATAGATTTACCTTTTTCGAGATTTAAATTTATTAATTTACCTAAAGGTGATAAAAGTTCTTTATCTATCTTAAAATTTTTATTTAATATTATTGATGGCTCAATAAATTCAACTTTTAGTTTTTTTATTAAATTATATATATTTGGACAACTATTAGATATTATTATAAAATTTTCTTTTTTACTTCTTTTATTTATTTTTATAAAATTTCTCATCTTATTTATATCATCTACAAATAAATATTTTAATTTATTTCTTTCATTATTTTTTTTATGATATAGTTTTATGTATTCTAATTTGTCTTCTATGAATTCTGTGTCATCTACTAACTTTTCTGTCGTTGTCATTTTTTCATAAATTGAAACATTTTCCTCTATTTTTTTTATTTCACTAATGATATTATCATTTGATTCTTCATTTATTTCTGATGACTTATATACATTTTCTTCAAACTTCACATATTCATCCGTTTTTTCATTTGTCTTTCCTTCATCTTTTACCCTTTCAAATGATTTAGAACCTTCATTTAATTTTTCACCTTTTTCAGTCTCAACATTGGGATCAAAACTATCGTAATGGGTTCTATTTTCTAAATCAGACTTAAGTTTGTCTGAATCATCATTAGATGATATATCATTACCATACTTCTCAACACTCAACGATTTTTTAGAAATGCCATCATAGGAGTTCGAAATATTTTGACCCTCTTCATGCACTGATTTGCTTTGTGCATGCTCTAGGGGATAAATATTTTTTTCATCATCAACATTGTTAGTCACTTTGTTTTCATTTTCTACATCGTTAGTCACTTTGTTTTCATTTTCTACATCGTTAGTCACGTTATTTTCATCATCAACATTGTTAGTTACGTTATTTTCATTTTCTGCATCATTAATTATGTTATCCTCTTTATGTTGAAAAAGGGGATCACCACTCGTTTGCTTCTCTACTTGCTCTTCTTTTTTATAGACCTCTCCTGAACTAGTTATTAAACCTTCTTCATGATTAAATAAAATATCACCAGTTTGATAATCTTGAAATATAATATTTTTAACTTCTTTTTCATTTTTTAACAAATCTTGAAATTCTTCATTAAGTTCATTTGGAATTTTATTAAGCTGTTCAATTTGAAATTCTTTTACTTTTTTTTGATCTACCTGAACAGATAATAAATTTTCATTTTCTTTTTCTATTAATCCAATTTCACTTTTAATAATAACATCATTCAATATTTTATTAATTTTAATAAATTCTTGATTTATATTATTATTGTTTTCTTCTTTTTTTCCACACACATTTTTTATTTCTAAATTTTGAATTATATCATTTTTTTTATTTTCTAAATTTTTTGTCTCATAATCATTTTTTTCATTTTGTATTTTGGTAGTTAAACATTTTTTTATTATGCTATCATAATTTTCTTTGTTGTCTTCCCATTCATTATCTTCTTCTTCGCCCCATTTTTTCTCGTCGTTTTCTTCCTCATTTTCTCTCCCTTTTTCTTCTCCATTTTCTTCTACATTTTTCATGAGTTCATTTTCCTCAATTTTATTTAAAAAAATATTAAAATTTTCCTTATACGATTCGCAATTACTAGATATACTTTTTCTGACTGTTTCTAATAGCAATTCCTTTTGCTTCTTAATCTCGTTTTGCTTCATTTCTTCTTTTTCCTTCTCAATCTCGCTTTGCTTCATTTCTTCTTTTTCCTTCTCAATCTCGTTTTGCTTCATTTCTTCTTTTTCCTTCTCAATCTCGCTTTGCTTCATTTCTTCTTTTTCCTTCTCAATCTCGCTTTGCTTCATTTCTTCTTTTTCCTTCTCAATTTCGTTTTGCTTCATTTCTTCTTTTTCCTTCTCAATCTCGCTTTGCTTCATTTCTTCGTGTTCTTTTTCAATATCATTTTCCTTTGTCTCTTCTTTTTTAGACTTCGACCCTTCTTTCTCGTATTCATTGCGCTCTTTAGAATCTCTGCCTTCAATTTCAGAACTGCTTATCACATCTTTGCTCTGCTCAAGGTCAGGATTTATTATCGAACCTGAGGCACTTTTCTTAACCGTTTCATTCATTCCAGATTTGGGAGATTTTATCAACTCATCATCAAGATGTATATTTTTAATTTCAAATGAACTATCATTTTGTTTATTATCTATATTTGTTTTATTGCTCATAAAATTTAATGAATCATCATTTGTACTATAATTTCCTTCTAAATTTATTTTACTATCATTAATTAGTCCATCTAAATTATTATAATTACTTTTGGATAAAGCCATTTTTTTTAGTTTTTCTTTATTTTCTAATTCTTCTAATGTCCTTTTCTCATTTTCTAGATAATTTTTAGTTTTAAGCATATCATCACCCTCGTTAGAAATATTTTCATTCGATATATGATTTAACTTATTATCAACTAATTTAATATTTTCTACATCATTGCTATCATTTATATTATCTTTTTTTATTTCTATACAATCTTTATCTTTCAAATTTTCTTTTAGTACATTTATGTATTCTTCATCTAAGTAATTCATTTCTTCGCTTTCCTCATTGTTCTGATTGATCTTACTATTTTTATATTCCTGATTAAACTCATTTATTTCTTTATTTCTATTGTTTATCTCAAATTCATTTTTATCACTTTCTTTTATTTCTCCTTTCTTATCCAAAGATCCATCCTCATTTATCGTCTTCACCGTGTCTACTTCACTTAAAATCTCTTTATTTTCCATAGCCTTTTCTTCTTCAGTCATTTTTGAATCATCCTTCCTATAATTGCATATTTCTTTTTTTTGATCTTTATTTTTGCTTGCTGCACCTTCACTTTTGTCATTACTAATGTTTGTGTCACTTCCTAAATCGTCCACTAAATCTGTTGAAACGTCTTTGCTAGTTTTCGATAATACTTGTGCTGACTCGTTCAGAATTTTAGTTGACGTATCTTCAGTTTTACCTGACTCATTCATAACTTTGTCTGTCACATCTTCAGTTTTGCCTGATTCGTTCATAATTTTATCTGTCACATCTTCAATTTTACCTGACTCATTCATAGTTTTGTCTGTCATATCTTCAATTTTACTTGACTCGTTCACAATTTTACCTGACGCATCTTCATCAAATTCTTCAGTATCATAATCATTAGAGCCTTCTATCTTGCATTCTTTTGTAAATTCCTCCAAATTAATTCCGTCAATAAGAAGTAAAGATTCATTTGACAAATTTTCCATTTCCGATGTAGTTACCACATATGGTCCATAGAATTGTTCTCCATTATGCTCGTCTTTATGCTCACCTTTATATTCATCTTTATGCTCATCTTTATGCTCATCTTTATGTTCATCTTTTGGCTTTTCTTCTTCACTAATTTGATCAATTTTACTTTGGGCTTTATTTTTGCCTCCAATAAATTTTAATTTCGAAAGCATGCTTATTATCGATCCATCTGTTTTTCTTCTATTTTTATCAGCTTCTTTTTTTGAATCAAATTTATTATTTTCAATAGTTGAGGAACTAAGCACATTTTTTTTATATTCTTCTTTGGTGTTACTGAAATCTAATTCATTTAGTTTTATTTGAAATTCATTAAACTTTTTTAAACCCCTATTATCTTTCGAAATGCTTTCTTTGTTTTGTTTATTTTTTTCAAAATCTACAAAATCATAAAAGAGATTCAAAAAATAGATGTGTTAGAAGTGAAAACATGCATGTATTGGTTCACAAAAACATATGTATTCCTCATGCAAATATAATATGAATTTTTTTTTTTTATTTTAACCATAATATATTTTTCTTGTGATTGACATTTTAGAAGATAATTCATCTGTTTTACTTATTCCTTGAATATATGTATTATTATTTTCATTAATGTTGTCCGTTAGAGGTTCTAAAGGACTAATTTCATTGACATCAAGGAGTAATATACTTCTTTGGGTCTTAGGATCTTTTTCTTTATTATTTAACAAAATTTCAAATAATTTTTTAGCTGATTTTTCATTTTCATCTTGATCATAGTTTTCAAAAGATTCATGAGTATTATTATTTTGGGGAATACCTTTTTTGATTTGTTCTGATTCATTATTTATGTTTTTATTATCGCTTTTAGATGTACTATCCTTTGATTCTGTTTGAATCGGATCACTAATAGATGCAGTTTTATCCACTTCATTATCAAATATAGACAATTTTTTGTTATCTCCAACCCCTATATTTCTTTTAAAATTAATTATAATAATAGGTTTTTTTTTTGTAATTTCCCCATTTTTATTTTTAATTTGAATAAATGTAATTCGATAAAATAAAGACTTTAAAAAAATTGCATAATCATGAGCATTTATAGTTGGAGTCCATATATCGGCTAATTCAAAAAAGGTATTAAAAAAAGAATCAAAGTTTAAATATTTTTTTCCTTTTGAATCATTATTCCATTCATCATTTATAATTTTAATGACTTGTTTTATTTCAAATTGTGGAATTAAAACTTTACATATTCTTAACATAATTTTAAAATATTCGATTTTACTAAATTTATCATTTAATTTTTTATTTAAAATATTTGTCCATATATTCTTTACACATTCTACAAATACATCATTACTCCTTATTTTTTCTCTTTCTCTTTTTAAATCTTCATTTTCAAATCCTATATCTCCTTGATTCAAATATTCTTTTATCTTTGTTATGTTTTCTACATCTGGTACAAACCCATTACTAAACCTTTCATCCATTTTATAGGGAGTTAAAAGTGTATAGTAACTAGGATAGACAAATCAAAAAAGTGAAAAAAAAAAACAGAGAAAAAATACATTTGACCCATATGCTATAAATGCATTAAATATATCACTAATTTTATAAAAGATAATTATATATTCATGCCTTTTTTCGTAGAACAATAATATAAATATAGATGATATATGATGAAAAAAAATGATGAAAACTTAAGAAAAAAAAGACAGAATAAAATTTACAAACGTTTGTAAAATTCCTAAACCCTTTACAATAAATTATAAAATATTTATGATATTGAAAAAGAAAGAAAAAAAATTATATACACATTAGATAGGAGAAAATACTAGTATAGAAAAAAGAAAACATTTAAGCTAAAATGGATTTCGTAAAAAATGGAACTTCGCATATATTCATTCCTACATACGTGTGTATATGTACAGATACATTCCTATTATATCCTCTTAATATTATTAAACATCAAACCGATATATGTTACATTTTTTTATATTAAAAAAAAAGTAATAATTTTTATTATAGAATTGAGAAAAAGATATAAAGTTTGGCATATATATATGTCTCTATTTATATACACTATAAATTAGCAATTGCTCAAAAATAAAATGTTTAATATATTTTAGACAAAATTTAAAATGTATATAAACACATTCTCCTTAATATAGGGACATATATTTTCCTCTCCTTTTTCTGCATTCATAAAAAGGGTGTAGGAATTATTTTTTTTTTTTATTTTTCACAAACCTTTTTTTTGTCATCATATTATGCTTTCTTTTTTATTTCTTACTAATTTTATATTTTCAAAAAAACGGAAAAAAGATAGGATTAAAAAAAAAAATTATTATTTCACAATTTTTATTAAAAGTGTATATGCTATATATATATGATAAAAGGTAACATCTCTTTTTCCTATCAAGTATATTATTATTTTTTATTTATATTAATCAAGTTTTAGTAAATAAATAAAGAATCATTGATATTTTCTTATTTTTACACTAAAAAAAATAATTCACTATTGCATTGTTATAATAAATAGTAGATATTCAAAAGTTCGTGAATCGATAAGTATGTATCAAACATGATTATACCATACTTACATGTAAATTATTATATTTTGAAATAAACCAAGAAATTAGTGTAAACACATTTTACTTTATCTACTTTATCGTTACAATTATATATTCCACATTGTTACAAAAATATGTCAAAAAAAAATAAATAAAAAAATTTTTAAATATTTAAAAACTAAAATTAAGATATATTTTTTCCTCTAATTATGTAAATATTAAGAAAACTGCTACATTAGTATCTTAAGATACTTGTGGCAATTTTTATATGTAATAAATAATATTACATTTTTGTGAACCCTCAACATATATTTAAATTCAGTCATATATTATGTACATGTGCATGCATACATCTATCAAAATTTTAGTAAAATATAAATATCCTTACTATAATTTTATTCCTACCTTTAATATAATAATTAAATAATAAATTATAATTCACATTATAAACTCAAATTTGTAATTACCACCATACAAGGAAAGAAGACTCACACTACACAGTAAGAAATGTAGATATGATCATTCAGCTGGATGTATATAATATATTTTTTCCATACCATTTTTTTATAAAAATAAATGAACAATTTATAATTTGTATACATTTTTTTTCACAGAAATGGAAACACAAATAGCGGATAGTGATGTTAATAAAATATTAAGCCAAATGAATAGTAAGAAGGAAAGAGAAACGGAAGATGAATGTGAATTTCCTTTATATAAAAAATTAAAAAAAAAACATTATAACTATGAAAATAATTCAAGCAATTTTATATTAACCAAACCAACATACACACAACAATTTAGCTCGATATATAGCATACGAATAAGTATAATGCGAAAATTATTAATAAAAACGTTACAAAAGCTAAATGTAGAAATGGGTGAGAATTTAAAGGGAAGCATAAAACAGGAAAGTGATGAAGATGTGAAGGGAAACATAAAACAAGAAAATGATGAAAAAAGCAATTATCACGTCTTGGAATATTTGAAAGATATTACGGTTAATGAAAAATGCTATTGTATTGGGACAATTTTTAAAAAAATGGATTTAAGGCCATCAATTTTAAAAGAATATATCAGTGAAATTGACTATCTTGATACAGTAATAAATTATTCACAAGATCAAGATGTTTTATTTTTAGAAGATGAAACAGCACGATTAAAATTGGAAGGGAATATAAATAGTGATCATTATGTTACTGGTTTGACTGTAATTATAAAGGGAGTCGGTATGAGTAATGGCTCAATACATGTAGATGAATTAATATATGCATATTTGCCAAAAATTGAAATTCCTAAATGTATTAGCAATGATGATAAATATATATTATTTGTTTCAGGATTATATATAAATGAACAAAATACAAATATAAATAATATATCATTATTAAGAAATTTTATTTTAGGATTACATGGAGATAAATTTATTTCTCAAAATTTAATTAGATTAGTTATAGTTGGTAATTCACTTGGAAATATAGATACAGATGTAAATGATATGAATGTAATTGACACATTTTTATCATCTTTATGTTCATCAGTTTATGTTGATTTAATGCCAGGAGAAAAAGATCCAAGTGATTCTACTTTACCTCAACAACCATTTCCAAATATGTTTTTTAAAAAATCAAAAAAATATGATTCTTTTCAATGTGTTACAAATCCATATATGTTTTCAATTGATAATGTAAATGTATGTTGTATGTCTGGTGAGCCAGTTAATAATATTACTTCCTTCTCTAAAATTACTAAATTAGATGCCCTTAAAATGATAGCAAAAAGTAGAATATTATCTCCTACTTCACCAGACACATTAGGATGTTACCCATATATAAATAATGATCCATTCTGTATTCAAGATGATAATATTTATCCACATATTTTTGTCAGTGGAAATTGTTCAAAATTAGAAATGCAATACTTAGAAAATGAAAACAAACTTCCTTTTTTGGTATGCCTACCAGATTTTAGTGTCACACCTAAAGCATTAGCTATTAATATCAAAAATATGGAATATAAAATTTTATCCTTCAATATTCAAGAAGGGGAATAAACTATATCCCCACCTACATATGGTTGTGAGAAAAAACAAATTATTCTACCTAGGAAATTAAAACTTTCCGAAAAATGTATTACTCTTTCTCATAAAATAATAACAATTTTTTTTTTTCCGATTTTTATACACAGTTAAGTGTAACATTTTTTTTTGTCAAACATGGCTGTATATATATGTATTGCACGCCCTTTTGTGTCTAATAGTAAAATGAATTTTAACAATTTTTAAAATACACACCCAAAAAATAAATTTAATATAATTTCTTACAAATAAATAAAATATCACATTATCATATGCAATAGAAATCGTTTATTGCCATAGTATTTACAATGTATCCAATGCATATTCCCCCAATTATGCATACTATCTTAATTTTACCCTATTAAAGTATTTGATATGTTTTTATTTCCATAAAATATTACTACGATTTTAAATGCAAATCGGTTGTGAAATATCTATTATATGTTTAAGATTATTTTGAACATAAAAAACAATTTCATTAAAAGAAAGCAAAAAATATAAAAAATAATAGTATGCTCACAAAATTATATATTTTTTATTTTGTTGTTTCTTCTTTATACATATATATAGGTAGGCATAATGCAATATGTTGCTTTATTCTTTTTTTTTGACAAGATAAAAAACAGACAAAAATCATAGTAATATATATATTCAAATATATGCATACACAAAGTTTACAATTTTAATATAACCAATTCATAATTTTAATTATATATTTTTTTTTTATTTCCCTAAAAAGCTAGCTTTTTAAAATATTCTATCGCATACATAATTTTATATACTATATTATACATTTTTTACATGCACCTGCAATATATTTATAAATTTTTATAGTTAAGTTTTATATTTTTTTTTTTATGAGAACTTAAAGTATTAAAATGTTATGAATGTTCATAAAATACAAAGAAAATATATGTACGCACATATTTATTTTGAATAATGATATTATATTATTAGTATTCCGAGAATTACACGAATAAAACGTAGCATATATGTGTGCGCACAAAAATACAATTATACTTTTTTTCGAAAATTAGACAACTGATATAAAATTATAAATATATCATTTTCATGCATTTAACGTTATAAAAAATTTAACAACACTATTTCCAAATTTTTTAAATAAAAAAATATATATTAAAAAAATAAAAGTATTAATAATACAAAACAAAATAATAAAGCATACACACAAAAATGAAAAGTATTAAATACAAAAAAAAAGATAAGTTAATAAAATAAAAAATAGAAAATGAATGAAAAAATTGTTATTCAAGCACCCCTGTTTGTTGTGCCCAATGAAAACAAAAGTAATGTACTAAAATATGAAAAAGATAACAACTTTAATAATAATCGAAATGATGCGGCAAATTTAGCTAACCATATATACACAAGTTTACCCTATAAAGCAAATGAAAGAGATAATGATGATATAAATGAAGAAATACCTTTAAATTTAAATGAAAAAGAAAACATGAATTGTTTTCTTAATAAAAAAAGTGTTAGTTTTGCACTAAAAAATAATGAAAAAAATGTGATCCAATCTTATAGAAAAGGAGAAATAAATAAAAGTTATAATATTATGGATAATATGTATGATGTTCATTATACAAATAAAGGAACCCAAAATTTAAATGATTATCTTAAACATGTTAATGTTAATAATACAGCACCATGTATAGGAGAATTTCGAACATGTATGAATTGTTTTTTAAACATTTCTACATTATTTTGTAAAACTTGTAATAATTTTTTATGTGCTATTTGTAACATTAAGTTACACAAAAATAGCCCCAATCATATTGTTAATGTATGTAACAGTGGCTTATATGAAAATAATTATAAATATAATGATATCATATTAAAAGAAAAAGACAAATGGCTAGTTGAATTAGAAAATAATACACCAATCAAAATTAGGGAAAAATGTAAAATACATACCACTGAGTATATAAAATATGCATGTAAAACATGCCAATATACACTCTTATGCACAGATTGTTTGCTAAGTGATCCTATACATGCAAAAATCAAATCAGAGAACAGAGAATTAGATGAATCAATGGAGTCGATAAAAAGCTTAGATCAAAGTATGAGCAAAAATGATAATGATAGCATAGAAGAAAAAAGAAAAAACATTCTTAAAATTGAAAATAATTTAATTCAAGAAATAAATAATAACTATCTTGAACAATCTAATTCAAATGATTCTAAATCGAATGTCAATTTTTCCAATATGCAAACTGATCAAAATATAATGAGTTGTAAATCAACCAATAATAATGAAGTATACAAAGAGAGTGGAATTGTTCGAATAAATAAGTGTGAATACGAAAAAGATAAGAAAGAAGAAAAAAATGATCAACTTGAAAATAGTAATAAACATGAAATCGAAAGATTAAAACCTGGGTATAAATTAGTTAGAGAGAATCATGAGATATATACATTAATTGATGCAAAAAATGAAATAAAAGAAGAGTTAAATAATAAATTAGAAATGTTGTCAAAAAAATCTTTAGTATTAAAAAATACTATACCGTCATTAAAAAATATTTATAAATATGGTAAAATAACTTGCAAAAATAATAAAAGGTCTATAAGAGCTGGTTTTACTATTACAAATAATTGTCTTGAAAAAAAAAAAAAAGCTTTTCATGAGCATTTAAAAAAATTACAAGATAAAAGTACAAACTTTTTAAAAAAATTAGATGAAGAAAGAAATAAATATCAAAATTATTTAGAAAAAAAAAATAATGAAATACAACATATGGTTAAGTTAAGTAATAGAAATCCAGGATTGTCTTTAGATTATTATGTTGATAAATTAGATTCATTTAAATGTTTATTTTTTACAAAAGATAATTTATTAGATATTGAAAAACCGTTAGAAATTCCTCATTCACAATTAAAATCAGAAAATATGTTTTCATTAATTGAAAAAAATAAATTAGAAATATTTAATTCTAAAAATCGAATAGATGGAATATCTCAAAAAATACAAGCAGAGTTTCAACGTTTGTTTAATATAAATACAGAAATACCAGTATATCCAGCTCAATTTAAAAACTTTTTACAAAAAAGAATGTACAATAATCAAAAAATAGAACCATCAAATGATGAGTCAGAAAATTTACCTATTTCAACACCTACTAGACGACAAAAATATTTTAAAATACTTCCCTTTACTTATTTATATATGAATATGGATATAACATATCAACATAATTTTATGAGAAAAGACACATTACATCAAAAATGGGAGTTAAAAACAGTTTCTATTCGTTCAGTATATTTATGTATCCATACCCATGCAAATAATATACAAAATGAACAAGCCATTGATATTAGACAGATTAAAGATAAGCAGAAAGAAAGTCATATTAACTCTAATCTTGAAAAAGAAGAAGTAAGTGAAAGTAATATGAATTCAAATATGTATGGAAGTAATAAGACAGTGAATAGTATGGCTAACGATATCGAGTCGATTATATGTCTTACTAATGTAAGAGTAAAAGAATTTACAGATCCAGATATAACTAATATAACAATTTTAGAAAAACGGAATAATCCTTATGGTATAGAAATAACAGAATATAATGATAAAAATGATTTGGTTGGTTATTGGCTATTAACTAATGAAAATAAATCTGAAATAAAAAATTTATTAGACATAATAATTGATATTAAAAATAAAAATAAAGATAATACACCTATCCCATCTTTCCATCCTAAAATAAATATGAATAATTCATTTTTTAATTATAATCAAAATAATATTAATACTATTTATAAACATTTTGCTTCAAGTATTGATGAGGATTCCTATTTACATTTTTTTAAAAATTCAATAAATTTAAAATCATATGAAAATAATGATTATATAAAAAAAGAGGATATTGATCCTATAGAGGGAAGTGATAATGCTAGTATTGAAATAGGCAATAATATAAATTTCCCTAGTTTAAAATTTTTACAAACACCAGGAGATAATTCCAAAAATTCAGATTTACTTAGTCACCATACAGAAGGGGAAAGTAAAAAAAGTGGATCTGGTACTCGATTAAAAATGCAAAAAGATGTAGAAAACATAACAAAGGTTGAAAAAATAAATGATTATGAAATTAATGATATTTTTTCAAATGAAGAATATCAAAAACATGAAAATTCGAATGGGATGATTGGTGAAGAAAATACAGATGTCGATTCTAAACTTAAAAATATATATGCACAAATATTAGAAAATAAAGAAAATAAAGGAACAATTTTAAAAAATTTAGCTGACAATTTAGATGTATGGGGAAATCGAAGTCCTGATACTAGTATAAATATTACAAAGAAAAATATAATTAATGAAGAAAAGCATTATCTCCCTTTAAGTATAGAATCAAATTTTTTAAGCAACTATTTAGATGCAAATCATTGTAGTAATGGCACTATAAATAGTTTAGCAATTAATTCACTCTTATGTGATAATATAGTTGGAAAAAAAAATGTCAAAGTAAGCTCTACAAAAATTATGACTAATGCTGATATAGTAAAAAGTTACACCACTCAAAATGAAGAAGATGTAAATAAATTTTTACAAAAAATAAACAACACATGTAGTGATACATCAAAGGAGAAAATCGATTTGGTTAGTAAAAAAAGTGAGGAGTCAATCGAAATAAATATACATAAGGATAGTCCACACGAAATAAATGAAAAAGAAGACAAAACTAATGATATTATCAATACTAAAAACAAAAATTGGAATACTTCATATAATAATAACAACATAAATGGAAACGAACTTTTCAGTAAAGTTCCTAAATTATTTAAGGTTAAACATTCTGATAATAATACAATAAATGATGGAGATACTAAACCAAATAATGTACTGGCTATCGAAATGAATAGATTTTCTGACCAAACAAATTGCGAAGAAAAGAATGAAGACACTAAGGAGGTTCTACTTAATGAGACAATTCCAAACGAGCAAACTAAAAATAATAAAACAAACAAGATGGAAAATACAATAAGAAATGCCTCTAACCATAATGAAACAAAATATTATTTACATGAACAAGATAAAAAAAGTATTAACAAGCCTAATAACAAAACTGTTTATATCGATAAAAAAGTAAATGAAGATGCTTTGGGCATTGATAAAAATGTAAACGGAGAAAATGATAAAAATATAAATAAATTACAAAATAATAAAAATATAAATAAATTGCCAAATAATACAAAAATTAAAGATAAACCAATATTACCTTCATGTATTAAAAATAATCTAACTGTTGCTAAAAATATAAAAGACGGAGAAAAAAAAATAGAAAATTTATCTAAAAAATTTATATCGTCATTTGATAAAATTCATAAAATTCCTCCTCTTGTGAAAAAAAAAAAAAATGCAATTTCTGAAAATCCTAATAAGTTACATAACAATTTTAAAAACGTAAAAAATAAAATGATAGACGATGAATTAAACAATCAAGTTACAGAAACTTTTATCAATCGAGTTTTAAGTCAAATAGGAAACAAAAAAGTTGGAGCCTAATGGTTGACCAAGTTCACATAATTAATCAAATTGTTGTAATCTTAACAAAGAATTATGTCGAAAAAAAAAAATGTGTTTACTCTTTTAAATAAGAAACACTAAAATTGGTGTATATCAATTATGCATATATGTTGGTTTTATTCTTGCAAATTGGCATGTGTACGTATCATACTATTTTTATTACATGATTTGTTTTGATACTCTAAAATGATAAGTCATAAGACTCTTTTTAAATGCATATATTAAACCTTCGTTTCGTGGTATGACTTAACTTTTTTAAATTGTGGATGTACATTTTTTTGCTCGAACTTGTGCACAGCATGCTGTGTAATTATCTTTAAAAAAAAGTTCATATGCAATTTGATAAATAAAAAATGGGATATAATAAGTTAGTTTAATTTAATTAGGTTAAATTTAGTAAGCATGAATTGTTTTTATTATTTTTTTTGGAAAAATAAAAACAGCTTTATATGCGCAAAAAAAAATGGTGTGAAACATAAATTTATGCAATTTCATGAAACAATAAAATGATGAATTTAATATAGGTACATATGTAAATTGTAAAATACATTGAATTATGCATTTCAGAAGAAACGAGAAAATGAATCAGTTCTTAATAGCAATATGGTTTACTATGCTATCTCATATGTATCTTTCCCTTTTATGTTTTGCACATATTTCCTTTTCAAATTCACGAACTTCTAAAAAAGATGGTGAAAAATGGCATGCTTAGGCATATGGGTTGTTTCTTGGTTGCTTATCCATACTACTTGGATTTCGTATGGTTTCATCAATTGACAATATTAAGCATGCAGCTTCAGTAGCACTATAAATTACATTTCTTTTTATTTTAGTAACTTCAAAAATACAATTAGAATATGCATTAATAATATCGCCTTCTAAGCAATCAACTCCATACCATATATCATTGGCTTCTTCGGAATGTTTTTTTCTTAATTTGTTTAATATATCTGTAGAATCATAGCCAGCATTATGAGATAAATATCTTGGAATGGATTCTAATGCTTTAGCAAAAGCATATAAAACTATTTGTTCTTTATTACAAATTGATCTACTATAGATTCTTAAATGTTTTGATAGTTGCATTTCAATAGATCCAGCACCTGGTACTATTTCTGAATTGCCTATGCATCTTAAAACAATCATTATTGCATCATTTATGGATCTTTCAACTTCTTCTATAAATTGTTTTGCACCACCTCTTAAAATTATAGTAACAGCTTTTGTTTTTAAACATTCTTTAAATATGTTATATCTTTCATTACCTATTTGTACTTCTTCAAATAAACCACAATTTCCTAATATGGATTCATTTAAATTAAATAATGATGTTTGAATAATAGCTCCTGTTGCAGTTGCTGTTCTTTTTAAATCTGCATCTTCAACTCGACCTGCACAAAAAATATCATTGTCAGCAAAAAATTGTGTAGCTATATCTCCTATAGGAAGTCTAGATAAAACAATATTTGCTCCACTATTTTTTATTAAATTTAATTTTTGAAATATAATATCCCATTCAGCTTGAACTATTGAATTATATTCATTTGGATTATCAATCCTTACTTCTGCATTTTCTTTTTCAGCTTTTAATTCTAATTCTACATTTAATAATAATATTTTAGGGTTATTAAATTTTTTAGGTTGTTGTTCAAAACCTGCATATGAAAATGTTTTTTTAAAAGCAACACCATAAATTAATTGAGTATCTAAACAAGATCCACCTGTTACTTTTTTTATACCTATATTAGATTTATCTAAATTATCTCCTAACTGATAAGCAGCATTAACTACTAGTTCCGCAAAAAAATTTTTATGATTTGATATTAATTTAGAATTTAATGCTGTTTGTGCACATTTTAATAATATATTTTTTTTTTCTTCTTCACTTTTATTTACAAAACTTAAACTTAAATCATTTAATTTGTTTATAGATACATTACATGCATTTCTAAATCCATCAATAATCATATTTGGTTCGATTCCATCGTTTAATAATACTTTAGCTTCATTAAGTAATTCACCAGCAACTACAACAACAGAAGTTGTACCATCTCCAACCTCATCATCTTGAGACTTTGCAATATCAACTAATATAGATGCAGCTGGATGAGATATATTTAATAGGTTCATTACTGTAGCACCATCATTAGTTATTGTTACATCTCTTTCTGTATAAATAAGTTTATCCATACCTCTTGGTCCTAACGTTGTTTTTACAATATCAACAATTACCTGACATGCATTGATATTTCGAATTATTTGACTTTTGCCCTGAGCTTTATCTGTTCCATCTTTTAGAAGGACAATGGGAAGAGACTGTAAAGGGTAAACAAAAGAAGCAATGTATTTATATGCATTCACATAATAAAGGAGAGTAAAGGAGAAAAATATATTCACAAGAAATGTAGATCCATAAACAAGCTTCTAATTATATAAGCACATACCATTAAATGACTCATCGTGGAAAAATATTTTATATTATGATATTTATATAATATTTAAAGGAGTAAAATAACTCTATACTATTCAAAAAGTATTTAGCTTTATAATTTGTCACCTTCAAATTGTACGCATAAACATGTTATGTTTTATGACCGTATTTGACACTTTTTGTTATTATTATGAATTAGGAAAATAATATGGAAAATAAAATATAAATTTATTTGAATTATTTTTTTCTCTATTTAAATATGAGAAAAATAACTTTTGTCAAAAAAATAAAAAAATTATGAAAAAAAAGGAAACTATTTTTTAAATAAGTATTCCGCTTACTTTTTCGTATGTATGTTTATCATTTATTTTTCTTATTTGTTTGATGTTTTATTTTATTACTATTTTTGTATATATACTCACAATATATAATAGCACAAATATCATTGTTTATTTATTTTTTTTTTTTTAAGTACAATTTCACAGCAAAAAAAATGTGGTGCTGCTATTTCCCTAGCATGTGCCAAGAATTATTATTTTTTTTAAAACATCGAATAAGTATATAAATTACATAAATATCTATATACATGTTATATTATTATTTTACACCTTTTAATTTATGTAGATTGTCAATTTAAAAGGCATACAAATGTTGAAAATAAAAATGGCACAACAAAATTAAAGAAAATTTTTACATATATCCTCCCATTAATTATCTCAAAATTTAATATTCCATGACATTCCTTTATGTTCCATACCCCTATATATATATGTCCTCAAAATGGCGGCAATAGGAAAAAAAATATAAAAAATACCTAATTTTAAGGGCTAAAAATCACAAAAAAAAGCTAAGAAAATACACATTAAGTACATCATTAAAAGTGTACACCAAGTTGTTGCTTTCATTAAATAGCCATTACTTATGAAGGCTTATCCTAAATTTTGTCACACAAAATGACAAAAAAATTTATAGAGCTAATAAAAAAATAATATAATTAAACCATACAATTATTACATACCCCCAAAAGGGTACAATATATTATTATGATATGATACACCTTTTGCTTATACTTCCAATCCATTATTAACAATGTAAAAAAAAACTGTGATAATAATGAAAGGAAAAATTAACACAATATGTGTTCTTCTTTAAAATGTAAAATAGTTTAGATTAAAAATGCAAGTTTATATTCTTTATAAATTAAAAAAAAAAATGAAAAATTACTAACAAGCGAATATTTCACATTACGCCTAACTGTATATACACACATGCATAAAAATATGCACATATCATAAAACTAGCTAAATTTTTTTTTTTTTTTTTTTTTTTTTTTTTTTTTTGGCAAGCTATGTGATATAGCCAAACAGTTATTCGTCTACTTTTCCACAACTAACAACTGACATAAATTCGGAGGAAGTAACAGGGGATTGTTCTTTATTTGTAACAGAATTGTTTGTTTTTGGAAGGCTGTTTTTACTATCATTATCATTGTCATTATCTTCGTGTTGTATATGATCATTTTTTGAACTATTTGAATTACTGGGTATTATATTATTCTCTACATTTTCAAAATTATATATTTCTTGAATTGAATGATTGTCTTGTAAAAATGGAACATTTTTAGTGTTTTCAGTGTATAAATGGCTTGAGCTTTTTTTTTCGATTTTTGCATTATTTCCTATTAAATCAGTATTTCTTCTATTAATTAATATGTTGTTATATTCATTAATGTCAGGATAAAAAATGTCTCCACAATTATTTTGTTCGCATGATCCAGTTTTAAAACAGTTGCAATTCATTTTTTCAGCAAATATTTCATTACCCAATTTTGTAACGTCATTTAAAATTTTCTTATTTTCTGTTTTATTATTTTTAAAATTTAAATATATATTGTTTATACTAACTTTAGTTGGTTGTACATCACATATGTATTCCTTTTCGTCAGCACAAGTATTATAACATCCTGAAATATCATAATTATTTTGTCCATATATATTTATCTCATCTTTACTATTTTTGACAATATTTTGTTCCTTTGAAAATTTTCTTTCACCATTTATTGAACGATCCTTCTCAGATAAAGCATTATCTCTTCCCCCACATGTTCGTCTGAATATCTGACTAAAGTCGCATAATAAGTTTTCTCCTCCACACAAAATAGAACCTAAATTATTAGCCATATCATAAATTGAAAATAAAAAAAAATAAAACAATAAAAAAAAAATAATAATATAAAAAATAAAGCAATTATAACCAAAAAAAAATTATGAACAGAATAGAACAGCGGTGTGTGTTAGGTTTTTTCAAATTTGTGCAAAACTAACTAAAATTTTGAATAATTTACAAACGTACAAAAATTATCAACCTAATTAAATAAATATAATTTACTCCAAATAATAATAAAACTTCAATTAAAAAAACCAAATTAATTCCCTTGAAAAAGAAAATACTAAATAAATAGTTTAGTTGTAAAAAAAAAGTAGTTACAAATACTAAGTTGATAAATTTTATATATTTTTATAGGTACAACAAATAAGGAGTCGTTATATATGTGTGTGCATCCATCTAAATTATTACATAGAAGTTGTAAAAAAAAATACACCTAAATAACGAAAAAATTAGTAGATTAAAAATAGAAAATTAAAAAATTAGTTATATGATATTCTATATTATATTACAAACTTTAACACACCCTTTAAATGGAGTTAAACCCCTTTTTTAAATATAATTTTTATATCCAAAAAAATATCGACAACACTATAAAAATTTCTTAATACACCTTTTTATTATTGCCTATTTTATTTTTTTATTTTAAACGCACTTTATATAATTAAATGTATTTTTTAGTAATAAATTTTATAAAAAAACAAAAATAATAAAACTTTTTTTAGAGAAAAAAAATTAAATTCCTTTAACAAATTAACAGACAAATTTTAAAATAATAATGAAAAATAAAAGTATATATATTTTTACAACATTTTTTTTCTCTCTATATTTCTTAAGCGGCTAAAAGTGGCAACATTGAAAATAATGAATATTACCAAAAAAAAAATTATAATTTATAGAAAATCACAATTAATTAAAACAATTTAAACAGGTACAGCATTGTCAATAATTATAAAAAAATTGGAAAAATTATATTCACTATTTTGTTCATCATTTATAGCACCTAAAGATTGTCTATATATAAACATAAATAGTAGTCTTGCATTATTATTATAAAACACAATATTATGTAGTTTAAAATTTTTAATAAAAATAGTACAACATAAAAGAAAAGGGTAAATTGTATATATACCGCATTTTATTTGGCATTCAGTAAATAACTATAAATATATATGTATGTGTGTGTGCAAATACACATGATCAGTATTTTGTTTAATATCCATAATAAAACATAAAAGTAAATTTGATAAAATGAAAAAGAATAGAGATCATATTATTTTTCTTTGTGAGTATATAGAATATAATAATTTCCATATATAGTTAAAACGGTTTTATATTGTATTCTTAAAACAGTAAAGAGTGTGGTTTTGGAAAATAATTGTAAATAAATTATATAAAAAACATTTCACCTAAGAATTAATCATCTGACTTAGTCATATAAATATACAAAAAAAATCTGAACAATTCATGTGAAATTTAATTATGTATATTTTCATAAAAATTTATGCGAAATTTTAAATGAATGACCATTTTTTTTAATTACTATAAAAAGGGAATAAATAAATGCACTATTTTTTTTATTTAATTGCTATTATAATTTAAAAAAAATTTATTAAAAGTGCCAAAATATAAATAATAACATATTTTAATCTTATTTTTAATGACCAAATTAATCAAAAATAAATAATTTAAATAAGTACATTTTTCATATTGAAAAAAATACATATTAAAAATAAAATATTATAAAAAGCATCCTTGCGGGAGGGGCATTATCGCTGTAAATGACGACTAACGGATACGCGATTATTGCTAGTTGAAAACTACTCCAATTCCCGTCTCGATGCTTGCAAAAGCAGAGAGCAATTTTTGTAGCCTTTTTAAAGGCAAACAATTTTAACTTATCAACATTTTACATATTTTTTTTTATTTAAAGATTTGTGGGGGGCGTAGGGTCATATTTCTCGGAATAAGTTTTATACTATTTTGAAATATTTCTTTTTTCTTGTGAAAATAATACTCATTCCTCATATGTTTGCAAAATAGTTTTTTTACTAGGATATATAATAATTATATTTCATGAACAAAATAAAATGGAAAATGAGCATGTGTATTGGTTTAATGGAAAAATAATTATGTATGGTATATTAGCTATTTCGTTATATTCTTAATATTTTTTTTATCAAATATTTAGGCAATCATAAAAAAAAATGAAATAATTTTTGCTGATAAGATTATTTTATATGTAGCCTAAAATGGAAAGAATGAATACAAAAGTTGTATTTTCATAATTTCTTAATTTTCTTCTTTTTTTATATTTTCCCTTTTCGAACAAATTCGGTATGCCATCTTATTATGTTCATAAAAATAGACCCCCAAAACAAAGGAAAAAAAAGCTGTAACTATAACTAGCTATCTCATTTTAATGCCTTAATTATGTTTGAAAATTTTATAACAAATTTTAATAATCATTAATCACTAAGGAGTTATATATGTTTTAATTTGAGGTATGTATTCATATAGGATTGTTTTGCTAAAAAATATTTAATGACTATACAAGATTTACAAATAGTATACACATTTATGAATTTATCATAAGTATATCCTCTAATTAAGACTATAATCCTTTGGTCCTTTATTTTTCATTTCCTTTTCCCATAACATTAATCATATATCAGTTACATTTTAAATAATAATATTATATATTCAAAGGAATTTCCTATTCATATCAAATATATTCCCTTTTCCATATTACACTATTTAAAAAAAAAAAAAAAAAAAAAAAAAACGGATAATTTTCTCCAAAGCAAATATTCTACTAGTTCTATAATGCATACATATAATATATATTTTATTAAACCAACTGATTTTTTTTTTTTTCTACAATTTAAAATTAACCAAATTAACAATATTATTATTTAGCCTAAAAATAAAAATTCGTATTATATATAAAAGTATATATATTTTTGTTTCTCTATTTACATAATCACTATCAAATTCACTTAATTTTTTTCATTTCCTTCGAGGATACTTATTTTTTAATATTCAAAAGGTAAGTATATCAAATTCGTATTTAGTTATATTTATAATGTAGCATATGCAATAAAATTAGAATAACCAACATACATTTTGTATGTTTAAAATATAAGATTTCTTATGTATGTATGGGCGTGTGCATTTTTTTTCCAAATATGTAATACTTGTTTTTATCATTTTTCAGAACAAATTAAAAAATATATTAACAAAAGGAAAAATGAGTTTTGAAATTCAAGAGGAATATTATGTCCCCCCAGAAGTCTTATTTAATGCATTTACCGATGCATACACTTTAACAAGACTATCTAGAGGTTCTTTAGCTGAAGTGGTAATGTCATACAAAATATAAGATGGAAAATAAAATGTCATACTAATTTATTAATCCATTTTTCATTATGTTTTATATAACTTGTTTTGTCATATTTGATAGGACCTAAAAGTTGGAGGGAAGTTTACACTTTTTTCTGGAAGCATAAGTGGCGAATTTGTTGAAATTGACAAGCCAAATAAAATAATTCAAAAATGGAGATTTAAAGATTGGAATGATTTAGATTATAGTAAGGTGACAATGGAATTTGTGCCCATAAAAGAAAATCACACTATGCTTAAGTTGAAGCATGATAATATTCCACAAACTAACAGATATAATGAAGGTTATAATGGATTACATATATTAGAGATGTTTTATTTTTTTTATAAATTCAACCAGTCTCATGTCCACTCCCACATTTTACTTTTTTTCAGGAGGCACATTAGAAAGATGCAAAGCTGGATGGGTAGAGAATTATTTACGTAATATTGAAATGGTATTGGGATACCCTAAGAAAAAATAGAACATAGCAATGAAATTTACTTTTTTATTTGTGCATATATAAAAGTATGCTTGAAAATAATTTTTTTTTCTTAAGTCCTTTATTTATATTATTCGTCTAACTAGCTATTATCAAATCAGTTTCCTTAATATTTTACACTTTCCATTTGTTTATTCAATATTTTTTTTTTACCATTTTTTAATAATATGACTGATTTTAAAACATGATTATAATTACAACTTTTATATTTAGAATGATGTAAAGGATTATCGTATTATTATTATTTAATTTTTTTTTTTTATTCCATTTATTTTTTAAATCTTTCACAATATCTTTAAAAATGGTTAAACATTTTTCATATGCATATTTTCAAACTAACTATAGTTAATAGTCATAAAAAATGAAACATATTTTATGCATATTCATTCAAATTATCAAACAAATTAACAAACAAATTAACAAACAAATTAACAAACAAATTAATAATGTATGAATGGAAAGAATACATATGTATAATCAACCCGATTGATCTATGCTTAGATACATAAAATAATTGCTTGAAGTATTTAAAAAAAAAAATAAAATATATAATTGTGAAAATTACAAAAAATAATTATTTTTTATGGTGAGATTTTGTATATATATTTTTTTTCTATACATTTTTCTACATTTTGGGAATATTATATTATCCATTTGAATTTTGGCTATATTTGGATATAAACAAAAATAATATATCCCTAAAAGGAAGAAGAAAAGTATATACTCACTATTTATTCTGTTTAATCATATTCACATAAATATGTAGTAAACATTTAACCTTAATTTTTTAAAGGTTTCCAAATTTAATGATTTTCCGAAAAATAATAAAAACAAAAAAAAACGCATAAACAGTGTAATGATATAAAAAATATCCTCAAACTATCCAAACTCAGAATGATCAGTATATCCCTATAATATATATATATATAGCATATAATATTATATACATTTATATATATATATTGTTGAAACGTGATTAAGTAATTGTAACTAGCAGGGAAAAGATATTATCCCCGCTAATCGTAATAAAATGTCAATTTTGTGTACAATAAGCGGGCAAACGCCCGAAGAACCAGTAGTAAGTAAAACTGGGTATATTTTTGAAAAGCGGTTGATTGAAAAGCATATTAAAAATTATGGAATATGCCCAGTAAGTGGAGAAGTACTAACTTTAGATGATTTATATCCAATTAAAATTGAAAAATTTGTAAAACCTAGACCAATTACAGCTACAAGTATACCAGGACTATTATCGATTTTTCAAACAGAATGGGATTCAATGATATCTGAAATGTTTACCCTAAGAACACATGTCAATGATGTTCGAAATCAACTAAGCCATTGTTTATATCAATATGATGCAGCTACTAGAGTAATTGCAAAATTATTAAAAGAAAAAAATAATTATCAAGAAGAAATAAATAATTTACGAAACCAAATTTTACAATTAAAAAATGGAAATGATATATTTGATGATTTAGAAATGGGAATAAGTGAAGATTTATTAAATGAAATGCAAAATATTGCAAAAGATTTATTAATGAATAGAAAAAAAAGAAAAGTAGAAAATGTTAACTCACCAAATGAATGGAAAAAAATTACAAGTACTAACGAATTTAATATTCATTCATCTGTAATACCAGGTGTAACTTGTTTAGCTATAGATATAAATAAATTAAAATATAATTATGACGATGATCATCAAAATCATAATTTTTTTTCGGGAGGAAAAGATGGAAATATTTATTATGTCTCATTAAATAATAATAAAATTATATCAAAATTACAAGGACATTTAAAAAAAGTTAATTCAATTATTTCACATCCATCCAATTCTATATGTATTTCTGGGTCAAACGATAAAACTATTCGAATATGGAAAGGGGACCCAGATACAAATGAATTTGTAACTTCACATGTAATCACAAAACATAAAGATAATGTTCATTCTTTATCATTACATCCTCTTGAAAATTATTTTATAAGCTCATCGAAAGATAGTATTTGGATTCTTCATGATATGGAAACAGGAAAAACTATTAAAACTTGTAAAAGTAGTCCCAGTCCTTTTAAAAATTTATCAATACATCCTGATGGAATGATGTTTGGTATAGGTTCAGAAGATTCGAATATTTATATATATGATATTAAAAGTCAAGAATATAAAGCATCATTAACAGGCCATACTAAATCTATAGAATGCATTTCATTCAGTGAAAATGGATATTATTTAGCATCTATTTCTAAAGATAATACATTAAAATTATGGGATTTAAGAAAAGCTACAAGTTTTCAAACTATCGAATTAGAAGACACCCCAAAACATATCACTTTTGATTATTCAGGAAAATATCTATCTCTTTCAGTAGGAAATGATATACAAATATTTAATTTCGAAACAAAAAACCAAGCAAGTTTAATCACCACACTTTCATCACACACAGATGTAGTTACACAAACATGTTTTGGAAGTAGAACATCATACTTATTATCAAGTTCGATGGATAAAACTGTTAAGCTGTGGAGTTAACCACTCCATTAATTATAAAAATATGCATGCTTGTGCCACTTTATATATGGCATGAAATAAATGAAGAAATAAAAAAGAGGAATAAATTGATGAATCTCTATTACACAACAACCATGCGTATACATTGGCATGCATAATTGAATCACAATTTATTTTATATATTGCCATGTTATTTTATCGTTTTTTTTTTCACTTTTTCATTTTGTAGCATTCTACCTTTTAAATTTTATTTTGTTTTTATTATACATCATATATGCGCATAATTGTTCATATGCGTAATCATTACCATTTTATATAATTATAAACTTTTAATTTTTTAAAACACATATAAAAAGAAAAATCGCTGACTTAAACAACCAAACAAACCCGTAAACATATATGCAATCCTTCATGGATACTACAATTGTGTAACTCATATTTGGGAAAAAAAAAAATTAATTTTCTATAATATTTCATCAATTATGTAATTTGATGTTCCATCCAAATTATATCCATTTTTCTTTCGCATTTATTTTTACATTTTTTTATTATGTAACTTTTTTACATTATATGGGTAGTATATATAAAAATATACTTTTTATTTATGTAAAAATAATGTTTTATTCTTTTTTCTTTTGTGTGTGTCTACATATATTTTGTAGAAAATTTTATGGAATTTAAAAAAAGAAATTCCATGATCCGATGTGTTTCAATTATTATTTTCGGTCTTCAAAATTATTTCGAATTTTAGGAAAAGATTAATTCTTTCTCTTTGGTTCTTTCAATTTTTATTAAACATAATTAATATGGAATTTTTAAGATAAAAAAATATTTGTTTTACTTTATTATTTTAATTAATTTTATTTATTTTATTAATTTTATGAATTGTTCATATTTATTTATCATTTATTTTTTTTATTTTTTTTTTTTTGTGTGTGCGTTCATATATATTTTCCCAGTTGCACTTATTCCTATACAATTTTCACATTGCTTGTTCATAATTATTTCATTAGATTTTCATAGTTGTCTTTTGGTAATAAAATATTTTATTAATTGTACATATTAATATAGAAAAAAAAATAGCTAAAATAATACAAGTTTTTTTATTTTATATATGTTGTTTATTTGTTTCCTAAAACAACGTTTCTATGAGCTACGTGATTTTGCAAAATTTGCAACCACATAATTTATAATTCGATATACAATAATTTTGAAACAAATAAAATATACTAAATATATATTAATCTATTAAAATATATATTTCATTTTTAAAAAAAAAATAGTTACACAAAGTTATTATAATATTACAATTGGGCTTTAAATAAAATATTTTATAATTTTGACATTTGTTGTCTTAAGACAATAACTAAAAAAAATGAAGTTATGATTTATTTGCTATAAATTATATTTTCATTTATGTTATCTTGAATTGTATACATATATAATAATTTTTTTGTAAAAAAAATGTGCGTTTGTTTATTTGTTGTTATATCACCATTTTGTAATATCGATTAATATTTGTTCATATTCTTACCTATTTCAAGTATTTTTTCCCATAAAATTATATTGAAAGTTTTTAATTTTGTGATTGTAATCAAGTAAACCCTCTCCTTGTTAATACACAAATGTACTAAATCGTGATAACAAAAACATAAAGGTAACATTATATCTATTCATTTGTGTGTACTACATATAGTTCCTTTTTATATAATTTAAATAGGACAACATTCCATTGATTTTGCTATATTAGCAGGTACTTAATAATACACGTGATAATATGAAGAGTGGAACTCCTATGAAGTCATACAATTTAAACATAAACAGTTTGAACGAATTAAAAATGAATGATAATACGATATACGAAAATGAAACATACGATTTTGATAATGATAATGAAACCCATGAATTTTATAATTCAAAATATATGGACAATAGAAATAGGCAAATTTTCCCTTATGAAACATTATATAACATTGAAGCCGATTTTGGGGATATAGATAAAACAGGAAAAAATTATGAAAATAAATTAGCAAATGAAAATAATTTGATTTTTAAAAATGAAATGTTAAGAAACTTATTAAATAGTTCTCAAAAGGTTAAAGACATGCAAAGAAAATTAATTAATGTTGACGAAAAAAATTTTATTCAAGTCTTACCACCAGAATCAAAAAGATTTTATTCCATTCCAAGAGAAATTCCCAATCCCCATGCTAATATAAAAGAAGAGAAAGATACTAATTACAGTTTCATAAATAATAAAAATCCTATCATAGGGAACACAAATAAACTTTTACATAATAATAAAGAATATGAAGGTAATGTAGTAATAAATAAAAATAAATATGGAAATGTAAATAATATTGAAAACAAAGGAATTATGACAAATAATGATAATATTTTAATACAAAACAAACCAAGTTTAGAAGCAATTCCAAAAGTACATAACCCAGAAATAGGAGAAATAAAAGTTAATATAGATGATATAAAAACTGGTTTATTGTCATATTATTCAAATGTTTTTTCGTTAGATCATTATGATATAGAAGATAGATTAAATATTTTGAAATATGGTAAAAAACCAAATGCACCAAATGATATTAAATATTCATATATAAATAGACAAAATTATAAACCAACAAATAGACTATCATTCATCCAATACAATCATGAGCTTAATGCTCCAAACTCTTCTTACCAACACATAAAGCCTGAATATTACTATAATGAAATGAATAGTAATACACAAAAAACATATTCATACAATAATAACCCTAGTAAATATACCCGTAACTTGATAAATGATGGTAGAGATAAATATGACCATGCAGGACAAATTTCTGAGCTTTTAACAAGTTTAAAAAATAAGTGCGAGGATGCAAATTTTAAAACAGAAAATCTTATTTCCCGATTTAATCGTAAATATGAAAATCCTGATAGCCGCTTTTGGATCCATAACCTCGTCCCAACGGTAAGATCTTAAAAATAGCAAACTAAACATGAATGAAAATAAAAAACAAAATCGTCACGTATCCATGCATTGTAGTAAATGCATTTGTATGTTGATATATATTTATCATATTGTAAAAATTACAATTATTTATTTCATCAGCATTTAAGAAAACCCCAATTAGATAATGAAGATGGAATAAGGAGACATTTAGTAGAAACATATTCACAATTGTACAATGAGGCTATGTTAAATAATAAAAAAATTACAACACTTGAAAAAAAATTACATATATTAAAACTACGAGCTCAAATGTTTAAAAATGGATATAATAAAATGGAAACACGTAATGCCTTGTAAATAAAATCAAACTATTTCAACAAAACCGGTTTATAATGAGAATCTTCGAACCCACAAAAGAAATTCCGTTCATCCTACATAATAAATTTTTTGTGTGTACATATTTTATAAAGTTAAAAAATAATAGGACATAATTAGAGGTATATACAAAATATATTATAACAAAATGTGGGATAATAAAAGGGTACATAATTCTATAAGAAAAAATAATGAACAAAATAAATAACACTGTTTAGTAACATTCATCGATATTCATAAAAAATATTTAATTTTAAATTCTTATTCTTTAAACATACTATATATATGCATAATAAAATATATGGTCAAAGCTATTTAATTGGTATGGCTATTTTTTTTTTTTTTTTAAGAGTACAATAAAAAAGTATTTGATTTATAACCTTTTAGCATAAAAAATGAATAAACTATGATAGCATTTGACGATTAATTTGAGGATATTAACTAACATAATAAGATGAATCAAAGTAGTTGAAATTGATAATGTAAAACTTTGGACTAAAGGAATTTTTTAAAGCACACAGGACTTGTTTTGTAGTTATATTTTTTTCCATGTAAAATAGTTAATAAAAAAAAAGAACATATAGTATTTGGTTGTAGAAATATTATACTGATAAACTATTTACACCCCATTTTGTATCTGTTTTTTCTCCCCCTTTTCAATTATGTTAAATCTTCAACTTTCCAAATATAATGGATTACTGAGTAATTGCTCGAACCTTTTAATTGTCAAACGATTTAAGAGTCATATAAATTCTGTATCAATATTACAGCAATTTTACAATAGGTTGCCAATTCGTAAAAAGTATATAAAAGCAATAAAAAAGGGAACCTTGATTTGGGACAAAGGCCAAGTAAAAATATTTACCTCAACATAATTTAACCAATCATATTTTATAATAATATTGAAACTTTCTATACATTTTTGTGATTATTTTTATTTTCTATACAAATTTAAATACTACCAAGACATCCCAAATGAAAGTTTTAAAATCTAACAACACATATATTACTTTTTAATTATTATAGGTAAAAATACCTCCCTTAAAAATAGAAGGATATGATCCACCAAAGAAATGTTTATCCCCTTTAACAAAAAATAGAAATAATCAATACCGAGGAAATTTTCAAAACCTTAAAGCTCATCGAGTGGAATTCCAAGACTGATCATGGCAAATCCACAAAAGTTATATCTTCAAATGTGTAGAGAGAAGAAAAAAAAGAATCCAAATATATTTTTTTTTTTAATTCATGATTAATACAATTTTCCATTTTGTTAATACATATATATATATATGTACGTACTTATGTTTGTTCACGTTATAGTGAGACCAAAAATGCAACTCTTTTACTTCAACATATTTCAATTATGGTTTTAGTTTATAATGGTAAATAGGATAAAAAATGTCAAATGGCATAAAACATATATATGAGGATAAATAGATAAATATTGAATGGGTATGCATTCAGGGCGAGGTTATGTTTTACCACGCAAAAAAGGAACTACACAAACATGAATTTGTAGTTACGCATGTACATGTATGTGTGTGAATTGTTTCTATGGCATGGACATACTAAAAAAATATACAATAAATAAATGAAAAAAGAAATGAAAAAAGAAGTGATAAAAACATGGAAAAAAAATTATAGTGACAGCTAAGGGAGTGGTATAGAAAAAATATGAGTGTTGGAATATTCGACACAGCCATTTATTAAATGACCAATCATATTTAATGGTTGATTTTTTTATAAAACATATCGCAATTCATCCCTAGCAAAGTTACTGTCTCCCATTGTTTCAAATGGAGGGTATATCGGGACAAGACTATCTTGATGACCAATATAAACATTATTATATATTTTCCAATAGATTTCTCTAACTTTTTTTGAAGGATGAAAAATACCTTGTACTAGATATTGAAATATAATAGCTGGACCAAGAGCAACTCTAAAACCATCTATAGAATCTATAACGGCTTGTATTAGATGTGGTGATGTTTCAAAAATATTTGGCCATACATGATTTAATAAATGTATTAAAGCATCTTCACGATTAAGTCCAAAACAACCTAAAGCTAAATGTTTACAAGCCCATGTAGCTATTTGTCTATGAACTAAATCTCGATCTGTTAATGCATGTTCTAATAATGATACAACAGAATAAACATAATCTTTTGCAATTTCTCCAATATATTCAAACATAAAAGATAAAGCTTTTAATACACCATTTTGTACATTAAGATCTTGTGTTCTATATTCATTCATAAGGGCAGCTAAAACAGAATATGGTAAACATGTATCAGCAACAATTGCTATAGCAACTGTAGTACATACTCTTAATTGTCTTTCTTGAACTCGTAAATTATTTAATAATACTGTTAAGACTTCAAATGGTCCAATAGTACGTGCTATATATCCAAATGTTTGTATTGTAGCTCTTCTAATTAATTTTTTATTTGATTTTAATAGTTCAATTAAATCAAAACATATTCTATCCCATTCTTTTGGTGAAACCATATCTCCTCCTTTATCTGCAATAATTCCAATTAAATCAATCACATTTTCTTGAACTTTTTCATGTCTATTTTTTAAAATAGGTGTAATTCTTGGTAGTAAATCTTTAATAGGTGGTGTCATATTATTTACACCTAATACTACTACAATAGATTTTAGGGCTTTTAAAATATTTCCTAAAACTTCTGGATATTCTTCCCCTAAATATTCATATAGATATAAAGCTAAATGACCAAGCATTTGCTGTTCATCACATATTTTTATTAGTTTAGCAATTCGAGCTATAAGTTCAGCACTTTGTTGTCTCACCTTAGGTAATGGTGTATTAAGTCTCCATCGAATTATTCCAGCAATTTGTGGTAGATATGGTTTCATTCTTAGTTTTAATTTATTTACAATAACATCAAAAGAATTTAATAAAACATAATAATCATCTGATGTTTGTTCTTGAAATGAATATAAAATACCATCAATTAATTGTTCTTCTAATTTTTGATCTATATCATCAACCCCTAAATTATTAATTATATTTTGTATCGTTTGCATAACCATTTTTCTATAAGGTTCTGATGGATCTTTTAGATCATCTACTATTTTTGCTATAACTACTGCTCCTCCAATTTTATTTGCAATTTCAACTGTTGTATCAACAATTAAATTAAAATTCTTTTTATCACTACTATTTCTTATGACCCAAAATTGTTCGAAAAATGGATTTACGATTTCTTGATTTATATAATCTTTTTCAATACCTTCTGTTTGAATACATTGCTTAACACATTTTAAAACAATTTTTTTCATTTCTTCATCAGGAGAATTAAATTCATTTATTAATATAATCATAACTTCTTTTGTATAATAGTTTGCATGATATCCATCCATTAATGGTATAATGAGTCCTATTGCTTTTAAAAAAGATGCTAAACATTTTCCTCGATATTCTGTAATTCCTTTCCATAATGGTCGAAGGACAGGATCAAAGGCTTCAATACCATATGGTGCTGCTGCTTCTGCTAAAGCTGCTAAAGCTAATGCAGTTATGGTCCGAACTTTTTGATGTTCATCATGTAATCCATGTGCTATAATATTTACTAGCTGTTTTAAATGTGGTAAAACTGCACAACCTGTTAATATTGCCATTTGTTGTACGATTTTTATACCAGTATGTCTAGCTTCCCAACTTTTCTTAGATTGACAAACTGCTTTTAAAAATAATATTAAAGATGGAATACCTAATGCAGATGCAACAACAGCAAATGCTCTAGCAGTTGTATTTCTTACATACTCATCTGGATGATCAATATCAGGTCTCATAATACCTATCATAGTTGCCAAACCTGCAGCTTTTGCTAAATTACTAATGATTTCTCTTCCTTCAACTCTTGCATAATAATCTTCATCAATAAGTAACGGTTCAATAACAACTAATATCTTATGTACAAATGGTCTAACTAAATCATCTAACTTAAATAATATTCTATCTATAACTTTAACTAATAAATGTCTTTCTTGATCTTCTAAAGTATTTTGCATCATTAAAGGTAAAATTAAATTAAATAAATTTTCAGGTCCTAATTCTTTTACTTTATCTGTTATAGTTCTTAATGCATTTCTTCGAATAGATGGACTACCATTTTTTATTTTTAAAAGTAATAACATAATTTTTCTTTCTTTTATTTCATCTTGTGATAAATCTTCTTCATCATAATTTTGAAATAATTTATTAAAATAAATATAATCTTCATTTTTTATTTCAATATATTTTAATTCATTTAAAAGTTGTGGGTTTGTAATTTCCATAATTTTATTTTGTTCTCTCAATATTTTTTCATCTTCTTCCTTTAAAGTACCATCTGAAGTTGGTATATTATAAAAAGGTGTATGACTAATAAATGAACTTTTGCCAGTTTCATCAATAAATGTATCATCACCAGTACGTAATGTACTTTGTCCTGGATTTATAATTATATTTGTACTACCTTGAATTAAAGGTGTTGTTGTTGTATCTTTTATATTTTTAAATAATATTTTTAATTTATTTTTTCGTATAGCTTCATATTCTTCAGGAGGTTTAACTATTTCATATCCTTCCGAAGGTAATAAATTATCTAAATCTTCATCAGTTAATGGCCTATTCCTAAAATCCATTTCATTTTTTATTTTAAATTTTATATAATCATTATTTTGTATAGAACCTAAATATGGTGTCATAGGAGTCATCATATTTGCTCCCACAATTGGAGTATTCATTATCATATTATCATTATATCTATTCCCTGAAACAATTGGAGTTTTTAAATTATTTATATCTGAATTTATTGTTCCGCTATCTGTAAAATTTATATTACTACCACCACCATCTCCTGTTTTATCCCATCTAGATAATTTTTTTTTTTTATTTTTTATATTTCCATCATTTAAAATAAAAGGAGTTTCACCCCATTTATTTGGTGCAGGGGTTGCCATATTTCCAAAATCGATTACATCTTGATCTTCATTTATAAAATCCCATTTACTTTTAGTTCCTTCGTTATTGTCATTTCCATACCTCGAATGTTTTTTGTCTCCTTGAGTACGATTGTCAGAGGTAGATGCAATAGTATGTTCTTTTTTATTATTGTTTAAAATTTTATTTTTTTTATATTCTTTACTAATATCAAGCATAATATCTGTGTAAGTTCTTTCACCAGGTGATGGTGATTTTTCTTCAAAGGGATCTGCCCTTCCAGGTGATAAAATATAATCATATTTTTTTCTTTGAAATTCATTTTCACGTTTTTTTATAGATTTATCTTTAATCAATCCTAATGATATATCATCTGCATTATTATTATCTAATTCATTTTCAACTATTTCATTTTTTAAATTATTTATATTTACATTACTATTATTATTGTTTAGAAAATCATTTTCAAATTCATCCTCATTTAACATAGGATCTATTTCTCTAACATATTTTATTTCATTTGCAGCATTATCATTTTCATATTTTATGTTTTTTTTCTTTGAATCCCTTTTATTTGATTCATTTTTTTTAGTTCCCATTATATAACCTCTATTTAAAGGAATAAGAAATGGTACCAATTTTTATTTCCCGTTATCTGAGAGTAGTTTCCTTTCTTTATCTTATATACACTAGTCTGTAATTTGTATATATGTATATATTTTTTGTTTTCACATAAGTTCTACACTTTCCATACAACTTATTTGTCACTATCTGATTTTATGGTCATGTTTCATGTTCCCCTTTGACAATTTCATAAATAATTCCTGCTGATATATAACTTATGTTTATTTTTGTACTTGGGCAGGGGTAATCACCTACTTTGTGTTTGAATTTCAAACTGGTATGATCAAACTGTAAAATAAAAAAGTTTAGCATAACAATAAGCTACTTACTTATTGCTAATACGTAAATAATAAACAATTTAATAGTATGATAGTAAAAATTTATTTTTAAAAAATGTTTATATTTTTTTTTAAAAGCTTTTTCTCTGGTTTTTATTTAAGCCCTGTTTATGATTGGACTATGAAAGAGGGAACTATAATTCAAATGAAAAAGTGAAAAAAAAATAATAATAAAATATGAAAAAAAAAAAAAAAATGTGAAAAACAAGAAAAACAAGAAAAATTACTTTATGCTTTATTATTAAAAAAGATATGATACATAAAATATTCGCATTGCCATATTTATTATCCCTTAAAATTTTTTTTTTAAATTAAAAGAAATACATGACAAATAATTTATGGTATGACCCAACAATATTTATATACCAAATTAAAATAAATATGATATAGAAAAATAAAAATATTTATTATAAAAAAAGTAGAAAGAATAACAACAATATTAACAATAGCATAGGTAAAATTTTAAATGGTTTTTAGTAAAACCCTTGAAAAATACGTATTAAAAAAAAATTAATTAAAAAAATGTAAATATAAATTTATGATTTGTTCTTAAAGATGCTATAATAATTATAAAGGAATAAATAAATATACAAAAGTGTAGAATAAACATATATTTAATATCATATCAGTTATTATATTTTGTGTAACTAAGTTGATGAAAGATAAATGTCAATTTGTCATTCATGCGGCTTAGACATTCAGAAATACTGTAGGTCAGAAAAGTTACAAAATGTGCATATATTCTATGCTAGTTTTATAGCTATTTTCAATATATGCTATATTAATTAAAATAAAAAATATTGGATAGAAGATTTGGTGTTTCCAATTTTCCTGTACTGTGCTCTTATACATCTGGAGGAATACACAAAAGGGCATAATAATTTGCCAATCATACATATATATATATATACATTTTTTCCAACATTTTATTTGCCAAATTTATACCCTGAAAAAGGAGGTAGCAAGAGAATAGCCTAAACCTCAAACAGAAGCTCAAAACTTTAAATAAGCTAAAACAAAGATATAGAAACATAACAAAATGATAGTAAAAGTGTTTGATAAGATATTTATAAGTAATGTATACGATGCAAATAATATATATAAATTAATAAGTCTTAATATTGGAGGTGTATTAACATGTTTTGAATGTAATGGAATTGAATGGTGTAGTTACCATGAAAGAGATAGAAATAGTTTATTGTTTTACAAAGATAGACTGATAAACTTTAAAGGAGAACTACCAAAAGAAACAGATAAAAATAATGATAAATCATTAAGTAGTTCCAAAACAGAGTCTCAAGATGAATCAGAACATTGTGATCATATAATTTTTCCAAGAGAAATATTAAATAATAAGTTAGAAAATAATACAATTAGGGATTACATAAATTCAATGGTAGAAATTGAAAATGATGATTTTGTTGACTCTTTCAAAAGTAGTGAGACAAACTTAAAAGGATCAACTAATTTAGAAACAAATGAAAGCAAAAACAAAATAAAGGATGAAAAAGGGATGGCAAATGTACAAACAGTTTGTGAAATAAATAAAACAATGAGAGAAAATTTGACTTTTTCACATGATAATATATATAAAATAAAACATATGTATTTAAATATATTAGATACTTTTGATGAAAATATATTAAATCATGTTGAAAAAGCACATGAATTTATAGATAAAATAATTAATGAAAATAAAAATATTTTAATTCATTGTATGGCTGGAATATCTAGATGTTCCTCTATAATATTATCCTATGTATCCCGAAAAAATCAAAAAGGAATTAATCACAATTTTTCAATACTTAAAAGTAGATATCCATTTGCTCATCCAAATGAAAATTTTTATCGACAACTCTTATTATATGAAAAAATGAACTATAACCTTGATGTAATAAAAAAATAAATATTTTTATATATCCATAAATGCAAACTATATTTTTATTTCTCTCCTCATGGAATTACAATTTTATTTTTTCATATATATATTCAATTATTATATTATGTTTGTGTATTTTTTTACCTCCTTCGAAAAACATTAACCTTTTAATAAGACATAAAAATATTATTTTTTTTTTTAAGGGATCTAATGAATATCACAACATATATAAAAAAATTAAATTAAGTAATAAATTCCTTGAAGATTTAAAATTTTGTAATTTGAATAATAAAAAAACTCCTACCTGTAAATACAGTTGCAAGTAAGTTAAGCAAACATGTACAATCTCTATATGAACAACTATTAATGTTATTTTCAAATTATTATTTCCATTTATTTTGCTCACATTTTAATGCAGATTTTGCAGACGCACCTTATTTAATGATAGTGAAATAATTGAGCATGACATAACGAAGAACCAAATCAAGAAGAAGGTTAGAAAAAAATATATATGACAAGATTAAAAATGTTGAAAAATACATATCTAATCATGATAGCTTTGATTCATCTTTGATTTATTTTTAAAGTACGGGAATTTCTGTACAAGCATTTTTATAGAAAAGAAGGAATGGATAATGACTGACAACAAAATGAAAGGCATTGTATATTGCCCTAACCCTAGTGTAATATATTTTAAAAATTGTTTATTATCTAAATTATAATCTTTGTAAGCATCCATATAGAAGTTATACTTTTTTGACGTTTTCTATTTTTAGTGCAATACCAAGCTTGGTAAATGGTCGTGGACTGGAATTTGCTGTTCCTGTGGGTACTTGCAAATCCCCGCATTTATGGTGAGTATATCATAAGTTGATAATTTTTATCTAAATATGTGTAGGTCTTATAGTGCTATTCCATGTATAAGTGCATGAAAATACAAAAAGATAATAAGATTATTTCATCATTTTATCTTCTTCCCTTTAGTTTAATGACTCTAATCTTGATCGCATGAAAATTAACATAAATAACATAAATTAAATAAAATTTTTTGATATTTTTAAGAGAGAAGTTTATTTATGTAATCTCAAAATAAGTTATTTGTCTATACCCATTTTTTTAATTAAATTTTTTTTTTTTTGTCAAAATATTTACTAAAAATAAACCTTACATAGAACCATAAATATGTAAACACAAAATTCATGATAAATTAATTTTTAAACTATCTACAAATTTATATTAGCAAATGCTTAAAATTTTAATTATTTTAAACAAGATATTTTAAATTAATATTATCATAAAAAAATGGATTATTTTTATAATTCATCTTTTATATTTTCAGACGTCGTCTTTCTTTTGTCGGCGTCTATTATTGGAAAAGTTCGTCCTTCTGAAAAAAGTATTTTTTTATCATATAAGAAAGTAGGAAATATAAGAAAAAAATAATTAAACAAAGAATTACCAAAAATAAGGATAAGTAAAACCTACCTGGGAATCTCTTTTCAAACCCGATTTGTATGTAATCTATTTCCTTTTGAATTAAAAAGTATGTGGCTAGATTTTCAGTAATTTCTACAAACGTTTAACATTAAAAAGGATGTAATAAAATATGTTCAGAAAAAAGGTGTGTAATTATTGATTTTATTATTATTACCTTTTTTTTGATAATAACATATAAATTCTCCAACTCCATTTTTTTTAAGTTGAACATTCATCATTGCATTTTGTAAAAGTGTCATGTATTTTTCACCAAGCCTCATTAAATTAGAGTGGCTTTTATATATGCTCTGGAAATAGGAATTGCAAATATAATAATGAATAAATTAAAAAGAGTTGAGCTATGCTCATAATAAATGGTAGAAATAAATAGCAGAATATCCAACCATCCCATGGTTATATCCACACCCAAACTGACATATATACAGACAAATATACAACTGCTTAAATATACTTACATAGTCACCGTCAATTCGAATATAAATATAAATCTGGGTCACATAAGTGTAATTATCTTCATAAGCTATTTCGTCTATGTCTGTTGAAGGTAAATTATTATTTATATGATCATGTGCATATTATTTTTTTAAAAAAATAGTGTACATTATTTTGTAAAAACACACTTTCAATATCATCCTCTAATCCAGATAAATCCAATTCTTCCATGTCTTTTTCAAAATCACGATTTAGTGGATTATCATTTTTTGGTTGATTTAAGACTTGACTATTAACCAAATTTAATTGTATTAAAATTAATAAAAAAAATAAGTAATATATTTTCATTTTATATTAAAAGTTTTAAAAAAAAAAAAACGCATACATATGTACAGATATGTGTAAGCAGCAAAATTTTTATACATGCGTTTTAACATATAAAAAATATATTTATAACTTAATTATTATATAATTCACAAAAAACGATAAAAAAAAAAACAAAAGGCAAAATAATAGAATAATTAACCTAATGCTTGATTATGTAAATATAAATACGATAGGACGTCGGAAGTGATAAATATTTCATGTATGTACACGAAAAAAAAATTACATATTAAATAAAATCAAATGAATAATATATTTTTAAAAAGTTTAAGAAACAAATAGAAGAATGATATCAAAAATTTTTTAAATCGCATATAAAAAGAATAAATTAAATATCAAGTTGTCATTCAATTTCCTACAGCTATTCTCCACTATCTTCCTCTATTTCTAAAACATATATATAAATATATATACATTTCTTACACCCATAAACAAAAAAAAAAAAAGAAAAATGAGTACCAAATGAAAAATAGCATCTCCAATTTTATATTTTTGCACAAATTAAAAGCGATATTCCCCTCTATGATCATATATTTATCCATAAAATAATTTGATAATAAAGAATTAGTCTTTTTTGTATTTCTATTAATTATAAGAATTGTTTTATCCAAGGATGGGACTTGACTTCTTCGGCAGAAATGCGCTCTTCAGAGCTTCGGCTGCAAAGCTAAATTATTAAAGGGGCATCCAACAAATTAGCAACCAAAACAAACAAATAAAAAAAACAAGAAAAACAAATAAAAAAAACAAGAAAAACAAATAAAAAAAAACAAGAAAAACATGACATTACATATTTAGTTCATACCCTCAATATTAATTCGCGGGCCAATTGCGAAACAGTTTTGGGAAAGTGAAAATCAAACTCCTTAATTTGCTCAAATACTCTTTCCTGCATTGAAAAAAAAATAATAGAAAGGCATACATGTAGACAGGCAAAAAATTGTCCTCATTTGGTTGTGACAAAACAAGTATATAAGTGAGTAAGTAAGTAAGTAACTAACTAACTAAATAAGTGAGTAATAAATAAGTGAGTAAAAATAAGTGAGTAAAAATAAGTGAGTAAAAATAAGTAAGTAACTAAATAAGTAAGTAAAAATAAGTGAGTAAAAATAAGTGAGTAAAAATAAGTGAGTAAAAATAAGTGAGTAAAAATAAGTGAGTAAAAATAAGTGAGTAAAAATAAGTAAGTAACTAAATAAGTAAGTAAAAATAAGTGAGTAAAAATAAGTAAGTAACTAAATAAGTGAGTGGTGACTTGCGTTGGTACATACCTGCGAATTGTCTGTGAAGGGGGGAAAACCAACGAGGAGCTCAAAAATCACGATGCCTAAGCACCAAAGATCAGCATTGCAATCATATGGTATTTGGTTAATAATTTCTGGAGGCATATAATCTACAGTTCCACAAAAGGTACTTCTTTTTTGTCTTTTATTTTTTAATTGACAAGAAAAACCAAAATCAGCTATTTTAATAATACCATATTTATATATTTTACTAGCATGTTCATCACTATATACATCGCTATCAGAATAATGAATTAATATATTATCAGGTTTTAAATCTCTATGTATAATATTAAAATTATGTAAATAAGATAACGCATCAGCTATTTGATAAACATATAATGCTACTTGTTCTTCTTTAAATGTATCATGTTTTAGTTTCATTTTATTTCTTATAGATCCACCATTAGCTATTTCTAATACTAAAAATAAACGAGTTTTATCTTCAAAATAAGCTATTAAATCTAATATATTTATATGTTTTAAACTTGATTGTATAATTATTTCTTTTAATACTTGTCTTTCTATTTTTAGTGATAAAATTGTTTCTTTTGCCATTACTTTTAATGCAACTTGTAAATTCTCTTTTCTTATAATAGCTTTAAATACTAATCCTGTTCTTCCATTTCCTATTGGATGTTTATCAACTATAAAATCGTTTTGTTCATAAGATCTTTCATTTTGTTTCAAATTAAAAGCAAGTAATGGTTGTAACATTGCATTAGTATCACTTTCTTCATCATCTTCGCTATCCTCTTCTTCATAGCCTTCTTCGTTTTCATTGTCTCCCACTTTATCATAATTTGCATCATTATTAATATTATTTAATGTGCCATCTTCATTCTTTTCCTTTTCTGTCTGCTCGTGATGTAATTTGTCTTGTTTATTTATTTTTTTCTTCTTGCCCATTTCATTTTCTTTCCTCTCCTGCTCTTTAGCTAGCCACTCAAAATAAGACAACTCTTTTTGTTCATCACCATTATTAAGAGAATTACTTGTATTAACATTTTTAGACCCTTTTTCATCCTTATTCTTCAAATATTTCAAAGACTCATCATTTTTACTATCATTATTATATGTGTTAATGTTAATGTAACAACTTTGGTTATGTGCCTCCTGTACAGTATAAGGGTATTCACTATCACTTTCACAATGCCCTTTTTTATCTTTTAAAAATAACATATTGTCATAATGAATTTGTCCATTTTTACTTAATCTTCCATACTTATTATCACAACCATAGTCATCCCTACTTCTATAATTATTTCGACAATCATATTTATTTGCATTTTTTTCTATTTCTTTCTGATTTCCAGGAGGAATCGAATTACTTTTTATTTTATTTTTTTTCATCAAATATTTATATTTTTCCATTTCTTTGCTTATAATATCTTTATTATTATTGCTGTTATTATTCTTTTTCTTATTACAATTTCTATTGGCATTATTTTCATTTGGCTTACGTGTGTTATGGGGATTTTGATTTATGTTATTGTTAGGTGTGCACTTTTTATTATTGTAATTGTTTGAACTTTTCGTACTGTTTTGATCCTTATTTATTATTTTGTTATATTGATTTTTTGTTTGTGGATTAATCTGTTTATTTTCTACAACAGGATTTATATTGGTATTAATTTTGGCTACTTGGTTGAATATTTCTCTTTTTTTTTTATTTATTTCATCTTTTTTTACAATCATATTATTTTTTTTATCCATAACATTATTAGTAACATTAGAGGAAGAACTAGTTTTATTACTATTCCATTTAGTTACATATTTATTATTTACTAAACTTTTCATTCTTAATTTATTATCTTCTACTTCTTTAACTTTAGATCCATACTTCATATAATTATTATTTTGTCTTTTTACAAGCAAAGTATTTTTTGTGCTTTTTTGGGTACTGTTACTTGAGGGTAGTGTATGAATCCCCTTGTTATTATTTACTCTTTCTCTATTTAAAATGGTGGTCTTTGTCATATTATTACTATTAATAGTATTGCCTTTGCTATTACTATCTATATTTGATTCCTTTATGCCTGCCACATTTTCACGTAAAACTTCACTGCCACCATTTCGCTTGTATAATGGAACCTCCTTTTTTTCTTCCGTTTTACTATTAATAGAACTTTCCCCTTGTAATCCATTTTTATTATATCCATTATTAGAAACATTTTTATTATTAGACAAGAAGGATTTTGTTTTACTTTTTTCAAAATTTAGATTGTTACGGTTTTGAAACGTTTTTTGATTAAATACATTTTTATTCTCATCTGCATTCTCGTTAGGATTTTTTTTTTTCATTCTTTCCAAGAATGATGTATTATATGTTTTATTATATTCTATTTTTTGTTTTTTTTTTACTTTTTCGTTATTATCTTCTAATTCTTTATTCTTATTTGCACTATGCTTATAATTACTATTTACTGTATTATCTATTGTTTTTTTCTTGGACTGAATATTACTTAAATTTGTATGCATATTAGAACTAGAAATTTTTTGAATGTTATTTTTTGTTATCCCATTATTTCGTGATATCTTACTATTTATTTTATCCAAGTTTGTATTGATTCTGCTAACTCCGGAAACTTTATGACGATCCAAATTGTCCTTTTTATTTGTTTCTTTGAAACTATTCTTTATTCCTGTCTTTACGTTATTTTTTAAATAATTAGCATTAGACACACATTTATTATTAGAGGATAATGTATGAGTAGAAAATAATCTTTTACTTATTGATTCATTATATTTGCTTTTTTTTATTAAATTATTTTTATTTTCAATGCCTTTCTTATTTAGTAAATTATCACCATCTTCATCATTTTTATTTTGACCTTTATTCAAAACATTATTTGTGTTATCTACTAATTTATGTTTATATGTATTTATAGTATCGTTCAAATTTCCAATTTTTTTTACTCCATCGCTTTGATTTTTACCATTGTTAGAAGATAAGTCATATTCCAAATTATCCTTTTTTGCATCTTCATTGTCATTATTATTCTTATAAATAATATTTGACTCCTCTTGAGATAGACTAATTGTATTTTTAGTATCTATAGGTTTAGAAACATCTATTTTTATATCATTTAAAACAGCATCATTAGATTCAATTTCACTTCCATCTTTCACATCATTATATAATAATTCTCTATTTTCATGATTATTATTATCCTCTTTATTTAAAATAGTATGCATACCATATTGTTCTTCACTTTTATCTTTATAATATTGATGATTTTTATTTGCGTCTATCAATTTATTTAATGTCTCATTATTTTTAACAAAATCAGTATTACTATTATAATCATTCATAGATTGGTCTTGTTCATTATAAGAACAAGACATCAAATCATATTTATCTTGTTTAAATTCATTGTCATAAAAATTATTCCCTTTCTCTTCATTGTAATATTTACCTTTTACATCAGTTAAAAATTTTTCCTCAAATTTGTTACTTTTAGTCCCATTTATTTGTGTCGCCAATTTGCTATCATACATAAAATTACGCCGAATAAAATTGTCATTATTATTTATCTTTTCTTCTTCTATTTTACATGAACGAGATATAACATTTTCATCAGCTTCCAAATAAGGGTTTTCAGAATTGTTTACTATTTTATAATCATAATTACAATTTTCATTTGTATTATATGAATGAGGATTATGAGCTTTTGCACTATTGCTACTATTTTGATTTATAATGCTATACAAACTTTTTTCCGAATCAGATATATTATGGGCCCTACTTCTTGTCTTTTCCATATTTTTTACATTCATTATATCATTTTGTAAATTCTTAATTTTTGAAATATCTTCAGACATATCCTTAATGTGCATATATTTTATATTCATACGTGAATCATTTATATCTATTTTTTTATAAGTGTTATAATAATAATCTTTATTAAGAGAATGATTGGTTCGTTTTTTTTCATAAGTTTCTTCTTCCATTTCTCTTTTTCTTTTATAAAAGGAGTCTAAACTATTATTAGCCTCTTTAACTTTTTTCATATTTTTACAATTATAAGAATAGTATTCATTATTGTTGATGTTATTGTCTTTTTCAATATCATTACGATTGGTATTCCAATTATTATTATTATCTCTTAATATATTTTGATCTGCATATCTTGACATGTTTATATTTTTTATTAGTTTATCATCACTGTTTTTAAAATAATGATATTCATTATTGTTTATATTATCATTTTTCCTATTGTTTACAGTATCATTATCTTTACCCTTAATAATGTTAGTAGTATAATTATCCTTCCTCATGTCTGTATTCCGAATTACATAGTTTTCATTTTCACTTTTTGAAAAGAATCGTTGATTATTATTTTTAATATTTACTAGATTAGTTGATTTATTTCCTGATATATTTGTTTCTGCTCCGACACTTTTATTAATGTGGTGTCCATTTTTATTATACATGTTATTAGAATCACTTATTTGATCATGATAAAATCTTTCTACATTGTTATTTTTTTTTATATTTGTGTTAAATTTTAATATGTCATCATTGACTAAGTTGCTTGTATTTTTGTTTAATACATTTTTTTCTTTCAAATAATTGTGACTTTTTATATTTTCATTCATATTTATACAGTTTAAAACATGAAATCTTCGTTTATTAATCGAAATATAAATCTCTGCTTTTGTATATGATAGGAATCATATTTGTATTCTTTATAGAATATGTTTTTTTATGCTATCAAAGAATATGATTTCTCTCTCATATGTGTAAGTATATGCGCATTGATAGCGTATATATACGTACTTTTATGTTTATAATATATATAATACAATTTTATGTGAAAATTTCCCTTGATTTATAAAGAGATCAAATTCGGCATTTCAAATAAACGCATACACTTTTGTAATATACATATATTAATTTATTTTACGGGTGGCATATATAATACTTCCCATATGTATGCACATAACGGAGATTATATGGGGGCTATATCTTATTGAGATAATATATATGAAACAAAATGAAGTGTATATGCTTATTGAGTTTGGGACTCATTGGACCCTTAATATATATATGTGAATATGTACATGAGTATGGACATTTATAAATATATGAATATGTGTGTAGATACTATATAAGTATAATATGTATGTAAATGTATAAACATGAAATTATATAAATACATACGTATGCACATAAATACATATAAAACATATGCGAACAAATTATGTGTGCATATGTATACATATATACTTTTTATTAGCGCGCCATTTATTCAGTAGAATAAAAAAAATAATTTTAATTTTTTTATTACAATTTTTTTCAATTCATTGTCTTAGATCTCTTTTTATATTTATTATTTAAAAAATATATATAATTTTTATTAATTTTATTAATTAAAAAATGTTAAGTTATCTTATGTATTATTTATAATTATATTTTTTTTATTTCGCGTTCATACGTTTTTTCGCCTATTTATTATGATTCATTTTTTTCTTCAATAAATTAGCTGGAAATATTTTTTTTTACCTGCACAGCAATATTTTTTTTAATTATTTTATTATTTTTTTTTAAATATATATTGTTAGACATTTACACACAGTAAATAAAAAATATATATATAGTATAGCAATGCGTTTATTAAGTAAAAATCACGTATTTGTGAAAAAAATAAAATACGGAATGGAGAAAAGAAATCGAAATATTAAGCATAATTGCGATACATATATTTATCAATAAGTTTTTTTACAAATTAAGAAAGAACTGGTAATTGTATTAGTGGAGGAGTTGGCTGGATTGAAATACTTATGAGATAAGCTCATAAAATATTTACATAAGCGTTACACATATGTATTATACATATGAGACTGATTACCTTTAAAGGGTGTTCCTTTTTTATAATTCAAATGAAAATATAAAAGAATGCATAAACATATGTGTTTATTTTTATCTTAAATATTGTCTGTATTATATTTATTAAATCGGATGAATATCTTATCACATATAAAATATGGAATACAGCCAAATTAAGGTTGTATTAATTACAAACATATTATGTAAACTCAACGAATATTGTAAAATCTAGCTAGCCAATAACGTATGTTACTCCAAAAAAATGAATGAAAAATATTAAATTTCTTATCATTATCCTTTGCATATAATATGACCTTATTTTTAAACTATTACAAAAAGGAGTCCACATTCTTATATACCTACATTATGCTTATACATATACCATCAAACATTTTTAAAGAGGTACTAATGTTTTGTTTATTTTATTTTTTCATTTTAATCATTATTACCTAAACAGACACATTTGCCAATTGGATAATAATTTGTGTTTATATGATTAAAGGGAAATACGAAAAGTACAAACAAATAGGGAAATAAAAAAATCATAAAATAAGCATGAGAACAAAGAATACTGCTTATTTGCTAAAATAAAAAATTAAATGCATTCTCTTTTTTCACTCTATATATATGTTAATATATGTACGATTTTATTAATATGTATACATATTATTATGGGGCATATTCTGTGTGCTGTTCAAAAAAGGGGAAAAGGGAAAAATATAAAATAAAAAATATTACATAGCATATAGTAAATTGACTCTGAAATATACAATTAAAATATTTTCAAAAAAAATGTACATAACTTTTTAATAGGAGTAAAGGATAGAACAGCTACTATATAATTATCCGTTTTATAATAATTTATTTTCAATTATGCATTCTAATCCAAAATTGGAATAAAAGTACTGTAATTTTTTACAATTACATTTGATATATAATTTTTTTTAATATATTTTATTATTAAATTTATATAGTATTTCCTCCTAATTATCTATTTAATTTAATTTTATTTTGCATGCCACTTTTATTCTCCGTATTACTTACAAATGTACGCAATACTTTTATTTACTTTTTGCGTTGACAAACTATATAGATTATAATACAGTTTATTTTAATGAAATATGCTAATTGGTTATATAGGTCAAATGATAAGTTGCTAAAATATATTACAAATAAATTTCAAAAAAAAACATAAAAGTAGCTCCATAGCTTGTTGTAGTTGTGAAAAGAAAGCAGAAAATTATCACAACGATATTAGTAAAAAAATAAGAAAAGCCAAAATATAAAAAAATTATGTTAATAAAAAAAATTAAGTTAATAAAAATAAATAATAGATAAACATATGTATCCATGCAACACAAATAATTTGAAAAAAAATAGTACCCCAAATTAATGCAAAAAAAAATGCCAAATACTGATGAGCTACATAAGAAAGGGAAACCAAACAATGTCGCTAATATAAATAATAATAGAACAAATAATGGACATATTAATGAGAATACAAAGGATCCAAAAATATGTAATAGTCATATAAATGAACAATCTAGCAATTCTAATATGGAGATAAATTGTAATAGACAAAAGGGAGAGTACAGAAAAGATTTAAACAATTACGATGATGTAAGGGAAAATATCTTCAACAAATGTTATGATAATAGTTGTTGTAATTCTCATAATGATTGTTATGATGATGATAATAATATTGATATGCTAAATGATGAAGAAGAAAAACATTTTTGTAATGTTTGTTTTTCTTTTTTATATTATAAAAAATATTGTTTTTATGAATTGTTAAGAATATATAGAAATTTGTGTATGTTAAATGAAGAAGAAAAAAGTTTATTATCAGAATCGATTTATTGTAAAATATATAAAATGTATCTAGCTGTTTTGAATAATTATTATTTTATATTAAATATATTATTACCACAAATTTCAACACCTATTATACTTAATTTATTATCCTATACATTTCATAAAGATTGTGGGGAAAATTATATAGACGACGAAATTTGCTGTAACCATAATAATTTTAGCAATACCGGAAATGGTGCATTAAATATGGGTCATACAAAAATAGAAAAACAAACTAGTGGTAGTAATATAAGGAAAAAATCGAGAGAAGAAATTATAATAAATACAATAATAGATAATTTAACAGAGGAAGAAAAAGCTAATATTGATAAGATATATAATTATAACAATTTAGATGCAAGACTTTTATGTAAAGATGAGCCATCAACAATATTAAATGAAATAAAATCAAAAATCATGAATAAAAAAAAAGATTGTGATATGCTTAAATTGTTTGATAATCAATCTGAATTATTACTATCAGATGATAATAACCAAACTGATAAAGATCTTATAAAAAGGCATCATGTAGAACATAATGACAAGGTAGACTATCATGACGAAAGCAAAGCTAGTGAAATAAAGGAAACACATTTGCCAGAAAATAATACTATATTAAAAGATGAAAAAAATAAAACTGAAAATATAAATGATGAAGAAAATAGTACAATCACAAATACTGATAATGTAAATCTTCCGAATCAACCAGAAGATATTTCTGTTTCTATTAATCAAGAAGAATGTAATAATAATGAAAAATCAGAACATATATCACCAGGATTAAGAATTACAAATATGTATTCTCCATCTCTTGATGAATATTCATTAATACAAAATATGAGTAAAGTACGAAGTACATTAAGACAATTTGTTCGTGATTGGTCTATTGAAGGTATAGAAGAAAGAAAAAATGCATATGATCCAATTTTAAAAAGTTTAGAAAAATATCTACCAATAACTGATAATTATACACCAAAAATATTATGCCCAGGATCAGGGTTAGGTAGATTACCATATGAAGTAGCAAAAAGAGGTTATAAAAGTCAAGGAAATGAATTTTCTTATTTTATGCTTTTATCATCGAATTTTATTTTAAATTATTATAATCAAAAAGATTCATTACATATTCAACCATATTGTATTAATACATTAAATAGAAAAAAAAGAGATGATCATTTAAAAATTATTAATTTACCAGATGTTAATACATATAATAAAGATGTATTAAATTCTGAATTTTCAATGTGTGCTGGTGAATTAGTTGAAGTCTATTATGATGAAAAAGAACAATTTGATGGAATATTAACATGTTTTTTTTTAGATACAGCTAAAAATATTTTTGTTTATATTCGAACATTTGCAAATATACTTAAACCAAATTCATTATGGTCAAATATTGGTCCATTATTATTTCATTATGCTGAGATGCCAAATGAAATGTCTATTGAATTAGCATGGGATGAAATAAAAGTTATTATTTCAAAATGGTTTACTATTGTAGATGAAGAATGGATAGATAATTATTATACTACAAACATAGATTCAATGATGCAAGTACAATATCATTGTATTTTTTTTAATGCCATTCGAAATAATGTGCCTGTTGAGGATTAGCTTTATCCCTTTTTAACAGCTGTTATCTAAATAATCAATAATATTTTACGGATCATAAATGATACTATCGATTAGTATATAAAATAAACTTGTTTTGCTAAACATTATTCATTTGTTTATTTTATTTTTTATTTTTACTTTTTTACGTCTCGCGTCTTTTGTTAGAAAATTTAAAAAATAATAGAAGGCATAATTTGAATATATGCATATGCATGATAAAATTAAAATCTTTCCAATTTTTTATAATTCATTATAACACCGTGTATTTTTGAACATTTCATGAACATTTACATTTATATGTTTTTAATTGTTTTAACTTATACATGGTACTGCTTACATATGTACCTACTATTAATTATTATACAATTCTCAATATTAAACAGTTATTTAAAATAATAATAATAAATTTGACTGACATTTATAGCCCATTATGGTACATATATTACAAGCCGCATACCAAACAATCGTTTTGTAAATATATGTACCTACATACAATATAGGTAAAAAAGTAAACTTGTATAAGCACTTATCATGATAATAAAAAGAATGATAAGGAGCTTAATTATTTTCAAATTTAATATATATTATTTAAGCCCTATGAAAAATGCATAAAATATGCAAATTGTGAAAATATATAATCTCATATATTTTATTGTTTAGTGAATTATTTTAATCAGATTGTGATGCATGTAAAGTTATCTACACAGCAATTATTCAGATGAGCTGGGTAAAGTTTATCATCATTTTAAAATAATTCTTAACAAAGAGATATTTTAAGAAAGTTTTGCTAGCCTATCCATCATATATAGAAAACATTTTTATAATGCTTAAAAATACGAAATTCAATAATAAGGGAAATTATTATTTTGTTATTTAAGAGTTTGGTTGTTACAGCATTTTTTCTTAAATAATTTCCCTTAGCAAATATTAAAAATTGTTGAAAAAATGTAAAAATTAAAAATATATTTATGAAAAAATAATTATAAAAAATAAAACTATAAAAATATATTTATAAAAAATATAAATATAAAAATATAAAAATAATAATTGTGGAAGGTAAAAATTATGAACATATAAAATAAAAGCATATTAAAAAAAAATATATCTAGCCAAAATATAATTTTTTTTATAAAAAAAATATTAACATGAAATATAAAAATAAGCCAACCACATTCGGATTTGTGAAAATATAGGAATGCATACAAAAAAAGCTGTAATAGTATATATGCATATATTATATATTATGAGTACTTATTTTTGCAATCTATATAATAACGAAAAAAACGGTAGCGCCTATTTTTCATTCAATTTCATACTACAGGCTTGAATACTACCATCACTTCATATATATACTATTTTATCTGCACACTAAAAAATATGATTGTAAAAAATATCCTATAATTTTTCTCCTGTATATATAAAAAAAATAATATTAAAATAAATAAAAAATAAAAAAAAAGTAGGTGGATATAGCTATTTGGTCATATATTTTAAGCATAAATTTATTATTTAAAAATATCCTATATATATATTTTTTTTATAATAAAGGAACGATTATTTTACACAAAAATTGTAAATAAGAAATATATATAATATTAAATTTAATAATAATATATTTCCTTTAAATATAAAATATTTTTATAATTAAATTCTGCAAAAAAAATAAGTATTCACATATAAAATAATGTGTGGAATTTTAGCTATTTTTCATTCAACTATTGAAACCAATCGATTAAGAAGGAAGGCCTTAAGTTTATCAAAAATGTAATATATATATTTTTTAAATAATTATAAGATCAGATGATACATATATATATGTGAGCTTACATTTTATGTCGATATAACCACTGGACCTTTATTCTATTCTTAATATAGTAGAGAAAAAATGATATTTATTCGATAATGTGTGCAAATGAGTTGTCATTGTTTAAAGGGGAGAAAAAATTATATTTTTCAAATTATAGTTTTTTTATCGTATTTCACCAAAATTTTAGTTCCTATAACCACAAAAAATATATAAATAATAGCTATATAATTTTTATCCTTCCAATCATTTATTTGTATATATATTCTATCATATTAAAAATGTTCGTTCTTATATTTTATTATTCTTAACAAAATGTACCCTTAATATTGTTTGCCTTTTGTGTATATGATATAAAATTTTTAATATTTCAATTGTTTGTACATTCATTTTCAATGATATGAATTTATCTACATATATGTCGTTGCATTTATCTGGTTATAGTCTTGGGCTTATGACAGTTCGTTGCAAATGGGTGGCGGTTCTTTCAAAGGTCAACTTAATAGAAACAAATATAAAAATGATGTAATATAACACTCCATATGTTATTCCCCTCAAATTAGCACACTGATGTATTCGGATAAAATTTCATTTTTTCTGTAGCAAAAAAATATTGTACAGAAAATATGTTTGGTTCACGTATTTAGATAATATAAAATTCCAGTGGTTATATCTTTGTCAATCCATAAATGTATTTGCTTTTTTCAGCACATTCTCATTGTGCCTATGTATGTATATGTATATATAATTTCATGATTGACTTTATTCTTAGATTACGACACCGAGGGCCAGATTGGAATGGCGTAGTTGTCGAAGAAAACCAAGATGGAACAACAAACGTATTAACCCATGAAAGATTAGCAATTGTAGATGTATTATCAGGACACCAACCATTATATGATGACACAAAAGAAATATGTTTAACTATTAATGGAGAAATATATAATCATTTAGAATTAAGAAAGTTAGTAAAACAAGATGTTTTAGATGCATTAAAAAGTAAATCAGATTGTGCTATTATTCCAAACTTATATAAAATATATAAAGAAAAATTACCTTCTATGTTAGATGGTATATTTGCAGGAGTTATTAGTGATAAAAAATATAATACATTTTTTGCATTTAGAGATCCTATAGGAATATGTCCACTTTATATAGGTTATGCAGCAGATGGCTCAATATGGTTTGCATCTGAATTTAAAGCATTAAGGGTATATTGTGTAAGATATGTAGCATTCCCACCTGGTCATTATTATATGTGTAATAATGGAAAAGGTGAATTTGTTAGATATTATAGTCCCAACTGGTGGAAATTAGATAGCCCTATACCCAATACTAAAATCGATTTAGAAAAAATACGTACTACTTTAGAAAATGCAGTAATTAAAAGATTAATGGGTGATGTACCATTTGGAGTTTTATTATCTGGTGGTTTAGATTCATCTATAATTGCATCTATAATTTCAAAATATTTAAAATCAATAAAAAATGGCACTACTGATAATACTAATGGAACATGTAATGGAAATAATAATTTAAACACTTTAAAAAGTTTTTCTATTGGATTAAAAGGTTCTCCTGATTTAAAAGCAGCTAAAGAAGTTGCCGATTTTTTAAACACTGATCATACAGAATTTCATTTTACAGTTGATCAAGGTATTGATGTATTACATGATGTTATATATCACATTGAAACATATGATATAACAACGGTTCGTGCATCTACACCTATGTATATTCTTTCAAGGTTAATAAAAAGTAGCTGTATTAAAATGGTTTTAAGTGGTGAAGGATCCGATGAAATATTTGGTGGATACTTATATTTTCATAAAGCACCAAATGCCGAAGAATTCCACAGAGAATTACAAAGAAAAATACATGATCTACATATTTATGATGTCTTACGAGCAAATAAATCTACTATGGCTTTTGGTATAGAAGCAAGAGTACCATTTTTAGATTTAGAATTTTTAGATTTAGCTATGAATATAGATCCAAAAGAAAAAATGTGCTCAAATAATAAAATTGAAAAAGATATTTTAAGAAGAGCTTTTGCTGGATATTTACCTGATAATATTCTTTACAGACAAAAAGAACAATTTTCGGATGGTGTTGGTTATAATTGGATTGATGGATTAAAAGAACATGCAGAAAAAAAAATATCAGATGCTCAATTTTCTAGAGCTCCTTTCCTTTTTCCATATAATACACCAAAAACAAAAGAAGCATATTTATACCGATGTATATTTTATCAATGCTTTCCTGAACAATGTGCTCAAGAATTTGTACCAGAGGGCCCATCTATAGCTTGCTCTACAAGCAAGGCAATTGAATGGGATGAACAATTCAAAATAAATCCTGACCAATCAGGTAGATATGTTTTGAATATACACAAACATTCAAAGACTCTTGAGGATATAAAAGCCGCCTAAACAATTGATACCACAAAATTTAAGAAAAAAACAAGAGATGGACTGAAATAAACATATCCGATTATATGTAATACGGGAAGTCAGTTTATATGCACACCCCTTTATATACTTTTTTTTATTAGTGGATTTCCTGTAAGCGTCTAGCTCGCACTAATATAAATTAACATTGCATATAAATGGTTATTCCTTATGTCAAAACAATGCCGATAATTAACAGCATACGTAGTTACAATAATTTTATTATTGTTTTAAAAAATGTTTAATATTTTCAATTTAAATTATTTTTTTAAATTCTCTACAAAATAGTTTACATGTATTTTGTACAGATATGCATGGGCATAAATTTTTTGAAGGTCCCATTTTTTTACCATTATTTTTTATCATTATTTTTTATCATTATTTTTTACCATTATTTTTTATCATTACTTTTTATCATTACTTTTTATCATTACTTTTTATCATTACTTTTTATCATTACTTTTTATCATTACTTTTTATCATTACTTTTTATCATTACTTTTTATCATTATTTTTCATGTTGTTCCATTGTATTTGTGACATATAAAAAAGTAAATATGCACAAGTTATATATAAGTTTATCATTTATTCAAATATTGTCCTTATTTATTTTATGCAACTACACTTACAAACAAAGAGAATTTATCCGTTTCCCTCCTGACACTATTAAATATAAAACACATCCATTATTATGCTTGACTTATATATGGGTATTACATATATACTGCTTGATTATAGCCATTTATAAATATTAAGCTAGTAATTTATGGAAATAAAAATTTAATAAAACCTCATTTTTATATTACTTTATATAAAAATATTAAAAATAGTATGCTATATATATTTTTTTTGTGCCTTTTAAAAATTGTAAAATGGAAAAAATCAATGCTTTGGCAATATAAAATTTTATAGGGAAAATTGTTGTTTATATAGGTAAAATTTTAAGGCTTAATTTTTTTTAATACCCTAACCATATTAAAATTATATGCATATATATATTAATTAAAATAATTTATTTTACATAATTATTTTCCTTGACTGCACTTTGAGTACTGCAAAATTTATGTAGCCCCTTTCACATATTATTTATTGCATATAAATAATAAAATAATAACAGTTTATATGTTTTGTTTTTACCCCGTATAGTTTTAAAAAAAATGTAAGGCTTATTTATTTTTAAGTAGGCTTAATGATGCATATAAAATGGAAAAGGGAATTCCAATATTTTTAAAAAGATAAAATAAATAATAATTATATTAGTATGCATAACTTTTGTATACATATTATATATGATACAATAAATAACAGCACCAAAAAATATATAAATATATACAAATATATATAAATAATATAATAAAAAAAAAAGTATAGATCACAAAAGTATATATTAACACATATATTTTTATATACATTACGAACAAAACTTCTCTTGCTTTTTTTTTATTTTAAAAATAAATAAAAATATTGTGTTTTATTTTTTATAATAAAATAATATAATTATTTATGTATAGAGAATAAATAATTTTTTTCCAATCCTAGAATTAATTTTCATTATTTAAAACATTTTAAAACACTATTTTTTAATAACTTAAACAAATTGGAAATTCATTTAAATTCCAAATTTAATATTTAAAAAGGCTAATCACTAAAATGTAAGAAAAAAAAATTTACATATCTTAATAAAGTTTTATTATTTTATGCATACAATTATATTCTTTGTATATATATATAAAATACTTTTTTGAAAAAAATATATTTTCCCTTTAATATTCATTTTTTTATTTCGAATATATGAAGTATATGTATATATACTGCTTATATTATAAATAATATTTTTTGGATTGTATAATATTCACATTTTTTAAGTAGCTATATATGAACATATATACTAGGCCGTTGTATGGATTTATTTATTTGATATATTTTTTCTTTATTTTTTTATAGTAGATAAAAATGGCTATGAAATACGTTGCAGCTTATCTTATGTGCGTTTTGGGAGGAAATGAAAACCCAGGAAAAAAGGAAATTAAGAATGTATTAAGTGCAGTAAATGCAGAAGTTGAAGAAGAAGTTTTAGGTAACTTATTAGATGCATTAAAAGGAAAGACTTATCATGAATTAATAAGCGAAGGATTAAAGAAATTGCAAACTGTTGGAGGAGCTGGTGCTGCCGCCGCTGCTGCCCCAGTAGCAGGTGATGCTGGAAATGCTAAGAAAGAAGAAAAGAAAGAAGAAAAAGAAGAGGAAGAAGAAGAAGAAGACGATTTAGGATTTTCCTTATTCGGTTAAACGCCATAAATATATGTACATATTCTATATAACATTGTTGAGTATTTAGAAAGAGAGATTGATATGGGGATTAACTTTATCCCTCTTTTTTATCTGTAAAATATATATACTGTACATGCTGCACACATATATATGCATATATGTATGTTGCTCTATTATTTTTCTTTTTTTTCAAATTTTAATCAAAATTTTTAATACGGAAAATTTTATGCACGGAATATATGTTAATATTTTGCACATATATATATTTATATGTATATTGCAAAAAACTTTACTAATTAAATGGAATTGGTGAATATACCTTTAAATATACTTTAAAAAAAAAATGAAAAGAAACTTCCCATATTATTTATCATATTTTCACTTCAACCAACTGAAAGTGTTGTTGTATTATTATGTGATTATATCTAAGTATATATTAATGTTCTAAACATAAGAACAATATATACACAGTTGTTCAATATATTAAAATGTAAACAAAAAATTGTAATAAATTAAAGTAATTAAAAAAAAAAAAATAATTACATAATGGTGAGTCAAATGCATATATAATAACAAATAATATTAACAAGTCAGGTAAATATTAAAATATGTTCATATAAATTTACAAAAAAAAAAAAAAAATGAAAATGTGTGCGTATAATATTATTTATATATTTTAAGAGAATTTGCCAAATTAATTATTTCATTACATTCTTTTATATAAGAATCATTGTCAATTATACATATAATTGATTGTCGGCATTTTCCTATACATTTACCTAATAAATTTTTACTTAAAGCAAAAACTAAGGGAATATTTTTTTCTTTGCACTTGCAAGCTATTTTATTTATCATATCATCAAATACATTATTTAATGTTGGCTCGATATTTGGTGCCACTAAAACTAACTTTGGATCATTTATACATATGTGCTTATAACATTCTTTCATTCCTAAATAATATCTTCGTCGATTTTTTAATAATAATAATTTATCATGTGATTTTGATATTTTTTTCAAAAAATCCTTAACCATATTATTTAATTTGTCTGTTATTTTATGATCTACATAATCATTAATGTATGTATTTTTTTCTATTTTACTAACTTGAATAAATTTTAAAATTTTTTCATTTTTCAATATATTTTCTTTTATTATTTTTTTATTCAAATCATTAGTTCCTTGAAAGTTTGTATTGTCGCTTTCTTTTGAGGTGTCTAAAATGGTGTCATTTACATTTTGCACAAGAATTGGCTCAATAGTTTTCCCTTTAATATTATTCTCTTCTTGCTTTAAGGGAATATTCACTTTTTTTTTGGAGTCCTTTTCAACATATTCCTGATTTTTGGAACTATTTTGTATAATATGTGGTGTATCATATTGCTTGATATTATCTAAATTTAATGTGTTTAATATGTTGTTGTCAGGGTTATAGTAAATCCTTTTAGCTACCTTTTTTTGTTTTACATAATCTAAGTATTGATTACTATAAAGTTGTTCATTATGTTTATGGTTTACCCCCTTTTTATTTATGCTATTAATTTTTTGTAAAGCTTTATGATTAGATCTATAAATTATAAAATCAGAATATTTTGTTATTTTTTTCCTTTTTCTAATTCCTATGTAATATAGATTTTCATATTTTAAACATTGAAATATATATGTAGACCATTTCATGCTCCATTTGTTTCTGTTTTTAATTATATCCAGACATTGATTTTTTTCAATATGGCAACTTTCTACTAATTCGTTATATATACTCTTTTTAATTTCCTTTTCTAAAACAATATATTTTTGAGTTTTTTTTTTTTTTTTTCTCTTCAAACTTTTTGGTAAAAAATATGAATTCCCCATTTCCTTTTCCTTAGCTAAAATTTCACTTAGATTATTAATTATTTTTTTTCTCCTTTCAAATTCTTTTTTTTTTTTTTTTTTTTTATTCATTATCATTTGCAACATTCTCTTTTTTTCTAAATCTTTTTGCATTTTTTTCTGACTTGTAAATGTAATTTTTACAAGTCTATTTCCTACATTGATATAGGAACCATTCGGTGGCTTCCCATTTTTATAATTATTATTTGTTGTCATAATTGTAGTCTTTATGAGAGATCGTTTTTCATCTTTTATTTTGTTCCCTAATAAATTTTCTTCCATTTTCATATATTTGCCATTAAATTTAGACCTTTCTTCGTAACATTTTTTGTAGTTATTTTCTGTACACTCATTAGTATGTTGCTTCATATGATGTGTATATTTATTTTATGGTCATATTATTTTTCAACATATAATATTGGGGATGTTCATTGTATTTAGCATATATATATATATATATATATATATATGTATTTTTATGTATACTACTCCTAACTTTCACATTCTTATCAATTTTCCATATACTGACCATTTAAGAGGCAAATTCGTAAAATACTAAAAAAATAAATACACTTCATTCTATGCTTTCCCCTATATTATTATTATATATTATTTTTTATTTTTTTTTATTGGGAAATAATATAAATGCTAATAATTATTCAGCGATCGCTAACTCTGGAATATTTTTTTTATGCGCTGTACATAATTAAATATTTTCTTAGCTATTTTGTTAAGTTATTTTTTTTTTATAATTTTATTTACTATTATTATCCGATTATTTATATAATATATTTTTGTTATTATAAATATAATAATTAAAATTTGTATTTATGGCAATTAATTTAATTATATTGAAAAATTATGAAAATTCTTCTTCTATTTGACAAGCTATATTTCCCTTTTACATAATGCAAAGTGGCAATTATTCATCTATACCTCAAATTCAATCAGCTAGGAGTATATGTAACTACTAATGAATAGAATAATAGAAAAAATATGCATACATATATATTTATATGAACAAGCAAAAACCCAATTTTAAGAAAATGACCCTTCATAATGTATAACCAAAGTAAACACATTTTTTTTTCTTTTTATGTTTTATTCTTTCTCAGACAAAAGCCCCAAAACAAAATTTTTTCTTATAAAAAGCTCCTCAGATAAAAATATTTCAATTTCTCTAAATTATAGTATATGGGCAACAACACCAAAAAACGAAAATAAATTTCTCAGTGCCTTTATAGTATGTTATTCATAAAAAAAAAATATAAATTATTAAAAAAATATGTATACATATATATTCTCTATTAAGGTGTAACTGCTTTATGTATCTCTATACATACCAAATTGTATATTGAAAGTTACACACTAGTTATTTTAGAATGCAATAATAAATATTATTTATTGTTATTGTCTTATAAGTTATTTATTTTCCATTTATTCTTATTCAGGAAAATGATTATGTAATTTTAGTATTTTCCGTCAATGAGAGTTCTAAATTTTGTGGCTATGCTATTATGAGATCAAAGTAATTTAATTTTTTTCTACCATGTTCATAAATTTATATTGTTTATTAAATTCACATTATTATTTTTCTATAGATATGCATGTAATGATGATACCCCTTCTTATGTATATTTATACGTTTTGATCATATTATCCATATATATTTTTTTTAATAGACCAGGAGAATCCAAAAATAATAATGTATATTTTTATTATGACGATAAAATATTTCGAGGAAAGAATTTTGATATTCAATGGATTAGAATGTAAACAAATATTAGTTAACTTGATAAAGCTGTGTGTGGCTATAGTTATATTTGTATATATGCTACATATGGCTATTGTTTCCTTTTTCAACTTTATAGAGTGGATGTGTTTTTTCACGAGGTAACACATTTAAAGAATAGCCTTAATGACAATAAGTTAATTAAAGTAGGAAGAGACGGTCAGGTAATATTAATTTATGCTTTATTGTTTTATATTCATATAAATATTATGAACAGAAAATAAATTATATGACCATGCAATGTAATTATTGTATAGCTATTTGCACACATATAATTGCATAGTAATATGTTTGCATTTATTTTTTTTTTCAGGAAATTGAACAAATGGCTGGAATGAAATTATGCGATATTTTTGAAGCCAAATTCGAACGAATGGGCACATTTACGTAATTTAACAAAATCCTTATATTCATATGATTAAATGTGTGGATATTTAAGTTTACACTTTCATTAATTATTGCATTTTTTTTAATATAGGAACTTTAATAAAATTCCACAAGCGCCAAAAATAATTGATACAAACCCCAACCGGATGATAGACACTACAAATGGTGAAGAACAAAAAGATAAAATAAAATTATATCCAATAAACAATGATTTAAATATGAATTATAATACTTTTCGTAAGCTATATGAAGAGTCAAAATATAATCTAACTAATATATATAATCCAGCATTACATATATTTCCTATTGATTTAACAAATATGAGCTATGATGATTATATTGATTTATATGAAAAATCTTTACCCGTTTGGAAACAAAAAATGCAAGAACTGCAATTAAATTGTAATTATATTAAGCAATAAAGAAAAAAATTAATTTAAAAAATATCAATAACCATTTCCATCGCATATTACTAAGGTGCATATACATATGTTTATATGTGTGTATGCTCCTATCCCCTATATGATATATTTATACAAAATACGTAATGTTTTGTTCTTAATTTATTTTTACTTTTTCAATTTCGATATAATAATTTTTTTAAGTATAATCACATTTTTTTATATTGCATTATATTATGCGAACATTTTTTAGTACCCCCCCTTTCAATCTTTTAACAACATCATTAATGTTTATAATTTATGAATGCTACTTGTGCATGTCTACATATACGGCCATATATATGTGTGCCTATTTCCAATCAAAAAGGTTGTACTACACTATCATTGTAGTTGTATTTGTTTCAATAAAAAATGAGAAATTTTAATAAAGTCTAAAAAAAGTGAGTTTAATTTAAAAAAAAAAAAAAGGTTTAAAGAATAACTTCAAAAAATATAATTATGAACACAAAATGATCATTTTTTTTTTTATGAAATACTAGCTAGCCATTTGTAGCTATTTTGATCAATGGTCATAATTTTGGAGTTAATTTGATCAAACAAATTTTCTTGTAAATTTTGGATAAAAATATCACAGAATAAACATTTTTCATTATTTATAAATAATATATTTTTAGAGGGAATGTAAATATCAAATATAAATGGGCTGTCTTTTAATGGTATATTTGTTAAAAATTCAATATTATTTTTTTTTAAATATTCAATAATATTATATTTAATAGTATTATTACTTGAAACAGCTATATGATTATTATTTTCCATTTGATCATTTTTTTTTTTAATACTACTTATTAGGTAACTATAAAAATGGGAAACATTTTTATATTTTGATATAATTAAATCAAGTATGTACAAATTCTTAATTTTAAAAACATAAATAATCTGAAGTAATAAAAGATACCAAAATGGATCTACATTATTATTAAATAAAATAATTTTATTTATTTCATTAAGAATTTTATAAATATCATTCAAGTAATCTTTTTTAGAGAATATCATAAGGAAAAAAAAATAGCTGATAAAAAATTCTAAATTATTATATGTGCTAAATGAGTTCTTAATATTGTCAATAATTATTTCTATCTTTTGTCTTTCACTACTATTATCAATTGAGACTGTCTCAACTTCTCTGTCACTTTTTCGTCTCACCATTGTACATAAATTGACAATCTCATGCGGTTCAAAAGATTTTTTTGTTGTTAAAAAATTCAGGTAACAATTATAATCCTCCTTATTATAAAAACTGTGTGTATTTATATATTTTTCATATATCATATTAATATAGTAAAATTCAAATATTTCTATAATATTATTATATTTATTATATGGGTAATTGGAAATTTCAGTATTATTACATTTTTCATTCTGTACAATATTGTCGATTTTATTATTATCATTCATGTGAAAACATTTTCGAATGGTAAAAAAATCGTTACAGTTGACAATGGCTGTATCATCTTCTTTGTTCAAGGTAGCCATTTGAATATCATTTTTATCGGTCACAAATTTAATGAAAATATTTTTTTTATTATCTTTAAAATAATTGTTAAAGGAAGATAAAAAACAACTTTTAAATATGTCTACTATATCTTCACTATTAAATGAGTAGAGAATTATGTTTAAAACATTTTTAATATTGAGCAATTGGCTTGGGCTTCCAAAACAATCTGGATTATTGGTATATTTGTTTAAACTATTTTTGTGGCATTTTACTTCTACAGAATTTGAAAGATCTATATTGTGATTCCCATCCTGACTAGTCATAATATTATGATTTATTTGGTCCAGTAGTAAAGCTTTAATTTGAGTAATAGACGTATTTATTATATGGTTTTTGTTCTTATTAAAATATGTTTCAGAAAAAATATATTCTCGTCTTTCTCTTTGATTTATTTGATTATAAAATAGGTTTTTAAAAATACGATAAAAAGAAAGGTAATGATATATAGACATTGAAATAAATTTATTTTGAAATATTAGAAAAAAAAAATTTATAAAATAATATTTTTTTATTTCAAAGTATACAAAATTATCAAGAATAATTATAAGTAATAATTCCGTAAAATTTTTTATCATATTATATTCAATCATATATTTTTCCTGATATTGTTTTAATATTATTGGATCAATTTCTTTTTTTACAATAAATAAATTTATATAATGTGCATTATATTCTTCCGAATTATTGTAGCTTCCATTTATTTCTGTTTCCTTTCCCCATTCTTCAGTATCTACATTTTCAATCTTATTTAGGTTAAAAAAATTTGAAAACTTATTTTTCATTTTATCGTTATACTCGGTGTTTGTGACTGTATTATTATAGAGCATGTTGCTCATATTTTTTTTATCAGATAAATTGTAATAATATGGATTGTCATTAAAAAAATTGTTTACACATTCGAATATTTGTAAATTGGTGTCACCTTTTTGTATAGCATCAAAAACATTATTTAAAAATACATAAAATAATTTTGTTAATTGTTTAACAATCATAATAATAATATTTATATCATAATATTTATCAGAATAATTCATTTTATTTATTTCATGTTTTTCTATAATTGTTCTATAACTTAAATATTCAAAAATTTTTAAATAATTATTCTTAAACAAATTTAATTGAGACCTCTCTAAATGAAACATATTAAATAAGTTATCTATATTTTTTGAAAAATTATTTTTTTGATTTTCCAAAAATTGAAAATTATCATGATTAGTTTTTGAAGGTTCATGATTTGTTTGACTGTCTAAACTAGCCATTTTATTATTTTCTAAATTTTGAAAATGTAAAAAGTTAAAAACATCTTCTTTAATTATATGATAAATTAGTTGTCTATTTTTCAAATATGATGGCTTATTATTATTACTATCAATTTGAGTTTCATCTTTTTTAAAATCGAAAAGAGATGTTAATATAACATCATAGTCATGACTATTTAGTTGTATATCTCTGTTTTCTAATTTTGCATTATTAGATTTACAAAAATTATATTGTCTTAAAGTAAATAAAACCATAATTATATCATTTATAGATCCAGTGTTAATTATTTTAATTATTATAGTTTTTATAAGCTGATCAAATCCATTAATTAAAGATTTATTTTGATATAAATAAAAAAATAATTTTGCTAATATTTTTTTTAAAATCTTAGTATTAAATGTGTTGAAATTTAATTTATATATATTTAATATATATTTTTGTAAAAAATAATTATGACAAAATAAATCAGTATAATATGTTATTTTATCAGCAAAGTGTAAATTATTTATATATTTTTTTTCATATAAATATTTTTTAAAAAATATATTTGATATTGTAACAAATAATGGGTTGTCATAAAGTTTTAATAATTTAACTTGTTTTAAATATGCTAAATAATTTTCTTCGTCTATATATGTTATTTTATTTTTTAATTCATCCATCAATAAATATATATATTTATCCTTAAATAAATTACTTATAAAGCTATTAAAAATTATATCTGCATTTATGCTTTCTTTATTTAATAAAACATTTTTAAATATTTCTTTTACACACAAATTATGGATATTACTATATATTCTTAATTCATTTTTCGACACGCTTATTATTTTTTTCTTTTTTTCAATCTCTCTATTGTCTATATATTTTTTACTTACATTCTCATTGTTATAAATGCCTTCTACATTTTTACCTTCGCGCTCTGGTAGATCTTCGAAAACTGGTGCATCATCACAAGTGTTTGTTACTTCTTCCATTTTTGCATCTATAGTTTTATTTTTCAAAAAAGATGAGTCATTTACCTGCACATTTTCTTTATTTTCTGAACAAGAGCTAGTTTCCTTATCATTCTCAATAAGGCTAGTACTAACCTCGTTGTTGATTATCTCTATATCTTCAAAACTAGTAAATACAAAATATTCTTTTTCATTTTTATTTATCCTAAATATATTATTAATAAACATATTTATTTCGTTTTCTATTTTGTTTGGCATATTATTTAGAAAAATGGGATTGTAGTTTTTTTCATATTTATTTTTTATATTATTATTTATAAAAAAAGACGATTTTTTTTTATCCATTATAAGTACATTATTTTGCTTGTCCATATCATCTTTATGTTTAATAATATTATAAAGGTATAATTGTTTTAAGTAAATATTAATATACCTAGTTAAAAGCATTAGTTGCTCGGTTCCAAATAAATGTCTATATATCTCTATACACTTGTTAACTTTATTTAATGAATTGTTCATATTTAAATAAAATAAATGAAAATAAAATAAATACTTAATATTATTAATAGGGTATTTTTTACTATAATATATATACTTGTCAAATAACAAAAACATAGGCTTATAATTTTCTGAATTCTTTTGATAGTTATATAATACATATAACATTTTAATAACATCATTTATATCTTCATTTATAATTTTATCACATTCTTTAAAATTGTTTTCATTACATTTTATTAGTTTGCTATTTATTTTGTCAAGTAATATTTTCACTTCAGTATCAAACCCTGTGTCGGAATGCAAAGAAAATGTAAAATAAGTATGTAACTAAAAAGTTTGAAACAATATATTTACTAACATGTACGTGATTAAAAACAGTTGGTACACACATATTATATACGAACTTACCGATGTAGTATAGGAATATTATTTGTCTGCATATCAAAGAATCATAGGATATACTATTTTTCTTAATAATTGATTTTAGTCGTAGATAACATTTTTCGATTTTAAGTTTATTTAAAAAATTATCCCATTCTTCTCTTTCATTCATTCTAGACGGAATTGAATAATAAATATTTCTTAGCAATGACAAATAATCTTTTTTCCTTATTAATTCATTTTCACTATTCTCGTAATTGTTAATATATGTTTTTATTTTTTTTAATTTGTCTGGTGATTTGGAACCAAGGGTGTGCATTCCTCTAGTTATCTATAAAAAATTTCATGTATTATGTTATACTTAAATATGTAAGATATTCAATATGTAGATGTCATATTTATAAACGGCTAGCTAAAAGCTTTATACTTCTTTTTTTTTTTTTCTTTCAAATTTCTAACCTGAAGCCTTATTAATCTTTTCATCATCACTTATTTAGAAAAATATAGGATTGGCTTTCCTTAATAAAATCACATCACTACACAACCCCATCTCTTCTATTTAACTTATTACAAAAAAGGTATACTTCATAGATAGGGGTATTGTTTATATATTCAAAGTAAACTATATAATGTTATTTTATTTTTTTACATAATTTATATGCATTCAAATTGGCATTTTAAAGTATCATGTATAATCTTTGGAGCATACAAACTATAAACTGATCATATTCTATATTCAAGCACAGAACCCATAAATATCAAAATTATGTATTAGTATGTACAAATTAATTAACACATATTTAAGGTTTATAACTTTATTAAACCTGTATAATGTACTACTATTACACTGTCGTATTCACAAAAACATATCAACTAAATTTGAAACAAAACTGAAGGGAAAATAAGAAACTTTTAAAGTTTTTGTTTTATACTTATTCTGATTTCTTGTGTATAGGATTATATTTCCTTGTAATACATATAATATTACGTTTCTTTTTTTATTTCTATCTAATATTTAATAAAAATATGTACAATCTTTTTCATTTTTATTTATATGCACACGTGCATTTGTTTTTATTATTATTATCAATATAATAGTTTTTTTATTTTTACATAATTTTAATTCATTTTTCAAACTTCATGGAAATATTATCAAGAACTTTTTTTTTATATGGTACTATGGAGTAAATTAAAAAATTAAGAATAATAAAAAAGTGGGGGAAAATGAAGTAACTATTAAATGATAAAAAATAATTTTTTTATATATATATTAAAAACAATAAAGTTAATAAAAAGAAAAATGCGTTGTCATTTTTTACTTATTACATTTTTATATATATTATATTTGAGAGAACTTACAGAGGGATATGTTACATATAACATAGTGAAACCAAACTCTACATTATATGCAGTGAAAAAAAAAAAAAAAAAATCGACCAAGTATATTGATATTACCGTGAGCAATGATAATGAAATAGGAACAAAAGGTTTATTATTGAAAAAAATATTAAAGTGTGTGTACATTTTTTTTTTAAACCATTCATATGATTGTGTAATTATACATATTATTATGATCACATACAGTCATTGTAAATATATGCATTCTCTTATATATATACATACATATACATTGTCTTGCTCTATTTTTAAAACATTAATAGGAGAAATAAAAAGAGTCAAATTATCCCATGCTTTTAATTATATTATACCCCAAAAACTGGGGTATAGGAGTACCATTAATGAATTAGTGAACAAAGAAAAAAATGAAAACACCCTTAGATATATAGATGAGATAACAAAAAGTTTTATATGGGACTATAAAAAGAAATTAAATGATTTAATTATTCCTTTTGAGTTTAGGAAAAATCAAAATATTCTTATTACCCAGGATAATTTATTAGATTATGTAACAACATCAATGAAATTGTGAAATAAATAAATGAATGTATTTATGTGTATATAATAAATACGTGCTATTTTTTACACTCCTTTGCAGCTTCTTCGGAGAGGAATTATTAGAGAAAATGATGATATGTATCAAAAAATAAAAAGCAAAAAAATAAAGTTTTCCGATTTTGGTACCTATCCCATAAAATATACATTTATGGATAATATTAGCATAAATATTACTGTACAAATAATTGAAAGCAAGTAGGCTTATATATTTATTCAATTGTCTTATCCCTATATACAAAAAAAAAATCGTAGAATAAATAATTTCCCATTTATTATGACACTTAAAATAATAAGCCTGAAGAAAGTACCTTGCTATTTTTTTGTCAACACACGTGTGTATATGCATGTGGTATATTTTATGGGTCAATACATTTGGAAATTTATAAAACACTATTTAAAAATGTCTAATATAGTTATAAAATTATTTAATATATATGAATAGCTACTAAATAAATATATTATGAACATGTTTTTGAATTATGTTTAATGTAAATAATTTCTCTAATTTATACTATTTTTATAAATACCAATAATTTACAATTTTTATATGTGAATATTTCCCCTTTTTTATAACAAATGTTTTGTCGAATTTTTTTTATGTGCCTTTCTCATTTTTCTTAAAAAAAATTTATTCACACAACCAGCCAGCTTTTATTTGGTTATTTTTAAGCAACATATTTACCTATAACAGTTATTTAAAAAAAATATGCATGCTATATCTTTTTTTTTTTGTAGACTTATTTCACTAAAAAATCGTTTAAATTAAACAATTAAGGTTTTTATTAAAAAGAGATGAAAATACATTCTTTATAATGAGTTTATAGATATTTTGTAAACCTGCCTATAATATTTATATCGAATAAAACGTCTTGAAATATCATTAGACAGTTTGGTGATGTTTTTTAATTTATTAACAAGTAATATTTTTTTGTTATTTTTTTTTTTTTTATAATTATTAATAAAAAGTTAGCTATAATTATTCTAGCTATTTTTTTTTTTTTATTTCAAGCTAAGTATTTTTAAGCTTTAAACATATAAATGGTTTGTCTATATTAAAATATTATTACACAGGAAAATATTTGTAAATAAGCATTATTTTTAATTTGTTTTCTTTGTACTAATAACTAGTTAAATTATTTTATATATACTTTTTTATAAATATTATTAGACATTTAAATGATTGAGTGCTTGAAAGTTGTATGTAAAAGTGTTGTTTTCTCTTTCTCTTTTTTATTTTATTTGTATTATATTTTTTTTCATTTATACTTTGATAGTAATTAAGTTTTTCCATTTATATTTTTTTAATGTTAATTTTTTGTTGTTTTTTTTTGTTTTTTATTTATTATTTTTTCAAATTTCCTTAAAAAAGCAAAAAGATCGAATCAGTAATTTTCGGTATTTATATAAGGGAAGTAATATAATTTGCTGAATATATTTTTTTTCAACTATGTGATTTACCAATGATTTATTTTTTAAATAACAATTTTTTACAGTAGAATATGATACCTATTTATTTATAATATGAAGGTACCTATTATAGGTTTTTTGTGTGCATACATATAGACATAACTATATATATGCATATATACATATAAGCTTATGGAACTAATTTGTTTAGGTTGTATATTTTTTAAAGAAAAAGCATAAATAGACAAAAACAATTAATTTTTTCAATTTGTCAAATCCATTCAAATAGATTATTTCGAGCAAGATTTAATCTTCTATACATTTGTTTATTTTGCTAATAGTATGCTTTTATGGTTATCTACACTTCTTTATGTAGATATAAAATAAGTTTATATTTCGTTATCAATATATTCATTTAATTTTTTAAATATACTCATTTATTTTTTTAAATTTTTCCATTTACTTTTTTAAATATATACTTTTATTTTGTAAAAAGTTTAGCACATAAAAATGAATCAAGTGTGTGTAGAACGAACCCCAAACATACCGACTGCCTATATAAAGAGCAAACCAAAGAAACCTATAGAAAGACTCAAAAAGAAAAAGGGCTCCAATAAATCGATAAAAAGTCAATATAAATTTGAAGGAAGTAAAATAGCAAATAAGAATAACGAGCTAAAGGATATAAAATCAAAGGACCCCAAATATTATGAAAGTCATTTTAATAAAAGTACAAAAAATAAAGACATCCTTTTAAAATCGAAAAGAAGTGACAATTTTAAGTTCTCTAGAAGAGGGTTTATTTTAAGTTTTACTGGAAATTTAGAGGATTTTTATAATTTATCAGAAGATCCATTAGGAAAGGGGACATATGGTTGTGTATATAAAGCAACAGATAAACTATTAAAAATACAAAGAGCTGTTAAAGTTGTATCAAAAAAAAAATTAAAAAATATACCAAGATTTAGACAAGAAATTGATATAATGAAAAATTTAGATCATCCTAATGTTATAAAGTTACTAGAAACATTTGAAGATGAAGAACAAATTTATTTAATAATGGACTTATGTACAGGAGGAGAATTATTTGATAAGATAATAAAAAAAGGTTCTTTTGTAGAAATGTATGCCTCTTTTATAATGAAGCAAATATTTTCTGTATTAAATTATTTACATATTAGGAACATATGCCATAGAGATATAAAGCCTGAAAATTTTTTATTTTATGACAAATCCACCGAATCATTAATTAAAATCATCGACTTTGGTTTAGCTGCATATTTTAATGACATCGATTATGAGATGAAAACAAAAGCTGGAACTCCTTATTATGTTGCCCCTCAAGTTTTAACGGGTTGTTATGATTATAAATGTGATTTATGGTCAGCAGGTGTGTTATTTTATATTATTCTTTGTGGCTATCCCCCTTTTTATGGAGAAAGTGATCACGAGATATTGAGCATGGTGAGTTAAGCATAGTAAAGAGAAAAGAGAGGGTGTTAAAACTGTGTGTTTTATTTATAAGTTTGTTTTGTTTGTTTTGTCTGTGAATAAATGTGGAATGTACATGCTTTTAATGTGTATACGAATTTTTGCTTTTAGGTGAAAAAGGGTAAATACAATTTTAAGGGAAAAGAATGGAATAATATTTCAGAAGAGGCTAAAGATTTAATTAAGCGATGTCTTACTATCGACTCAGGAAAAAGGATAAATGCGAGTGAAGCTTTAAAGCATCCATGGTTTAAAAAAAAAAAAGGATCATTTAATTTAGATGTAAAAATGGATATACATGTGTTAGAAAATTTTAAAAATTATGCTCTATTATTAAAACTTCAAAAATTAGCTATGACAATAATAGCACAACAAAGTAATGATTACGATTTGCAACAATTAAAGGCAGTATTTTTATATTTAGATGAAGATGGGAAAGGGAATATAACAAAAAATCAATTGAAAAAAGGTTTGGAGAATAGTGGGTTGAAGCTTCCTCATAATTTTGATGTCTTACTTGATCAAATAGATAGTGATGGTAGTGGAAGAATAGATTATACTGAATTTTTAGCGGCAGCATTAGACAGAAAGCATTTATCAAAGGTATGTCCTTTTTTCTCTAGCAAGTTTAATTTTTCATGCATTTGAGTCATTATCGTATTTATGTTTTTTTTTTTTTTTTTTTTTTTATAGAAACTGATATATTGTGCCTTTAGAGTATTCGATGTAGACAATGATGGGGAGATTACGACAGCAGAATTAGCACATGTAACCTTTATTATTATTTTATTTTTTATTATTTTCTTTTTACATTATGGCAATGATTTTGCCATGCTTACAAATTTGTACAAAAGATATCGACTTATAAGTGGGTGCCATATATATGATTTATTTTTTATTTCTTTTAGATACTTTATAATGGCAACAAGAAAGGAAGCATAACTCAAAAAGATGTTAATCAAGTTAAAAAAATGATTCAAGAAGTTGACAAGAACAATGATGGAAAGGTAACAAGAATGAGGGTCCAGAATTAAGAGAGTGTTATTTTGTTAATTAATTTTGTTTATACATTTATTTTACTATTTTTTATTTGTTTCTCTTTTTCCTTCAGATCGATTTTTACGAGTTTTGTGAAATGATGAGATTAAAATATTAAATTGGACTATCAAATTAGGAGATTATAATATATAGCAACATGTGATTATTTGTTGGCTTTGTGTAAATCTAAAATGTTATAGAATCTTTCTTAGCTGAGGGTTGTTTATTTTTTTGTTTTTATATTTTAATATGTTTTTATTTAGATTTAAAATTTATTACATTTATCATGGGGAAAACGAATAGTTTCGATTTCACTAAAAGAATTTTAATAAAATAGTGAGGCAGTAGTAAATGAAATTAAAAAAAAAAAAAAAAAAGGTTTAAGATAAAAGCTATTTATTGTATTAATAGTATACAGCTAAAATGTAAGACCATTATTGTTCTACACATTTTAACTATGAGATGAGGACATATATATGTATAGGGAATGGTGAAAAATATTTTTCTTTTTGGTTGGTTAGTGTATTTATTATACAATATGCAATTTGATTTAATAGGACAAGAAGAATTAATTTGTGGATATGTATATGATACTATATCTATAGGTTTAATATCGATGGAATATAACATGTTTATATATATATTTTGATGTATTGGTAATTTGTTTATGTGAAAAATATAATAAATAAAAGGGTTATCCCCCCCAAGTTTTAAGAGGTGTAATAATATTTCTATGATATTAAAAATTGTATCATATTATTTAATTAATATATATACTTGTACATAAGATTTTTGAATTAATTTTTAAAAATAAAAAATTTTCCAAAGAATAAAGGCTAAATATATAATTAAACCAAGTCATATAATAACACAACCTCAAAAAAAAATACATTTTTTTATATATTCTTTATTTATTGTAGATTTGTGTTTGTGATTTTTAGGTAACAATAAGTTTATATCTTACATTATGGATTAATAAAATATAATATATATATATAATACTTATGCAAACAGGAGTTATTTTTTATTTGAATTGCATGAGAGTCTATACTATTACCTGTATTTATATATTGTTAATTAAAATGTATATAATAATTATTATTATAATAAAATAATATATAGTTGATAAAACCATTCATTAATTATTTTTAATTAATTTTTTATAAATATTTTTATGCTTTTTTTTTCCATTTAATATATATATTATTTTATTATATATAACTAAGAAAAACCATAGAGGAGCCAGGGGATATTGCATTATATATATGGGCATATAATGGACGACAGCAAAAAAAAAAATTACGAATTTTTTTTTTTTTAAATTTTACTATAAAAATTCGTTTTTTTTTTTAATTTGAAAATATATATAGAAAAACCCTGTATTCTTATATTTTTTTTTATATATTAATTTATATGTTATGACTATTATTAAGAATATAAAAAATGAGTTTATTAAATAATTATTAAAAAAAAATATAAAATAAAAAAAAATTAAGCCAGAGGCTAAAGGGGTATATATATATGCAGGGGGTAAATATATAATGGATATAAAGACGTTATATATTTATAGTAAAATTAAAAAAATACAAAATAAATAATGCAAGGAAGTCTCATATAGGCTGTGTTTTATAAATTTTAAATGAGCATAATATTATATGTATGCAACACATGTATATGTATCAGACTATTTTTTGTTTGTTATTAAGTTATTTTTGTTTTTGTAATTAAGTATACAAGGTGTAGTTATAATTTATGTCTACCCTCAAGTTAATACTAATTTATGCTTAAAAAAAAGAGTAAATAATAATGACGTCATGGGCACCATACAAAATAAAAGCTATCTAGACATATTAAGATATTATAGTAAAGATGAAGTAAGAAAAAGAGACAATGATAGGGGTTTTGAAAATGAAGGGAATAAAGAGAATAATAAATTAGTTACATCATATAATAATTCAAATAATAACATACTAAAAGTAAATGAAAATGAGTTTTTTTCACTTCTTTTGAAAGATGAAGTTAAACAAAAGCAAAAAAATTTTTCAGACATGCAATATAATAAAAATATAAATAATAATGAAAACAATTTATATGGAATATATGCTAACCAATTTGATGGTTGTAAATTAGCAGATAAACTAAAACAAAAATATACAAAAAAAAAAAAATATATAAAAAAAGAACATTCATTTATTAATAAGAAGTATATAAAATTAGAAGATTATTTTTTAAATAATAGAAATCCAAAATTTTGTACTATTTGTTTTCATAATAATAATATAGAATATCTTGAAAAATGTAAAGGTTGCTCTTTATATTTTCATGTACATTGTTATAAAATCTTTTGTGATAATTTTAATTTAAATAAATTTCTATGTGATGTTTGTATAGAAACAAATTATTATATTAATAAAAATCGAAATAATTATCTAGCCATTTTAGGAGATCAAAAAAAATATAACTTCTCATATTCTACAATCTATGAATCGGATAATACTGAACTTGAAGATGCACACAATGAATATGACGATGTATATATGGCAAACTTTTTTGAAAAGATAAATAATTTAAAATTTAAAAACAATAAAGATAAACAAGTACAAATAAATAAATACAAAGAATTATATACTAAACATTTAAGTGATAATGAATTATGGGATTCAAATAAATATATGAAAAAAATGAAAGAAACTCATTTTTTTAAAAAATTAAGTAAGAAAAAAGGTGAATCCCCTTCAATTGGTAGCAAATCAAATAAAAATGAAAATAACAATGAAGAGATCGAAAATTTTGATGAGCATGGTAATGACAGTTGTAATGATGCATATCAATCTGATGCTCAACATGATAGAAATATTTTTAACTTATTTGGAATTTATTATAATTCCTTTTCTACTAATCATTCATCAATAAGCAGAAATAATAAAGATGTGATAAAACATTTGAAAGAAAGTCAACAAATTATTTCTAACATGTTTCCTGAAAAGGTTGTAAAACAAAATAAAAATAATAAAAGTAATTATATTCATCATATTCAGTACAAAATGAGACGGAAAATGCGAAGAGAAGTTAAAGAGTTGAACAAGTGTAAAACTGATAATGCTACTGAATTTAGTGCAGAAGATAGTACTGAACATAATAACAACAAGATAAACATTTCATGTGATATATGCAATAAATCAAATAATAATAATAATAATGTAATAATGAAGAAAGGGGAAAATAATAAATGGTTTCATTTATGTTGCTTATATTATAATAATATAACAAAAAATAATTCAATTATTGAAATATATTTTGAATATTTTTTCTTTAATTATTATAATGAAGATTATTTTGTTAATCTTTATGGAAGTTTAAAAAGTGTAAATGAAATAATAATAAAAAAAATAAAAGAACAATTATTAAGCAAATATAATATATTGATACATAGCCATTCATTTAATTTCTTATTGAATCCATATTATTATAATTTAACTCTTAAGCAAATTAAAAATATTATTTATTATAATTTCATTTTAAAAAACAATTTTATATATCAAGCTGGTGTAAATAATAATACAATCCCTTACTTAAAAATGAAGCAAGAACAAACAGTATCATCATATAGATATAATACTGTTCTTCATCTTAAAAATTTATCACCTCAAAATGTTAGTAATTTGACAAGTGATAATTTTAGACTTATAACTACCGATCAAAGTTGCACGGGAAGTGTCAATGAGACATGTAGTGATAGTAATGGGGATGAAGAGAGTGATGATTATGAGCAAAGTCAAACAAGCTACATTATTAATAATAAAAATTTTGAAATAAAAAACTTAGAAGGTGAAGATAGTTATGATGAAATATACGAAGAAGAATTAACAGATAAAAATGAATTGAAAAAAGATACAGAATCTATGTATTGTATTGATACAAATAATTGTACAATCATAAATGATGGAACTTATTTTTGTGAAGATGTATCAAATATTATAAATAATTATACAAAAAATGAAATTAATGATAATATAATTAAACAAAGTGAATATAATAACATGTTTAAAGATATTGAAAAACTTATATATAGAAGAGATTTTTTAAATTTAAATATAATAAAAATAATTAAAGAAAAAATAATTGAATCTATAAAAATTAATAATTCAAAAATTTGTATATTTTGTAAAAAAAATGAAGGAATTAAAACAAAATGTATGTACCCATCATGTTCTGAATATTTTCATATATATTGTTATTTTAATAATTTTTTTAATTCTTATAAAAAAAAAAAACAATTAAATTATTTCAAACGAGATCTCAAAGTCTTTACTACTATAATGAAGAGATTCAACAAATTGGAAACAAAAAAAGAGAAAAAAAAAAAAATAGCAAGCCCATTAAATGATAATGAGGAAAATGTTCAAAACAGTGAAGGTAATTCCATTTCTACATCTACTAATTGTGAAAGCAAACAGGAAAATCAAGATGTCCCACTTTGTGAGAAAAAAACAAAAAAACGACGCAGCGAGTCGAATCAAACAAATAAAGGTGAACCTGTAGATGCAAAAAATGATTCTAAAAAAGCAGAATCTGTTGATTGTAATAATAAGAATGCCAGAAAAGTTAGAAGAAAAGTAGAAGCAGTTCAAACAAATGGCGATGGGGAAAACGTAAGCAACGTAAACAGCATAAACAATGGTATCTATGACAAAACGAGTCAGGGTGCTGAAAATAATAATGTAGATGTAGCGAAGTTAAAAAAAAAAGTGATTAGCAAAAATGGAATGAATGAATTTGTTGCCGATGATGTAAAACTTAAGAAAGATGAAAAATTACATGCTTTAGAAAATGGTGATGAAAATGTTTTAAAAAAACAAAAGGGAGCAAGCATACCTATAGCATATAATAATACAAATGTTAATATGATTAAGAGTACCGAAATAGATAATAATATGATTGAAATAAATATGAAAAAAGTTGGCAACATTAATTTTCCAAATAATGCTGGTACAATAAGAGGAATTCCATTATTGGGTGATAGAAATTTTGACAAAATTGAAAATATGTTTTCTTCAAATAATAAAATAATACAAATAAATGAATCAAATTTAAATAATGATAAAAATATTGGAAGTATAAAAATAAATCAACCACAAATTTTAAATGATCCAGAAAAAATATATTTAGGGAAAAATATTATGATGGTATACTCTTCACAGAATGTAAAAAATCGAGAAAAACAAGATTTAAATTTAAAGGGTACTAATTCAAAACATGTATGTCATAAAATAAAAAATAATAATAATATAATTAGAAATAATTTTTCTATTATTGATTATAATAAATATATAAATAGAGAAAAAACAGAAATAGGTGGGGTACCAGGATTTATACAAAATTATGAAAACCAAGGACATGATTTTATATATCCTAGCATAATAAATAATAATCCTAATTTTGAAAATGAGAATATTGATAATATATCATGTTCATCTTCTTTATTACTTGATTCTTCTTCATCTAATGATTTTTTTTCAAAAACAGAAATATCTGATGGTTCTTCAGTAAATTCTTTATCACAATTATTATCAAAATCTTATTGTTCAATTTCTTCATCTAATAATTTATCAACAATACCATCTGTATCTTCCTTTTCGTCATTTTCGATTTGTTCCAATTCATCTTCAGCTTATTCACCATCTTTTTGTGATACATCATCTGAAATTGCATCTAGCTATGATTGTATTTCTAATACCGATTCAGATCTTTTTTCAGATTCTTCTCACTCATTAGTATTCCCCTTACCCCATACTAAATTACCAAGATCTATTGATTCTGTGAGTAATCAAAATAATGTTTCTGATGAAGGGGGAAAGCAAGAGATGTTAGATGTAAAAGTAGGTGATTCTACAGAAAATAGAACCCAATTAGATGTGAAAAAAGAAAATAAACAAATTCACTCAAATTTCGCTTCTGATTCAGGAGATTTATCATCTGATTTTGATGAACAAAACAAATTAAATAAATCAATGTATCTACATAAGTCAACATTAAAACGGAATCGTAATAATAAATGGAGAAACACTAAATTAGAATATCTCTCATGTAGTGAGCATGATAACAATCATAAATTTTATTATAAATTTTATAAATATAAGAAAAAAATGCATGATATTAGACAAAAGAAGAGAGCAAAAGAAAAGTTGGAAAAGATGGAAAAACTAAAAAAAATGAACAAATTGAAAAATATGAAAAAAATGATAAACACAACAATGGTTATGAAAAAAGAAAAGAAAATTAAAATGAATGAAAATACAAAAATAACAATAAAAAAAAAAAAAAAAATTACAATCGAAGAAACAAAAAAAAAGAATAATAATAATCAATATAAATATAATGATAAAGTATCAGATAAATCAAAGAAAAATAAAAAAGAAAAAAAAAATACATTAGGATTGTATATAAAAAATGTAGAAATAACATACAATAATAATATTCAACTAAAAAATATAAAACTGATCATGTGTGATAATCACAATAATGAAGAAGATATTGAAACTGTTATGAATATAAAATTAAATACATTTAACAATAAAACAGATAATAATTTGAAGAATATATTTTATTATTATTATACAGAATTTATTAAGTCTGTTTTTTTTTCAGATCAATTTTCTCATCCTTTTGATGAGGGTAAGAGGTTCAAAGAATCTGACACAAAAGAGGCCCTAAACACAGATAGTGAAAAATCTGAAAAAGGTGAAAAAATTGACAAAGTTGAAAAAGCTGAAAAAGCTGAAAAAAATAAAAAGCAAAACAAAAGGCGGATTGACACCATTGAAGGGAATGGCAAAATTTCTAAAAATGCAAATGATGTTGGAAAAGAATCATCAAAGGGAAATATGAATATTACAAATTTAAATGAAGAAAATATATCTCATAAAAATAAAAAACAAAAAACAAAATGTAATAATAGTGTACATTCAGATGGGAAAGAAAGTGATATAGAAAGTCAAAGTTTATCAAAAGGAAATGAAACAACTTATCATTTATTGAACGACCAAATAAAAGATATAAATTCATCAACAAGTGAAGAAGCTACATTAACTAGTGAAATATTTGGAGGTAATGGATTATTATCAACTAGCTTAAATAGTAATAATGTTTTAGATAAAAATGATCATACTAATGAAAATAATTTATGTTTATTTGCTAAATATATTAATAAAATAATTGAAAATGTTGAAGCACGAATTATAATAAAAAATAATGTATGTGAAGGTGTATATTGTTTAAGACAAGCAGATGGATTAAATATTTATCAAAAAATTAGTGACAAAATGAAAAAAAAATATAAACTAAAAAATATAAAAAAAGAAAAAAATATTAAAATAAATAACAAAATCGTAAATATGACTCCCATGAGAAGTATAAGCATAGATTCAAATAAAGGAAAAATATTCATAAACAATAATAATAATAATAAAGCATATCCAAATAATATCAACACAAATAATAATAATAATCATACTCCTACTGTTGAACTCAAAAAGAGAGTAGACATAAATAAATATTCTTATTTATTTTATAGATTGCCATTTTTTATTTTTGGTAATAAATATATTAGTGATATAGAAAATTTTAAAACCATTTATAATATTAGTGAATTATTTCAAAATAATAATGAAATTGTAGATTCAAAAAATATTTTAACTGTTGTTGAATTACTTAAGTCCTATTCAAATCATGCATTTTTTAAAAAAAATCCAAATGCATTGAGACGCGCTTTCACGGAACGAGATGAAAAAGCGTGGAAAAAAAATCCTAACAAGCTAGTCAACAATTCAGAGGAATCAACTTTCCCAAACAAAGATGCTCCCAAAGTTGCCAATGTTGAGCAGGTTGAAAATTGTGAAAATGTTGAAAATGGTGAGCATGTTGAAAATGGTGAGCATGTTGAAAATGTTGAGCATGTCGAAAATGCTGAGAATGTTGAAAATGGCGAGAATGTTGAAAATAGCAATGTCCATGAGTCCAATGTAGTGACAGATGCCGTGACAGATGTTGTGGCAGATGCTGAAAATGGTGAGCATGCTGAAAATGTAGAGAAAATTAAAGAGAGCGAGCGTGGAGAAGAAAAGAATGCAACAACATTATGCTTGTCTAAAGGAAATCCAAATAAAAAACAAAAGAAAAAAGAAAAAAAGAAAAATCGTAATAACAATATAGAAGACGAAAATATAAATAAAGAATCCAATCATAATGAAAATCAAAATTATGAGCAAAATAAAGAAACTCAATATTGTGCTAACAAAAGTTTTAATATAATTTTTTGTTTATTTGATAATGGTAGTAATATATATTTATTAATATATGAATCTGATAGTGATAATAGAAAAAAACATGTAAAAAAAAAAAAAAATGAATTTAATAATATCGATTATTATTTTAAAGAGATGTATGAAACACTTCATGGAAGTACATATAAAGAAGATGCATATAAAATTTTAAAAGCCATATTTTCTGCAAGCAATAACATGAAAAATGTTTTATGTAATACTAGTACAGGAAATAAATCTGATAATAAAACTGGAGTGCCTATTAAATCAAATAGTACTACTAAATTAAGTATAAATAAAATTAATTCAACAAATATGGCAATTAACAATACACAATCGTTAGCAAATAAAATAGTCCCAGTAAAAAATAGTTTAAATAGTTCTAAAAATAAGAACAGTAATATGGGTGATGATGAAATGAATAGTCATAGAATAAATGAAATAATGCTAAACAAAAGATTGTTGCAAAATATTTTATCAAATTTTAAATTCTTTAATATAACAAAAAATAAAGGTTTAAAATTATCTAGTGTTTTTGAATTAACTTATTATGATTATTTATTTTTAAAAAAACATAAATTTTTTTATTCAAAAAAAGGAGTAAAAATATATGATGCATGTAATAATCCATATAAATTATTGTCTACTCAAAAATATTTAAATATAGATTCAACTAATAATTCTAGTCTTGTTTTAAAACAGAATGAAGAATATGAAGATTTTAAAAGAAATAATAATATGTTATCTTATAAATTTAAACAAATTACAAACAGATTTTATTTAAATCTCTGTGATCCAAATAATAATTCTTTCTACTTTCGAGGAATACCACAAAGACCTGTCAACCCATATAATTGTTTTGCAAACACAAATAATGCTTTAAGCCATTTTAATCTAAAAAATTTAGATTCCTATACAAAAAATTCTAAAGATATGTTAATACCAAACATGAGTTATATTAAATTAGTACAAGGGAATTATAATAATTTATTTGAACTTTTTGGAAATAAAACTTTTGAACATTTTTTTATAGGAAAAAAAATAGATCATACAAAAAAAAAATATATAAATGGCAATTCAAAAGATAAGAAAATTATGAAAAAACATATATCAAAACAAAGAGGTAAAAATAAAAATAAAAAAAGTGTTACTACAAATGTAGGTGAAAAAATAAATACTACTATAAATACAGAAGATGTTGATAAAAATTCAAATAAATTAGATACGCCAATTAATAGAACTGATGAAATATGCACAAACAAGACTGTAGAATGTACTATTAAAGAAAAACAAATAAAAAGTATAATTAATGAAAATACAAGGAACCTATTAGATGATGTAAATTTAAATGAACGTATTGAAGCGGCTATTCAAAGATACACCAATTTACCACATGAAATGAGTACTAATAACAATATTATGAGCATAGATAGAAACAAAAATAAACAATGTATTAATAATGATTCTGTTTCTTGTATTAATTCATTCAGTACTTATGATATTTATAAAATATTTTTATTTGACAACTGTCAAAATAATAAAGTAGAAGAAGTTAAAGATGATAATGAAAATTTAGAAAATGCTGAGGTGTCTCTCATAAATAATCCTGAAAAAGAAGTAAGTAGTAGTCCCATTGATCAGGTTGAAAATAATGGTGAAAATAAGGACGAACAAAATGACCAAATTGAAAAGGTAGAAAAGAAAAGTATAGCCGATTACCTACTAAACAAATATTCATTAAACTGTTTTAGAAATTATATCATAAATAAGAAACAAAATGAATTTTTTTATAAAAATGTAAAAAGTTATATAAATTCGGTGGAAAAAGAACAACTATTTTCAGATATAAATAATATATTATCTTTTTGTAATAATGAAAAAAAATATATGAACACCAATAAACTTAGTGATATTTATTCTAAATCGAAAAATATGCACAGTTTTGATGTCAATGATCAATATAATCTCACTAGTTATTATGATAATGGTCAAGAAAAATATGGCAATAGTATTTATCAAAATTTTAATACAACATTTTCACCTAATAGCAAATTTAAATTCTATAACGATGAATCAAAAGATAGTTCCCCATCTAAAAGTGGAAAAAAAAATAATAAACATCTTTTAAATGATATTAAAAAAAGTCCAAGCAAAGAAAAAGATATAAATATTTCACCCAAAAAAATAATTGAAGAGTATAAAAATCCAGAAAATTTCAATTATGCAATTGATAATAATATGAAAAATTTGAAAAAATTATATCATAGCATAAATAAAGATGTTGTAAAAAATAAATTATTATTAGTCAATAAAATTGTAGAAGAAAATCATGAATATACTATATCAGATATGCCTATGTATGTTAATCTTATTTTTTATAAATATCTATGTGTAAATAATTGGAATCACTTGATACATAGTTTGAAGGAAAGTTTTATAAGACAAGAAATATTTTTTTTAAGTCAACCAGATGCTAAAACTTTCAAAAAGGATCAACCAAATAATACTAACACTTCTCAAGAAAGTAATAAAAATGATGAAATAAAAAAAACATCCACTAAATCTGTTTCAGATTCACAGCAAATAGAACAGCAATGTGCACAAGAAGGGGATTCTAAAAATGGGTCGACTCCAACTAAATCAGACTCTAAAGAAAAGGAAATAATAGTTGATTCTGTACAAAAAGAAGAAAAAGTAAGTGATCATAATAAAAGTGAGGAAAAAGGAAAAGATTCTAAATCAGGAAAAGATAGCAAAACAGGAAAAGATAATAAAACAGGAAAAGATAATAATAAAACTGGGAAAGATAATAAAAATGGAAAAGATAATAAAAATGGAGAAGTAAGTGATAAAAAAAGTGATGCATTATGTAGTGTGTGTTTTTATAAAGAAGATAGTAATATAAATATTATGTACAAATGTGCAAATTGTTCTGTACATGTTCATAAATATTGTTATGGTATTTATCATAAAGGAAAAGTTGAAGATTTTTTATGCGATAAATGTAAATTTAGTAAATATTTAATAAAAATGTATCAAAGTGAGTTCAATTCAAATCAATCAAATAATTTAAAAAATAAAAAAAAAAAACAAAATTCAAGTGCCAATTCAAAATATGGGTTAAGCAATAGTAGTATCGATAATACATGTTATGGTACTAATATATTAAGTGTTCATGAATTTAATTACTTTAACAATAAGATAAATAATTTATTTAGCAATGCAAATAATAATAATTCGGAAATTAAAAATAAAAACTCATCAAATGGAAATAATAATATGATACTCTTTGAAAAAGTAATAAAAAGTGTTGAAGATAGTTGTTGTTATATTTGCAAAAAAAATGGTGGAGCTTTAAAAAAAACAACAAACAAACATTTTGTTCATGTTTTTTGTGTTTTATTTTTTATATTAAAAGTATTTTGTTTAAATGTTTATAATCTAAGTTTTTGGGATATAAATAATTTGAAAGCATATGAAAAAGTATGTTTTATATGTAACAAAAAGGGGGCTGTTGTAAAATGTGCATGGAAAGGTGAAAATAAAAATAAGGAAGCAAAAAATAGTGAGGAGTCAAAAAATGAAAGTACTACCTTATCTACTAATTCCGATTTAAATGATACTAAAAAAGAGAACATATCTGAGCAACCTAAAAATAATGAAAATTGTTGTGATAAATATTTTCATCCATTATGTGCATATTTAGAGGGATACCATATGAATGTTGAAATATATGAAGACAAATTTGTAAATATATATTTTTATGACAATTGTTTTTCTTTATTTAGTTTTATAACACATTGCAATAATCATATACCCAAAGATTCATATCAGAATAGAGAATTTGTTAAAGAAAAAAGAACATCATTATATATTAAGAATATTACAAGCGAAGGTAGTTCAAATAATAAAATAAGTGAAAAACTTCAAAAAATTAAAATAAAAAATGAAACACCAACTAAAAATAATACTAAACCTTCTACTCCTATACGAAATCAATCGCAAACAAATATTTCCACCTCTTCACCAAATAAAGATGGAACAACTACAAGTACAATAAAGAAAGAAGATAAATAATAAGCAGTTTCACTAGATAAAATAGTGCATACATATGTTGTATGCATTACAAATAGTTCACTAGTATAAATTAAATACAACTAAGACATTTATTATATGTTGTAAAATTTTCAGAAAAATTATGGGGATGTTTTATTTTTTCTTATTCCTTTTTTAAGGCTTAATAATTAATTTTTTTTTTTTAAATAAATTTTATGATTTTACTAGGTAATTTTTTGTAAATTATTATAAAATTCAAATTTATTATTACCTTTTATCAATTATTTTGTCATAATTTTTTTATGTTTATACATTTTTTTTATTATAAATATATTATGTTGTTTTTTTTTTAAAAAACCTTTTTGTTTCCGTCTAAACTATTATATTTTTATATGATTACACAACTTGAATAAATTAAGAAATCAAATTCGTAAATATCTTATCGAAGATGATAAAAAAATAAAATCATTGCATATGCTCCTTCACTATACATTCCATATATTGTATGTAAGACTATAGAATGGGATTATTCATATAATTTATATTTATACAGTTTTAAAATGAATGTACAAAATAGTATTTATAATAAAAGAGGGTATGTATAGGATATAGACAAGTAAAAGGAAATATAATTTTTTATAAAATGTTAAATATTGATATATGTTTTATTTTTGTGTGCATATTAAATTTTAACACATAAAATAGCTATTTTGTTAATAATATTTTTAAGTTCAATTTTTTTTTTTTTTTTTTTTTTTTATTTTGATCTTTTTTCCCAATTTTCCCTATAATACATAATATAGAGTGTATCTCCATAAAATTTATAAAACCTTTTTATTATTTTAGCTTATTTTGTGTTCATATAAATATGGGATATACTAAGTATGCATAATGTCATTACATAGTTTATATAAATATATTTATTTAGGTAATATATGACTACAAGTCTGACATAAGTACAATCTACTCTTTAAGCCCATTGTAGAGTGTATACAAACTTGTTCTCTGAAATTTACAATATAATTAAATTTAATAATTAATAAAATGCGATATAGTTATTTAATTTTTATAGCCACATAATTAAAATTTATCTTTTTTTCATTTTTCTTTTTTTAACGCATACATATATAGCTCATATTGAATATGCATTATCATCATATGAAAAGGTAGGGGAAGAAATATACATTATATAATTCCTATTTTTTTACACAATTTTTTTATTCTGTTTCATCACATTATAATAAATGTAGCATTATATTTTTTTCACAAAATATTTATGTACATATAGAACTGCATATTTGTATAATGAATAAATTATAGCTGTACATGTGATTATTACATGATAAATAGCTAAAATAAAAAAAAAAAAAAAAAAAAAAAAATTTTATTAAATATATCCTATATTTATATGTATGACAATATTATTTTATTTCATATAGTATCCATTTTTAATAATATATATATTTTATATGTAGATTATTTTTTTCTATTTTGAGTAACATAAAAATCTAACCTCTTTATTAATCATATCAATATATGATTTCCAATTTTCATTTTTCTTATATTTTTTTTATTTTAAAAAAAAAAGTATAAAACAAAATAATAAGCCTTTAAAAGGAAATAAAAAAAAAATACATAAAAACATTTGTATACATTGTACTAAAAAGACGTAGAATAAAAATTAGATAACTTGTTTTTTTTTTTCGTTTTTTTAATTCCTAAACTTATATATAATAAATAATGATGAAAGGGAACTATTCGTATGAACGACATGGGCCACAAAATTTTAACATAAATAGTTATGGCTCAAGAATAAGTAATAAGAATAATAATAAAACAGATAAATATGATTATCCACATTATAACGGCAAATCAAACTATGGATATTATAGAGAAGGTAACTACTATTTTAATGATGAACCTAATTATAAAACAAGAAATAGAATAAATGGATATGACTATTCATATGATAATTATGGAGAATATCAATACTCTAAAAATAATTATTCAAAAAATGGAAATGACAAAAAATATTATAACTATTATAAAGATAAATATAATAAAAATAATTCAAACAATAATACCCACTTTGAAAAAATAAATAATGACAATAATATGTCAAATAAACAAAATAAAAGTATTGAAAATAATTCTACAAAAATTAATGAATTAATAAATAATATATATTATAAGACTTCTTATTATTTAAAAAAAAATCGAAAATATTTAAATAAAATACTTCAACAAAATTATGAAATAAATATTTACCTTATAAGACATATGGAAGCACAACATAATAAAAAATATGTTGAAGATTTAGACACATCAAGAGATTTGATATATAAACAATCTGCTTATTTGGATAGTACAGCTACTGAAAGGGGAATAAAAACGTGTGAGGATGTAAGGAATTTTCACCTGAACGGTACAGGTGAAAGTGGGTATAATAAAATGCATGGCATATATTATAAAGAAATAATGCAACTATACAATGATTATGTTGAAAAGTGTGATAAAGAAGAAGAAAATAAGAAGGAAAACAAAAAAGGAGTATTCGAACGAAACAACGATTTTGTTATAATATGTTCACCTTTAAGAAGATGTTTACAAACAATGAAATATTTATTTAATTTTAAAAAAAATATAGTTATTTATGAGCCAATAAGAGAAGTATCAGGTAATTATGCTAGTGATCAAAGATCAAAAGTATCGGAAGTTAAAAAATTTTGTGATAATAATTTTGATGAATATGAATTAATGTGTTTTGGTGAAGAAGATATTATGAATGTAGAAAGATATAGAGAATCGGCTTGTCAAATATATTTCCGTTGTTTACAATTTTTAAAGTTTGCACATTCGCTAGCTATTAATTATTTTGCATCTATAGAACGTGAAAATGATTCTATGGGTTTAGATGGAAAAGCATCAAATTCGAAAAATCCCCAAGGAAGTAATAACCAATCTGATTTGAAAAATGACGAAGAAAATAATTCAACTAAAAGTTCTGAAATCAATGATAATATGAACAACAAATGTAATAATGAAGATACATGTACAAAGACAAATGGAAAAAATAAAAAAGTTTTTAATATAGTTGTTGTATCACATAGTTCGTATTTATTACATCTATTAGCTTTACTTGATTATTTAAATTTAGATGCTAGAAATTTTAATAATTGCGATATTAGGAAAATAACAATACCATTAACCAATACATTTTTATTTTTTAATAATATAATTAATTTACAGCTAGCTAAACCAGTGATATCAAATAATATGCCTTTATGTTTTAGGGACAAACATAAAAATGTATTGAAAAAAACATACAAAGACAAAAATATATACACACTAAATAACATAAATGATTTAGACGATATAATTTGTGAAAGTCCATGTACAATTATTATATATCAATATCATGAAGTGATAAAAAATCAAAATAACTATAAAAAGTATTTAGAAAAAATTCAAAATTTTATAGATAATAATAATAAGGAGTTTCAGTTAAAAAAAGGATATTATTCCAACGGGATGTATAAAAAATATGTTTTAAAAAAAGGGAAAAATGAGGATAGTAGTGATATATACAATTTAGGTCGAGATATTCTAGTCACTGACGCAAGTGAACATCTTAGTTTTTCTGAAAGAAAACAAGCATGGGAACTGAACAAAAAGGGATTTACAACAGGACAAAATATAATATTAATAGTATTACCTGATGTTGATAGTGTTCCAAAAAAAGCTAATGCACCAATTAATAAATCAATTGAAATGGATCGCGATACTAAAATAAATGAAGACAATAATGAAGATCTCGGGTCTCTAAAAAATGTTACTAAAATTATAGACAATTATGATAGTGTTCAAGACTTAATAAAATCAACAGATTTTTGGATATCGATAAAACAAAATATACATAATATAAATTTAAATTCATTTCATGAGTATATAATTAAAAAATATAATAAAATATTAATGAAAGAAGATGAAGATTTTTGCTATATCGATTTAGTAGCATCACTTGAAAATAAAAATTTTATGAACAAATATGGAAGTATGTTTAATGGGTATTTTAAAAAATTAAAAGAAAAATATAATAATAATAGTATATCACTAGATTTAGAAAAAGAGTGTAAACATATCAATGAAAATTTAGTTAGCAAAATGTTCCCTCAAGAATATGAGACATTAAAGGATGGAAATGAAACTGGGAAAACTTCTACAAATTCAAACAATCATGATAAAATGAATATTGTAAAAAAAAAATTTATTTATATACCTAAAAAATGTAATGATAAGAACAGAATGGGAAACCCCCAAAATAATGAAACTTACAATGTTAGTAATAATATAATTCCAAATAATAAAACATTTGTTATGGAAAATATAAAAGTTTTAAAATCTTTTCCTCAATCTATTCAAAATTTAAATGTAGAGATGTTTTATCGTGATAAATTTTTTTATTTTAATTGTTTACATAAATTTATAAAAAGTAAAAATAAGATTGAAGGTTTAGTATTAGCTAAATTATTAGCATTTCTCGATTTACTTAAATCATTTAATTTTAATTCTACTAATAAAATGTTTCAAAAACTTACAAAATTAAATGATCTTATTGATACAAATACAATTGAAGATTCCTCACAAGTAGTTAATACATATTCATGTGATAAAACAGGGGTACCTGTTAATAATACATTATATTTTTCAGCAGCAGCCAAGAAATACAAGGACATACAGGCACTAAAGGGTGAGTCACCTCTATATGTAGACCATTATTTATTCTACTTCATTTTGTTTTTTTTTTAAATGATACAGCGCTGTTCATATTTACCACGTATGCATATATATATTTTTTTTTCCTTTTCTTTTTTAATAGGCCGAAAAAGGGGAGTAGTTGACGATTTAAATTATATAAGATATAACATGTTGACAATATCTGCTGGTGCTGAGAATGTGTACATATTAAATGTACTTAGTTGATTTTATTTTGCCTTTGCAGTCGTCTTTTTCTTTTTTTTTCATTTTTTTTTTCACTTTTTTTACATTTTCTGTATACGCATATGATTAGCCACTTAGAAATGGCAAACATGTAGCGGACCCCCATATGTTTATTCGACAATTTGCTCATAATTTTTATTTTATAATTTTTTAAAACACTTTTTGAACTTTTATATTTCTTTGATATGAACTCAAGATATATGAGGTATATAAAAGGACAACACCTGTTTGTAAATATTAAATAATTTTTTTTTATAAGTTGGTGAAAAATGTTATATTTCTATTACTAGGTAATGAAATAAGCATATATCAAGTGTATGCATAATATTTCCCTTGTCACATTTTTATTTATATAAACACATTTTCAGAATAATTTAGATTATTGATTTGTTTTGCTTTTTATGGTGAAGAATAATTAGGGAAAATTAAAACCTAATACATAGTTACTAAAAAGAATATGACAATTTTTTTACGTATATAATTTATGTTATATTTAAAAAATAAATTTCAATCATATTTTGGATATACATACACAGAAAAAGGCAAACATTGATGTGTGTATTTAATGAGTAGCGGCTAAGAATATTTTCAAAATTTTTCACAATATTTTTTTCAAATTTTTCAAAACTTTTCAAAATTTTTATTTTATTCTTTTTTTATTTTTGTTAAATTTTAGTATTAAAAAGGTGTATATTTAGTTACAAGTACAATGATACATTTACACACGTAAGTAAAATTTGTTTTTTTTTTTAGCAAACTTGTAAAACGCTTATCAATGTGAAGGTATAAAACTGTATAGTTGACTAAGTTCGCACACACACTTTTGGTGAGTAGTGAAATAAAGCAACAGTGATCTTCCTTTTTTTTTACAGATAAAGTTTTAGATTACGTTTTCAGAATAACAGAAGAAAGGATTTGTCTCATGTGAAAAAGTAAAATTTGCTAGGATGAAAATAATAATCTGGCTAATCCCATTTTTAATATTAAATATAGTGATAAGATGTGATAACAAAATAAAGGATAATATATTTCAAAACTTGCGAAAAAAAACAAAATTTTTAATTACAAATGAGCCAATAGTCGATTTAGATTTTAGTGAGAATTTATTTCATAGTCTTTTATTTGATTTAGAAATAGATAATAATAATATATATACATTAGATGAAGATTTATTAAACCTTCAAAAATTAAATAACTCCAGTATTTTCAAACTATTAATTAATACATATGAACAAGTTAGTAAAGAAAATGAAAAGATCGATGAAGAGAATAAAATAAAATATATTATCTTAGCAAGTTCACATACTAGGGTACATCCTATAAATTTAGAATATTTATTATTAAAATTTGATAAGTATATTTATAATGGAAATATATATAAGAATGGGGATATTGACATTAAGGGGATTCTTCATGAATATAACAAGGAAATAAAAGAAAGTTTAGAAAAAAAAAAGAAATTTAAAAATATTTCAGATATAATAGATGAAAAATATAAAGATGATATTGTATCATCACTTTTAAACAAACAAATAGGAAGTAGTGATAAGTTTATCAAAAAGGTTATCAATTCAAACGATAGTAACAGTAATTATAATAATCAATATAAAGGTATGTTTGTGGGGTATGGATTTAATGATGATGAGCCCTCTATTCTTCATGATTTAAATGAAAATAAAAATTTTTTATATCCCTCAATTAATAGTGGAATAATATTAGACATAACACTATTAAAAAATATATATGAGAATTATATTAATATAGAAAAAAAAAATGAAAAAATTATACATAAAGATTATATATATGAAATATCTAAATTTATTTATGACAATATTAATGTTGAGGTAGTTCATTTTGAAAACAGTTGTTTGGATTCAAAACAAAATGTATACTTAACAAATAAAGAAAATACAGAGTTTGATGTTTACAAATATTATTTAACAAAAGGTTTGTTTGAAAATTATGGAAGTACAAAGGAGAAAGAAGAAAAGAATTATGAAAAAATAATAATGTCTTATTTTCAATTGGCATACCCAATAACTACTTGTGCTACCTATTCAGGAAGATCGCAAAATGAAACTTTTATTGGGTTTGATAAATTTAATATGATTAGTATTGAAAATGATGAGAAGTTAAAATATTATATAAAAGAAACTGAAGAAATATCCTTTAATGATATAGAAGAATATAAAAAAAAATTTAGTGATATAAATAAAAGATATGATGAAATATTAGACAATGGTGAAAATAATTTAACACATAAGGATATCGTTTTTGGAATTAAAACGAGTATAAATACAGAAGATCGAATAGATTATATTAAAAATACATTTGACAATAAACAAAATAATAAACATGTTTTTAGCAATTTTAAAATTACACCATTATTAAAAAATCAAAAAGAAACGAGTATAATTAATACGGAACTTTTAAAAGGTGGATTTGATAATGACGATATAGATATTCAAATTTTTTATATGTCTGATAAAGAAAGTAAATTATATAATACTGTGAAATATGATACTGATGGTGTATTGAAAAATAGTTCTTGTGAAAAAATGAAACACATTATTTTTCATTTTTATGAGGAGTATGTAGAAAAAGACAAGAGTAAAAATAATAATAATAATTTGAAAAAACAAAAATATTTATTTATTGGAAATGACAATACATTTGTTAATGTAAAAAATTTAGTTGATGTTATGAATGTATCTTCAAATAAATGTATGCATATAAAAAAATATATGTATAATAAGTATCTAAAATCTTTTCGATTTTTAAAAAAAAATGAAAACAAATTTTTTAAAAATTTTAATGAAAAGCCACCACTATTTTATCAATACATAAAACAAAATTTTATTGATACAATACGTAACTTGAAAAAATATAATTATATTCCAAAATATTGTAAAGATAATAATGGTATAGGAAGTGGGTCTAAATCTGATGTCCCAATATTTTTAGGAAACAGACAATCATATAATACGTTCTACAACGATAATGAGTTTTATGATTATTTATCATCTGAAGCTGGTATATTAATAAATGATAGTTTTGCAAAAAAAATATATTTTTGTAAAAATTGTGTATGCCATAATAATGAACAATCAGATGATATGATATTAGGAGAGTGGGCAAATAAATTAAATATTATAACAATTAATTTTGAAGGTTTTTTTCAAAAGAATCCTACCAATTATAATAAAAAATATTTAAATACATTAGTCCCTATTACTTATAATAATTTAAATTTAAATAAAACTGTTGATGAAATAAAAAAAACATATTTTCAATATCTAGTAAATTATAATAAAGACGAAATTGATGAAAAAACAGATTCTTATATAGATTATTTAGATCAAAATTTTAAAAATACATTTGATAATATTTTTCATTACTTTTTTTATCTTAAACATTATTATAATTCATCAGAAGATGAAAAAAATAATGAAATTTCAAAAGTTAATAAAAAAATATATGCCAAAATGGAATATAGTGGAGCATACAAAAAGCTGTTTAATTTATCACAATTTTTTAAAGAGGACATTGAAAATATGATACAGTTTAAACATAATATAAAAAACGGAACAAAACAAGGAAAAGTTAATTATGCAAATAATTATGTTATAGAAAAGAATGAAATAAAAACAGATGAAAATTATGAAAATGATGAGCTTGATCAAGATGATTATAACGAAGATCCTGACGACGACGATGAAGATGATCTATTTAGTGAAGACGATTTTGATTATGACCAATTTATAAAAGATATTGAAAATAGTAAAAAATTATATAAGGAACAAGAACACCAATATGAGAAAAAAGAGAAAAGCCCAACCACAAGCACAAGCAATAAGCATGATCCTCCCAAAAGTGACAATACCCCAGATGAAGATTATAACACTGAACTTTAGAAAAAAAAATATGTCAACTACAGAGTTTGACATTTATTTTGTTTTTTTTATGTATAACTGATGCATAGTTTAATGCGTTATGTGCATGTTCATTTTGTACACCAACTTATTAATTTTTTCTACACATTCATATGTATTTATTTTGCATTTTGAAAGACACTTCAAATTTTTTAAACACTAAAAATGTTTTTTTAAAATTGTAAATAACCAATCGTTTTTTGGTTTGCATTTCCTCGAATTATTTAAGAGGCAAAAGGTTAATATAGATAAATAAATAATTCCTAATGGTTACAAAGCAAAGGGGTAATAGTAAAAACAAATGGAAGGCATAAACAGCTAAATATATGACCTGTACATATTAATATATTTTTTTTTAAGCTAGCCAAATAGCTATTTCCTCTATTTTATTGATCTGGTTATTGCATATATATATGTATAAAAAAGTTGTGAAAGTTTTGTAAAAACTTATTTAATTAAAATTTAAAGTCTAAGTTTTAAAAACTATGAAACATAGTGTGTAAGGGAATTATATAATATATACACAGACTTGTGTAAATATATGAAAAGGGATATAAATTAACAATTAAAACATGACTTGTTCATGCAAAATAAATGAAAAAAAAAAAAAATTAATAAAATATAAATAAAATGCAATCACATTAGCTATTTAACTTATTAATATATGATGTTATATTGTCATCATTAAAATATGTACTTATATTTTTTCTACTTTGAATATTTTCTATATTTTCATTAATACAAATAGTTTGTTCTTCTCCATCTTTATTTTTAATTTTTTTAACAGTCCATTTATTTTCTGTTAATAATTTTTCAATTTCTTCCATATTTTCCATATTTAAATATTCCGATATTTGTTTTATCGAAATTTTTTCAAAACTTAATGTTATAGAATTTAAAATATACTTTCTAATATTGCATGTAAAATTATTATAATTTTGTAAAAAGGAATAATCATAATTATTATTTTCTTCGCTTTTATTATTTATACAATCCCATAATTTTTTAAATTGGCATTCTTTAATTAGATCATGTAAATATACGACCCCTTTTATATTATCATCATATAAGTTTGGATTTATTAAGCTTAAATATATATTCATATCTACAGTATTTATATTATATAAAACACATACCAAGATTTTCTTAATTACCGATTTGTCATAGCAATGTGGATATAAACAAAACAATCTTAATAGTGTTAGCATAACTTCATTATCAAAATATTCATTATTTTCAAAGGCTATATCAACATAATCACTTAGTACTTCTAAAAAATGGAAAATTAAAATATATAGGTTTGTATAAAAATGATGAAAAATTAAAGAAAATTTACAAAAAAAAAACAGGTGACATGGGGGTAGCGGTGTGCTAGCCATTTTATTGGATATTTCATATGGTCATATATATATACATATATGTCCTGTGTGTGTGTATTTGATATGCATAAGTTTAGTATTATGGTTAGGAAAATATATATTTTTTTTAACAGTTGTGAAAGATATAAAAATGAGCATTCTTTTTTACATTATTATTGGATATGCTCGATTTATTCTATTTATGTCATCTGATTTTGTTTCATTTTTTCCACACCAATATAGTTTAAAAATAATTCAAGCAACATACATAAATTTTTAACGAGTATATATTTTCTACTTACTTAGTTTGGATGCATTAAACATCATATGGGGGTAAACCTTTATAGCTTGAACTTCCTCTATAATAGTGTTGATATCCATTTTGTTTTTATTTTTTGTATATTATTAAAAAAAATATATATATATGTTTGTATTAATATATTATATATAAGCCTTAAACAATTTCTCAAAACTTATATGCATTGTTCATGTAAAAAAGGGGTTTTCATATAATAAATAATATACCATACATTTAAAGAATTAAAAATGTATATTATATATATTATCAATAAAAAAATATATTACATGTATTTATTTAATTATTTTTTATATCTCTTTTATTTAATTTGATTAAAAAAAACCAACAAACAAACATATAAAAAAAAAAACAAGTTTCTTATTCAACGTGGAAAAAAATATGGAAACGTTAAAAAAAAAAATTATAGAAGAATTGGGAAATCCCCCAATAATATTTTTTATTGCCTATTATTAATTATACACTAACATATTATTAAATGAAAAAAATGTAAAATTAATTATCCAAACAATTTTATTATAAATACAAAAATATTTATTTTAAATAGTTTTACATTTTTTTTATTACAATGTTTTTATCACATTTTACACAAAATTAATATTTATATTAATACATCATAATATTTTTATACATATTAATTTTATAATTCATACTTTATATGATAAAACAAATTTTTTCATTCTAATTTTGTAAAGTTTTTTTTTTGTTTATTTTCCCAAATATTGTTAATCATAAATAATACTTTGTTTTTTTATTGTAATATTATTTATTATTTTTTTTGATTTCTTTTTGTTATATCCTTCGAAAAAAAAAATAGTAAATAAGGGTAAATGCAGAAAAACCTCTAATCATGTTTTAATAAATAGTATTAAATTCCATTAATAATCACCCCCCAAATAAATATATATATATTACATAAATATATATAACGATTGGGGAGTAAAATAGGGAATATTGTGAAGAACGAGAGTGGATATGACTAAGAGGATTCTATAAGTATGATTCAGTAAATTATACAATATTAAAGGAAGATCGTTGAAATATAAAAACTAAGATGTATTCTCTTTATGTTAATAACCAACATGGTACTTTAGTTTATCAAAAGGTACGTATTTATATTGTATACGGTGCTATACATAAGCAGTGTATGTAAATATATATACATACCTATGTATAAGGAATATATATATATATTTATACATATATATATATATACATACATACCTATGCATGGCCATATTGCAGCATTTCCCTCGAGTAATCGTATGAGGAAAATGTTAAAGTAGTATATAATATGACTATATATTGTTTACTAGAATATAATATTTTATAAAACCTTCTTTTCAGCATTTTAGCGAAGAAATAAAATTAAATAGTAATGAAGAGATAAGACTTGCTTCTATGCTACATGGTATTTCAACAATTTCTGAAAAAATAAATGTTAATTCATCATTAAATACAAAAAATATATTTAAATTATTAGAAAAAAAAGGTATCGAAACAATTGAAGGGAATGGTTTTAAAATTCAATGTTATGATACTTTAACAGGAATCAAAATATTTGCAGTATACAAAGATGACTTAAATATTGAGTTAAATAAATATTTAAAAAGGGTATATGAATTATATAGTGATATAATATTAAAGAATCCATTTTATGATATTGATATGCCAATACGTTCAGAAACTTTTAATGAACATATCGATAAGCTTTTTTCAAATATAAACTAATCAAAATATTTTATATATTATATATATTAATTGATATTTCTTAAAGCGGCATACGCATTTATACATATATATGCCGTACACCACACACAAATAAAGGCATAATAGTTCGTACGAATTTTATAAAATATATAACACACACACACACACACATTTTAATAATTTTTTTTATATAATAAATATATTAATCAGATTCAATCACATTTTGAAATATTTGAATTATTACAAAAGATATATATACAATGAGTATGTTTCTTAATATAGTTATTTTGTTTGACGCAGCAAGTGTTGCATTTCTTTTAATAACGTTTCTTATGCTCACTTTTAATGAGGACAGCATAGAGATAAGTAAAGCACATAAAGAAAATGGAAAAAAACCTTTAATTCTATCTATATTATTATATGCAGCCATATTATTGTTATTATTTATATACAAAGCATATAAAAATAAACGTAAGTTATACAACAAATATTTTTTTAAGAAAAAAGATTCTCCTAAATATGTTCAACTACCCAGTAGCTATTATTCATCAAATGACGAATGTGAGCAATATGAGCTAAACAAAATATAAAAAAAAAAAAATGATGGAACAAACAAAAAATACAATTTGCAAATAATTTCTTTATAAATTATGTATGTGGACATTTTTTTATATAGAATAGTCGCATATTAATTGCGTATTTTCATGTGTATATGTATTTGCTGTTATGGATATGATTTATTTTTATACATAAAAAAGGAAAAAGTATTTTAAATTACTGACTATATTATATATATTTATATACCTTTTTTTTTTTTATTTTATTTATTTATTTATTTATTTTAGCTAGCTGTTTTTATTTTTTTTTTTTTATAAATATTATGTGTAAAACCATAAATTAACAATTTTTTGTATTTTTATAATAATTAAGAGATTTAAAAAATAATAATATGCTTTTAATATGATTTCCTTTAATAAAAAAATATAGTTTTTTCTTTTAAAAATAAAAAAATTGCTTAATGTGCATTTTGCATTCTTTTATGTATTTCCTATTCAATTTATATTTACCTGGCATTTTACAATCTCCTTATAATTGGAAAAATACACTTGTAAAAAATATTATATATTTTTCCTTTCACCTATCAAAATGAAATGCAACAAAAAGTGTGGGTTACTGCTTGAATATTTCAAATTGTAATAAATTATATGCACTTTTATAAATGGAAAATAAAATTAATTTGAAAGCTGAAAACGTATTAAACACTAAACACATTTATAAATTCATAACATAAGTATTACTCATATTTTATATATTGTAAATTATTTATTTGTATGCTTTGCGCATATGCACGCAATTTCCCTAAAAAAATAATTATATTTATGTTTTATTTGTTTTCCACTTTAAGTATTTTCTTTTATTGGTATTAAGGAAATTTGTTCCTGTTTTTTTTTTTACATACAGTGTATGATATTGTGTGTGTTAATTTGTATATAATTTTTTAGTAGTTTTGTCAGTATTTTGCCAGCATTTTTTTCATTTTTTTCGCGTGAATTAAAAATATAAATAATTTTGGATTATTATATATGGTTTATTATGCAAATATTTTATGAATGCAAACAGATATAGGGATAATAGATTTTTGACAAGGTTTGAAAATGAAATTCCTCAAGCTAAATTATTACAATGGGGAAATATATGAAAAGTACAAAATTAACAATATCTTATCATTATTAGTTGATAATCACAAATTTCAAAATGAAAATATAAACTTCCATGAACTAAGTACCAAAAAAAATAATTACAGTATCATGGCTCTTTTGGGAAGCCAAATAAAAAATTTAAATGATGATATATATAAAGACATTGATACTAATGATATAATTTTAGCATTATCACAATTAAAACAAGTTGAAGAGCAAATATTAATTAATGAAAATCAAAACAGAAACTATATTTTAGAATTGGCTGAACAACTATATTATGAATATACTCAAAAAGGTTTAATCACAAATGATCATCCATATAATTTAAATGAAAAAAGAAATTTTATGAGTATAAATTTAGAATTGATGAATGAAATAAATAATGGAATACAAAATTATGATAGAAAAATTCATGAATTGTCTCAATTTCCTGAAGAAAAATTAAAAAAAGATGTTCATACATATTATGATGAAATAGACCCATTAAATTCGGATAAAATGAATTATTTTTTAAATGATAATGATATGTTTTATAGTATAAAACAAAATACATTCTCTGAAGGAAATGATGGTATCCTAAATAATGTTGACAATTTTTTAAATATAAATGATAATATGACTACTGGTGATGGACATTTAAATATTCTAAAGGATGTAAATGTCGATAATAATAATAATGAATTTGAAAATTTTATGAGCTTAATAGGTGATAATAAAATAAAAAATAGAAATTCATTTACTGGAGAGGGTTTTGACAATTTTAGAAATTTTAATAAAGATGTCTTAAGTGTCAATAAAAATAGTATTAACATTAATAATAGTAATATAAATAATAAAAATTGTAATAATAATTTACTTCACTATAATAAAGATGAAACAAATAGTAGTACCTGTTGTAATAGTGTAGGTAATATTAATGAAGATCTAAATATTTACAATGAAATAAATAAGAATACTGGCAACTATAATACAAGAAGACATTTTAGTAATGCTGGCCATTTGGAATTAGATGAAAATTATTTATTTAAGGATAAAACAAAAATAGATTTATTAAAAAGGAAAACACATTATGATAAAATCGAAGAAGGATTTCCAAAACCACATCATCAACGAAATACCGTAATAGGAAATATAAGTCATAATGAAAATATTCATGGAAATAATTTTTATGATGTAGATATGAATAAAATAAATTCTAACATACCTAGAGGGTATAGTAATATAAATGATAAATATGATGAAAATAAAATATTTTTAAAAAAAGATGATATAAATTATGATAATAATAATAATGAATTAAAAATGGACATGAACAGTGTATATAATACAAACTATGATTTGCGTACTAACCAATTTAATGACAATAAAAATAGTAATAATATATTTAATAATAATATGAAAAATAATATAGGAAATAATGTATTAGATAATTTAGATAAAGCAGAACAAGAAATTGTTAATAAGCATTTAAAAAATTCGCTTGCACATAATGATTATACAGCAAGACGTATGAGTTCTATATTATTAAATCAAACTACTACAAATAAAGAGGCACTAAATAATAGAAAAACATTTGATGCTCATAATATAAATAAATTTGTTAATAGAAATATGCACGATTATAATAGTGCAATGTCTTTGAACAAGTATAGTGCAGGTGATCCCAAAAATCGTTTTACAATAGATACAAATAATAGTAGTAGTTTTATATTGAGCTCTATAAATAAACATAATAATACTCATGACAATTCCTTTAATGTAGTTAACAATTTTGAAAGCAGGAGATTCTCAGCTATCCCAAAAGATAATTTTTCTCGAAACAGCTTTATGAAAGATGTTTATTTAAATGAAAAAAATCTTACTTATAATAATTTAGACAGAAGAAATTATTCCAATACCATACATACACCAAGTAAATTATTAAATGCGGATAATATGAGTAATTTTTCGAGAAATATTCAAAAATCAGTTGAATCAAATATGAACACGTATACAAATAAATATTCTAGGGCGTTAGACATAAATGATTTGAACAGTAATACTAGTAGAAATTACATGAACAGTTCTAATAGCATAAAAAGTGAGCATACAAGTGTTAGAGATAATTATGCAAGAATGCTCGACCGATCAAAGTCTATGTCATCGCAAATATATAGCAGAGCTCCTCAAACAAGAAATTATTTGAAAGCAAACATGTAACATAGAATATGTAGTGCTTATATTTATTCCTTTTATATGAATTGCACACATGAATAGTTGGTGCTTAACAATTATGAGCTTTTATCAAAGGCTTGATTAGTTTATGTACATTTTTTTTACTTTTTTTTGTATTTTTCCACCATTTTAATCATTACCTATTTGATTAGCTTATAGAGCAATGCAAAAAATAAAGCATTCTATAAATTTCGGCTTTATATCTTTTGAATAATTTAATGTATTGATATGTTTATTTATATAAATATGTTTTTTTTGTGATACAATTTTTTATACATTATTTTAGCAACTTATAAATTTGATAATATGTAATAATATTTTAGCAAATAAAAACTTTATTTTTGTTGTATACCTCAAAATTGGAATATACATTTAAGCTTTAATATGTTTCCCCATTTTTATTATCCGTTACAAAATAACATTTCAGAACAATCCGATTAGCTGAGCATAGTTTGGCTATTTTTTTTATTAAAAATTCTGAACGTTAATAAAAATAACAAATATTTATGACTGTTAATAATTTTTTTGCAATATATTTAAATGTGTGTAAGTTAAAAATAAAATAAATAAAAATAAATGAAAATAAATGAAAATAAATGAAAATATATGAAAATAAATAAGGCTATAAATTAAATGCACAATATATATGCATATATGTGGATAGCATATTAAGTAATAATGAAAAATATGTTTTGAAAAAAGGGGTAGAATAACCAATTTTTTAAATTGCTGTTTTTAAAAAAATAAAAATAAATTAATGTAGTAACGCTATATATATAGCTGACAACATAAATATATGAATAGAACAAAATTAAACAAGAACTAAAAAGACAAAATTGGAATTAAATAAAAAAAAAAATTCATTCTATATTAAAGTATAATGCTTAATACTGATTTGGCAAAGCCTGAAGTTGACCTAACCGTTTGTGAATATACAGATATTCCAATGCATGTATCCTTAGCAACATATGAATATACATTTGATCCTTGGACAAATGACTCCAGATATTTATATTCACATGAAAATATGCACAAAGAAATCCATGAATTAAACGTTTTAATGAGATCTAAAGTTCCATGGTGATACACTATTCAATTTGTTTATTATATAATATTTTATTCATATTTATATTATAGTACTTTTCATTCATCTTTTGATTTATTGCATAATTTTGTGGCAGAAATGTGTCTGTCTATGTTTGTTTGTTCTTACTATATTCTATACAAATGATTTAAATAAAATAATTCTCTATATTTTTTATTTACTCTCAAGGTTTTCGGCATTCTTTATTTCAGCATTTTCATTTGCTATCATGCTTGTTTGCTTCATGGTCATATTTCCAATACACAGATATGAGCAATATTCATCATTGGCATTTACATTTTCTTGCATATTTTTAGTCGCATTTATACACTATATGATGTGTATTATTTGTAGATATTTAATAACTAAAAATATTATTTTATCAATTGAAGAAAAAATAAAAGAATTAAACAAAAAGTATAAACATGAACAGATATATTTTAAGCTTATTAACTTTCGAGGACTTGGATTTAGATATTTAAAATTTTTGCCAATTTTCAAAAAAAACATTTATTTTACTTTGCGAGTTGTCTATGTGTATTGTAAAATAATTTAGCATATTTTTAAAGCAAAAATTGTATACATATTTTATGTTTTTTATTTATATTTTTATTGTTCATATATTTTTTCTATCACTTTTTTCTTGATTGCCTATTCTTTCAAATTGATGCAATTCTCTTAGTTTTTTTTTAGCATTTATAACTTTTTTTCCATTATATTTTAATTTCTTTAACTTATTTGATTGAACTAAAGGAGAATAAAAAAATTATTATAGTTACTAAAAAATTAAAAATTGGTTTGTTTAAAATGGGATTTCTTCTTTTATAACTTTGATGTTGAGTTTGAAAATTTTCCTATTTGTATAATATGCATATAGATAAATTTTATATGCTATACCATTTTTATGAATAGCATTTTCATTATTTTATTTTTTCCATTTTATGATGACTCAGAAGATTGATATGAATTATTACTACTGCCTTCAGAGTCAGATTTATTTGAATCATTTGAACGATTATCCATTTTTCTTTCTTTTTTTATATCATCACTTTTGTCACTTCTACTCGATGATGCTCGTGAATTTTCTTCACTAGAACTTGACTCACTAGATTTATTTCTTTCCCTAGACTTGGATCGATATTTACCTCGTCTTCTGTCTCGACTTCTGTGCCTGTTTAGCCCTCTATGTTTATCTCTACTCCTATCTCTACTCCTATCTCTGCTTCGATCTCTACTTCGATCTCTACTTCGGTCTCTAATTCTGTGTCTGTTCCTATGCCTTCCACTATCCATTTGTCTTTCTCTTTCTCTTCTGTCGTTTCTTTCCCTTACCTTATGGCCCCTTCTTCGATCATCGTTGTCATTTTTTTCATATTTTAAATATTTGTCTCGTTTCTCTTTCCTTTTTTTATATTCAGAGGATCTACTTTCGGATGAAGAACGACTAGAGTCCCCATCCGAATCAGAACTTTTATTATTGTGTCTATTTATTGGTCTTTTATAATTTTTTTTATTTTTATAAGTACTTGATGAAGAAGAATCGGATTGTATTGAGATTGATTTTTTTTCATCGCGTTTTTTTTTTTTTTTAATATATGATATATTATCACTTTCATTAGATGATGTAATATTACGTTCATTTCTTCGATCTCTGTTTTCTCGTTTTGTTTTATCTTTTATAAAATTCATAGATCGGTTTCGATTTTCATCATTTTCATTATATATATTTTTTATTGCTTTTATATTTTTTGTTATAGATGCAGTTTCATTTTTAGCTGATTCTATTTCACTTTTTTTATTTTCAAGTTGAGACTTTAAAACTTGTCCTTCATTTTTTTCATTTTCTATTAATAATTCGAGTAATTCCCTAATAAATATGTCGCTCTTTTTATTCCCTAAAAAAGGTGAAAAAAATAATGTAAAATTTTTTGAAAAACTTCACCATTGCTTTGATGGTTTCCTTTTTAAAGCTATAATTTTATTTCTTACCTATGAACCCGGTGATGTTTATTTTCAACTTCTTGGAATCCAAGTATCGATTCTCTTCATAATCTAAAATGTAAAAGAAAAATAATCCATATTTTATAGAACAATAACTAGTATAAAATATAAAGATTAACTTTAATTGATTAATTGGCAATTATGTATTATATAGATGTACACATAAATAGTAAGGATAAAGACTAACCTCTTCCATCTTGCTCATCCTTAAGTTGAGATATGCAATAGTCACATAATATATCATCTTCAAATCCTAGTAAATCGATTAATCTTTTTTGTACCCATTTTTCTACTATATCAAAATTTATTTTATTTATATTTATTTTATAGTTATAAATTTCAGGCCATGCTAGTTTCTCGATCAACTTCTTTTCCTTGTCAACAAAAAATGGAGTCTGTTCACTACTTGTTCCTTTATAAAATCCACCTCCCTTCATTTTATTGCCTACGTTTGATTTTTCTTGTGTATATTTATTAATTTGTTCTTATTTATTTTGTTTTATATTTTATATTTTTATTTTTTTATATACCTTATTGCCAGAACTCCCGTCACTTGCTAATCTCTGTATCATGTGCCACTTCTTTTCTGGGTTTTATATTTCAGCATTATTCTGAAAGAGAACAAAATTTATGAAAATTTTATGCCGATCGTCTGCGTATAATTTCCATTCAGAAGTAGGGATGCCTTATGACTACCAAAAATAATGTAGAGAATTATTTTAGGATTGGGAATTTTATCTTTTATTTTTTGTAATCATTAAGCAGTAAAAGTCCAAAATAACTTTTATCAAAATGATGACCCTTTTCTATTTTGAATGTTTTTTTTTTCCGTTCAACAAAATGAATAAATAAAATGTTATCAATAAAAAATATTATATATATATATGTACATTCTTTTTTTGTATAGAAAAAAAAGTATATATAATATCAAATGGTGAAGGTATGTTTTTTTCAAAAAAAATTATATCAGTGCATTATTTGTGTGATTTCCATTTTGGATATAGAGGAATAAATACATCTATAAAAATATTGTATAGATTATTTTTTTAATCCTAATTTTTATGTATTATATTTCTTTTGTTTTATAATGTAAAGGGTATAAAAAAACAAAAAAAAATTATCATTTTTTTTGGCATGCTAAAGGATATTGAGGGGATGGGCACCACAAAAAGAAAAGTACAATCCAAGGAACAAAGCAGAAAAATGAAAATAGAAAAATATGATTCCCCTAACTTTAATATATTCATTTTTTTAGCAAAGAAAGACGTATTTTTATAATGCCATTATAAATACATCCATTAGAATAACAGAGAAGAGAGCAAACTAACATGTATACAAAAAAAAACTGTGTCAAACAATTTTTGATATAAAACTTAGAAACAAAAACAAAATAGGAATGAACCTGATAAATATCATTGAGACTGTATCTATTCTTTGTCTTGGTGAAGGTGAAAAATAGGCAAACCTTCTTATGACTTACATTTTATTTTTTCAAAAATATAACAACTATTTATATTGTATGAACCAATTGGTTTTACACAAGATTAGAAATATTTAATTCATTTTAATTACAACAATCTGTTTTATTAATAAGTTTGTAAAAAAAAGTATATATAACTTATATGGATAATCATTCTTAAATATAAATCATTGGAAAATTATATTTTTTTTATCAATACACTTTACGATGATTTTTTTGGGGGGCTCAACAAAAATATGAAATATACATCCCTTTTTGTATCCTTCATATTGTACCTCTTTTTAAGTGTCCCTTTATCAGTATTAAATAAAAAAATATTAGCAAATAAAAGAAAAATAATAAAAGAATTTGTAGAAAAAAATAATTATGATATTATATATCAAAGACATATACCAATCAAATTAAAAAGGAAAAATTTAGTAGACTACCAAATTAAAAAAAACAAAAACAATATTATAAAATTTGATAGAAAAAATAAAATAATTTATAATGGAAATCCCTTTTTTATTAATAGTACGAAAGCAAAAAATTGTTTCAAAAAAAAAAATAAATCAAAAAGTGTATATCTCCTAAATGTGCAAGGTGGAAAAAGAATCGAACCATTCTTGGGATCACCAAATAAATATGATAATCCGACAAAAGTTATTCATGAAATTATTATGCATGACAAAAACAGTTTCTTATGTAAATACCACTTGTCTGTAAAATATAATTTTTTTAAAAAACATAATGCACTTTTAAATTGGGAGGCAATTCAGTATATTACAAAAAAATATGTTGTAGAGACTTCGAATTATTATGTAGACCATTTTATAGACATATATAAAATAAATCAGTTTGAAAATATATATAATAATAATATTGTTAGTTTTATTTATTTATATAAAAAATATGAAAAAAAAAAATATCAAGAAAAGTTTAATACTTTGGATTATGGTAATTCATTTATTTTAGTTTACCCACCCCCGAATCTTTCAGGACAATTACATGCGGGGCACTACCACAATTTCATATATCAAGATGTCATACTTTTGTTTAATAAGCACATACTTTCAAAATATGCGCTCCCCATATATGGTAAGCTATCATTTGTGTTGGCTCGTGACTCTCACAATGCTTCTTAATCTTCACAATGCCTCTTAACCTTCACAATGCTTCTTAACCTTCATAATGCTTCTTAACCTTCATAATGCTTCTTAACCTTCATAATGCTTCTTAACCTTCATAATGCTTCTTAACCTTCATAATGCTTCTTAACCTTCATAATGCTTCTTAACCTTCATAATGCTTCTTAACCTTCATAATGCTTCTTAATCTTCACAATGCCTCTTAACCTTCACAATGCTTCTTAACCTTCATAATGCCTCTTAACCTTCACAATGCTTCTTAACCTTCATAATGCTTCTTAACCTTCATAATGCTTCTTAACCTTCATAATGCTTCTTAACCTTCATAATGCTTCTTAACCTTCATAATGCTTCTTAACCTTCATAATGCTTCTTAACCTTCATAATGCTTCTTAACCTTCACAATGCTTCTTAACCTTCATAATGCTTCTTAACCTTCACAATGCTTCTTAACCTTCATAATGCTTCTTAACCTTCACAATGCTTCTTAACCTTCACAATGCCTCTTAACCTTCACAATGCTTCTTAACCTTCATAATGCTTCTTAACCTTCACAATGCTTCTTAACCTTCATAATGCTTCTTAACCTTCATAATGCTTCTTAACCTTCATAATGCTTCTTAACCTTCACAATGCTTCTTGACTTTTCTTCACTACTTAGGTACGGATCACGGAGGGCTTAGTGCCCATGAAATGTTTTGGAAATTGTTTTTAAAAATGAAAGGGGTGAATTATATAAGCAATTTGGAATATATAACAGAAATAAGTAAATGGCAAAATGAAATAAAGGACGACATTTTAAGAAGATTACAAAATATAAATATTGTGATTGATGAAAATGAATTTTATAATACTATGGATGAAAATATGAAGCATATAGTTAGTAAAACATTTTATATTTTATATAAAAATAAACTTATTTTAAATAAAATGTATCCCGTATATTATTGCGACGATTTAAAAACTATTATTCCGAGGCAAGACATAGAATTTTATGAAAAACCAAAGGAAGAAAACAATAAAAAATGTGTGGTAAAACTTTATATAGTTAGCAAAGACGACATAAATAGTGACAATCCCGAAAGAGCTAACAAAATAAGTAAAGAGAATGAAATAAATGATCAATCGGGAGATATTTATATAATCCCTAAAACACAAAATGTTATAAAATATTTAGAAGATCCAAAAAAATTGACATTAAATGAGGAGAATGTTATTTATTTAGAAATCGAAGATAAAAATGATATCCACAATTTAAGTGGTGTTTTATTTAATTCAATAAATAAAGAACAATTTCAAAATAAGTATGCTTATATTTCATCATGTAAAAAAATTATTCCTATGATATATTGCAAGAGGAGTTACATATCTCCAAATGACGATAGTGTAAAGGAAAGTGACAAAAAAAAGAATGTGTTTGCTCCAGTTTTTTCATTAGAAAGTTGTAGTAAAGATTGTGAAAACTTTCAATATTTTGAGGATGATGAAACAAACACAGTAAAAAGGTATGCCTATTATAAAGGACATAAATGCAAATTCGTTCTTTCAGAGCACTGGTATATTGATTATCAAAAATTAAGTAGAATGTTTTATGAAAACAATATTAATACAAACTTTACAGTATTACCAACAAAATATAAAAAATACTTTTTTGATGGAATAATAAATGATGATTGGATATTAAATAGGCAAATTCCATATGGGCACAAAATACCGATATATAAATATGAATGTGATGAAAATATTGAAAAAAAAAATATAAATAATAATAAATTTGATAATGACAATATTTGTGATTCAAATTTTGAATATTATGTATATGGGAATAATGTAGAAGAGGCTTATAATAATATGAAAAAGTCTGTAATTTTTAAAAATAAAACTATTAAAATTGAAAATTTAAAACAAAAAGATGTGTTAGATAGTTGGTTATCTTCTGCTTTATATTTTATACATTGTTTAGATCAAAGTAAAATAGATATTTACAAATTGCTAAGAGAAAAAGAATGTTTAGTCGATTTTATATGCACAGGTAAAGATATATTACATCCATGGATTGTAAGAAGTTTTGTTTTACTTTATTACTTAGTTAAAAATAATTATATTAAAGATATATTACCAAACCAGTTTAAAAATAGTGTTGAAAAAAATGATTACCAATTGGCAAAGGTCGTAAAATTCCATGGGTTGCTAAAAGATAATATAGGAAAGAAAATAAGTAAAACTGATAAAAATGTAAAATATTATGATAAATATTTAAAAAATTTAAATACTGATACAGTAAGATTATCCTTTTGTTTTATGCAAAAAGAAGACACAGAGGATGTTATTTTTTCTGAACACTTTATTTATAAAAGTGAAAAATTTCTTCGAAAGTTATGGAGTATAGCTAATTTTATAAAAATCAATTGTTCTTTTAATTTATATAATAAAATAAAAACAAAATATAAATTAAATACGAATGAGAAAATATCTAACTTTTTAGAGAACCTAGATTTTCCTAAAATAGGACATATAGGAATACATATTTCATATTGCAATTTAATTGATATGGTTATAAAAAATTTAAAATATTTTGATTCAGTTCAAGCTATTAATATAATCCATAATTTTGTTATGATATATTTTTCAAAGTTTTATATTAATTATTATTTGTATAATTCAACTAATGAGTATACAAAAGAAGTTGGAAATTTCTTACTACTTCACATTTTTAAAGGGGTACTTAAAATTTTATACCCTTTCATTCCACATATAACTGAAGTGTTATATATTCAAATTTACAAAAAAGAAAATAATGACATTTCAAAACTGAAACAAATAAATGAGCATCCTTTTCAGCCACTATCATCTAACTATAATTTTTTTGAAAATGAAAATTTCTTACTAAAAAAAAGTGTAATAAATAGTACAAACTTTGATATGTTCACAAGATTGTTTAACTATTTTTCTAATTTAAAAAAAAGTAAACTACCAGACAAAAATAGTTTCCATATTTATATCAAACTTAATGATAAGGATAGTGACTTTCCGCTAAATCATTTCTATCAAGAAGTTTTATTTTTTAATAAGCTTTTCAATATGGACATATCTTTATATTCTAATAAAATTCCTTTGGAAAAAAACAATGACAAAGAAATCGAGAAAAACCAAACATTACTGTATAGCAGTAGCGATTTTGATGTTATACTTATACCTAAATTGTGATATTACTAATTATGTCTAAACATGTATTATTGTTAATTTTTTATTCTTAAAAGTTTGTCTCTTACATATTAGTAACTCGTATGCATATGTACATGCTTTTTTTTATACAAGACTGTATCGAAATTTTAAAAAGCAATTTGTTTTGTTTAACTATATAGAAAAAGTTGTTAGTTCTAATTATATAGAAATAATATCTTATTTATATTATCTAGTAAAGGTGTGAAAATGACGTAAAAAAAGTAAAATAAATGGAAAGAAAAAATTAAAGATAAACAAATAAATATATGCAATATATAAATTTAGTAACATAGTAATTAACCTCCTTTTATTCATTGAAGGATAAAAAAAAATAACATGAATTATTTTTAAATATTAACCATGTATTAATCACGTAAAAAAAAAAAAAAAGAAAAAATGTGACAAAATTAAAAATATATATATAGCTGTATATATGCACATATACAGCGGTACATAACGGTTGATAAAGAAAACATTTGTGAGTATTTCTAATTTACATTCTTTGAACTATGTAATATGATGATCAAAATGAGCATTAATGCATAAGTACGTACATATATAGAGAGAGAAATATATAGAATGAATGAAAAATGAATAGCAAGCGATACACTACCTGTAGGGAATAACAAAACATGCAGATGCATATAGACATCTTTTTTTTTTTTTATCTATGGTTATAAAATAATTATTTAATATTATTTAAATATGAATGTTTTGTAGTGATAATTTTTGATCCATTATATGGGTAATCTCTCCAATTTGGGTGATAATCATTTATATATTTTTTTACATAATTTTCAAAAGTTTCAAAAAAAAGTTTTTCAAAAATTTTGTTTTCCCATTTAACATTTATTGTTTTATTATTTTTATCTTTAATCATCCAAACTGAATTTATTTTATTCATTTCAATATTTCGATAAGCTGTTCCTGTATTTTCATTTATTCTTTTCATTGTACCTGTTGTTTTTTTAAAGCGTGCATAATTTTCTTCGTCTTCCTCTTCTTCCTCTTCTTCTTCTTCTTCTTCTTCTTCTTCCTCCTCTTCTTCTTCATCATCATCTTCGTAAGCATCTATGTCTTGTTGATTTTTTTGTTTTCCTTCTGTTTTGTTTTGGCAAATTTCTTGTTTGTTTTCATTTTGTTTATCTTTATTTTGTGAATGGTTTGAAGTTCTATCATTTTCTGCATTGTCATCACTAATATTACATGGTTCTTTTTTATCAAGCTTATCAAATTTGTCATTTTCCGGTTTTTCATCATTTTTTATTTTTTTTTTTTTTTTTTTTTTTTTTTTCATTTTTTTTTCAACTTTAGTAGCATTTTCTTCACCCAAATTTCTTACATAATTTTCACTACCATCACTATATTGTTCTACATCATTAGAACTTTTATGAACATTATCGTCTTTCTTTGAATTAGATGTTGCTGTTACAAATGTATATTCACTTTTATTACTAAAAGAATTTGTTTCTGAAATATTTTTTTCCTTAATTTGGTCATTTATGCTATTACTTCGTATTTCTATGCTATTATCTTTAGACCATGAATAATATCCTCCTCCTATATTATCTTTACTTGATATATTATTCATTTTTGTATTTATAAATTTATTATATTTTTCATCAAATTCTTTAGTATCACTTTGGTGTTGTAATAACATTTTATATGTACTATTTCCTTCTCCTTCCTTTGGCTCATTCATATTTATATTATATTTTTCAAATTTTTCCTCATAGCTCTTTTTTACATTTTCATTAGTACCATTATTTACTAGTGTAAAGCTTGAAGATGATTTATGTTCCTTTATATCTTTAAAACTGACTGTAGTAAATGAATTTTCTATTTTTTTAATATCTAATGATTTAGTTTTAGCATATCTAGTATTATTATTTATTTCATAATTTTCTTCTTTTTGAAAACTATTATTTTTTCTAATATCATTTGAGTTTTCATCTTTTGTTTTGTTATTATCAATCTGTTCCATTGTTTTATTTTTATTATTTTTTTTTTTTTTATTTATTTTTATTTCAGCTAAATCAAGAATATGTCCTAATCTGTTTGTGCTCATTAAGGAGGTGTAATCCATCATTTGGTATGCCTACAGGGGGAAAGAGAAAAAAAAAAAAAAAAAAATATATATACCCGTGTGGATCCCACAAAGTTGACAAAGTTGGCAAAGTTGGCAAAGTTGACAAAGTTAGCAAAGTTGACAAAGTTGACAAAATTGACAAAGTTGGCAAAGTTGGCAAAGTTGGCAAACTACAAAATGGGCATACCTGAATGATTGAATCCCGAACCAGATGCTCGAGTATAGATTCTTCGTCAATATTTTTTCGAGTACTTATTTTTGCAATCTCATGCAAATTTAGATGCATCCTAGCTCCAATTTGAAGTAACCTTGTACATACCCTCATAGTTCGTATACAATCTTCTCTGATTAATAATTTGTTTCTTATTTTATCAGCATCTTTATCAGGATCGAATGCGAAAATTACTTCGAGTACTTCATTATCAAATGGTATCTGAAAAAATTATAAAAATATTTACAATTTTATTTTTGCAAAAAAAATCAATAATCATGCAGTAGTGCACTATGCATGTAAAACTATTTCGGATACATAAAAATGGCTGAGCCTTTTTCATTACCTTTGTTTGGGGCCAATCGAACCAAACTAAGTCAATTTCTGCGACATCCATAATGTGAGGCATTATTAAGCCATGATCAATCGGGATTAAACTATACCTGTACAAGGAAAGATAATGTATGCATAATATATAGTTGTAAGTTTGTAAATTAGAGTTATAGAACGTATCTTTAAAGCATTTCCAATCCTATGTTACCTCGACGGTTTTTGATCTATTGTTATTATTCGTTTTAGGATATCTTCATCATTTGTACTAAAACGCTTGTTATTTCGATAAAGAAACTGATTACAACAATCTTTTAAACTCTTTAATGGAGATACTAATATGTTTCCATCATTTCTATCTAAATTCATTACACGTATATCTAAGATAGCAATTTTGTGAATATCTCGAATACTAAATTGTTTATGATCATAATTGCCAACACTCTCTCTTGAATCAATAAATTCTTGTAGTGACCCACATTTCCATTTTAAGGTATTTTCATTATATATATATTTAAGATTACTTTTATTATTAAAATGAGGATTACATGCTTCGACCATAATTGTGCATGGAACATTACTAAAATTATTATATGTATTATCAAGTATATAAGCTGCTATTTCTCTACTTGCTCCTTCACCTGATAAAACACCTGCTCTAAAACCCTCTTGATATATTTTGCCTTCATACCCTCGTGGATTAAATGGTGAAAATGCTTCTTCATCGGCAGGTTTAAAAACAGAACAAACTTTTTTTTTACTATTAAATAATAAGTACGTTCCTCCAGTTCCATCCATTGTTAATTTAGGTGCTATATTTTTTTTAAAGGCTAATTTAATATCATTTAAAATGTTTTCAAAAAATGGAGGATAACTTTTATTATCTATTACTCTTATGGATGCATTAGGGTTAGGATCTTTTATAGCCCAATATAATTTATTTACTTTTTTTTTTTTTTTTTTTTTCACATTATCTACTCTATTTGTATTATCTAAATAAGTACTTATTATTCTATAGTTTGGTAATTTAATTCCTTTATAAAATATTAATATATCATTAACTTTTATATCTGGTAAATCTAGCTTTTTTATAAGTAATCGTTTTAGCATCTGTACATCATAAAAAGGAAATATTAATAGGCTTATATGCCTATGCCCATTTATTTCATAAAATAACGTACTAATCACATCATTTTCTTCATTTATCCGTAAAGCATTGTGGGTGCTAAAATACATTTGCTGTGATATGGCTATGCTATTGCTGCCCATGCTTTGAAAAAGGGGTATTTAAAAAATAAAAAAAGGGGAGGGGGTGCGGAATGATGATATATATCTCGAGTGTGTAGTAAAATGAGAATGGCAAACTCGCAAGAAAATAAAATGAAGAACCATATAACAAATACAAAAACAGGACGTTATAAAAAAAGTTGAAAAATCTGAAACATATGCATATACCTATGTCCCAACTGAAATAAAAAGTGCACACATGCAAAAAAGTCAATAACAACAAAATTATTAAAAGTATATAATAAATATTACATATAAAAATGTATATGAAAATTTATATCCATGAAATATGTATATGTCTCCTGTATGCCCACGTGTATACACAAGTGGGCAATTCATATATACTAGTACCTACGCATATATATTTACATATTTACACATATATATATGTGTAAATATGTAAATTATATACTTTTTGTACGTATTTATTTCTTATTATATTTTTTTTCTGAACATGTAAGGTAGTAAATATGTATTGTCAGGGAAGTACAATATATAGTTTTTTTTTTATACAATGCTATTACATACACAAAAATATATAATATTTACATGTAAATAAATAAACATATATAATCTACATATATACATAACATGCCAGTATCTTTCATGGGCTCATAAACTTATAACAAAAAAATTAAAATAATGGATAAAATATGTAAAGTAAAATATGCATATATATATGTACCTACATACGTATATAGCGATTTGCAAATTTATATAGAGTATATAATTTCTATATAGCTAATTAATTTTTTTCTTACATATATAATATAACCTTATTATTATTTATTATATTTGTTTTTTATGATATTATAAATACAATATTCTTATCCACATAAGTTTTATATTTTATTAAAACTTTGAATAGATTTAATAATAATAAATTATGCACGTGTGGAATGTTGTGATTATATTATCAATTCCTTTTAATTAATTATAAATAGTATAAAACTGGTGTATGAACAATTTACATACTTTTACAAAATATTATTAAAGCACATATTATTTCATATACTAAAAATATCTTGCATTATATAATATAAGGAAATAAAATTTAACGTCATTACTTCCTACGCATATATACATAATAATATTATACATATACTAGTGAAATATCCCAGTATATTATTGTATATATTTAGTACGTGTTACTTTATGCATATCAAATATTATATACGTTTATTTATTTTTTTTTAATTATCCAAAAAAAATATGTAAAGGGAGAAATAAACTACGTACAACAATATTTTAACTGAAAATAAATATACATAGAGAGGAAACTACATTATATTTTTATATAATTCATTCTTAATATATATATATGTATATTTCTATATATTATACATATGCAATATTTTTACTCAAATTTTATATGTATAAGCTGTGCAAAAATGGAAAAAATTAATTATAAAAAATTAATAAATATTGAGATAAATATAAATGAAATATATAAATTATAATATAGAATAAAGTTATTAAATAGTGAAGGAAAAATAAATATGTAACTAAAGAAACGCATAAAAAGGCAAGGGGGAAAAATATAGGGTAAAGGTTTATAAACAACATAAATCCCTTACCCTTAACTACAACATGGATTTATATCCATTATATAAACATAAATATTTGCTTACATATAAGACATTTATAGCTTATAGGCATGTTGTATTTATATAATATATTAAACCTCTCCTTTTGCACACAAAATTCTGTCAATGTATATATCCTTATCCTATGCAATTTTTACATTACACATTTTAAGAATATTTATTCTTTCCGTCTTCTTTTTTTTCTTTATCATGAAATATTTTTTAATTCGGGTATTTGAATTTTTATTAATTATACAAAAAAATATCACACCAAAAAAATAAAATAGTGTACAGGTTTTTATAAAAATAGATATATATTAAGAGAATGATTTATAGGATATATGTTTATATCAATAAAGGTATATTTTAATATTTATTAGTACACACAGTATATGTATTTATATATATTGTGTGTGCGTTTTCCTTAAATGGCTATTTTTATAAATGAACCCCAAATGGTAGAATATCATATGTTGCTTATTCGTTATGATATATTTTTCGATTAAAAAATAAACCAATCTTATACAAAATAGTTTACTTAACATTTTATAAATGTATACTATTCAAATAAAAAGAAGGTATTATGCTTTATAATATATGCTTTTAAAAAGTGTTAAAACATAATAAACTTTTTAGTGTTTATTATAAAAAAAATATGATATATTGGAAAGTGGATGTAGCTATACCTCATTTAAGTGCTAATGTATATATACATCCAAGATAAAGGTTTGCATCCAAATACTATATATGTGTGTTCCCTATTAACGATGTTGTTTTCTAAAATTGGAATATATAACTTATTTCTCAGTGAATATTAAATACACATACCAGTATTTCTGGCTTAAGCATAAAAAGTTTTATGACTATAATGTGCCCCTATAAAACAATTTAACCGTATTTATGTTGTTTTTCGAACAAATCGATACAAATTAGTTATAGTATTTTAATTAATAGTATATATTAACCTGTACACATAATACTACTAAATTTGTTGTTGTAATATATATTTTTTTTTGATATTAAAAATTTTTTTATTATTTTTCAACACAGAATTAGAAGCATTATGCTTTTATATATTTATTAATAAAGTAAGGAAAAATATCTTATAAAAATATATGTAAGCATGGGGAGACCTACATTGGATACTCACTTTATATAGTGATAGAAAGTGTGATTTATTTGGTATTTATGTTGTATAGTATTTTTTTGTATAAGTTTATATTTATTAAAAAAGAAAAATATATATTTAGAATTTTATATTTTTATATAAAAATATTAAAAAAAAAAATATAAGGTTAATGTATTTCTATAGAAACTTCTAGCGTGCTAAAAAAAATATTTAATACTACCAAGTATTTTTTCACATACCCCAAAATTTTCCTGTTTTTTTTGCTAGAAATAAATTAAAAAAAAATATTTCATACTAATATAATATAGGTATAAGATTAAAAGGTATATGCACACATGTACACGATTATTAGTATAAAATTAAATAATTATATCTCTATATATATATATGTATGCATACATTAATATGTACAAAAATACTATAGTGTACACCTTTGTAGACAATGTCATAGGGTATGAATTATTTTGTGTACTCATTTCAATAAAAAAAAAAAAGTAAAAAAAACATTAAAAAGCAATAAAAAAAAAATAAAATATCATATTAAATATGAATGGACATGTAAAAATAAATGGTATTTTTTATATTTATAGCTATTTTATTTAATAAATTTATTAAAATACATTGAAATATTTCTCACATTCTTATGTAAAAAAATACCTTTTGACATACTTATTAAAACAATATATGTAAAAATAAATAATATAAAAAATAATGTAATATAATATATTATAAAATATATTATAAACTAAGCTAATAACTAAATATAAACTAATTAAAATTATTAAATACTAATAAATACATATATATCAAGCAAACTTAAACATGTAATTATTAAAAAGACTCATTCTATATATATATACCGGAAAAATACATATCTTTTTATATTCTTATTTAATTATTTTTCTATGAGATACTTTATATTAATATTGTAGAATGTGCATATCCTTAAAATATATATAGATAGCGTAAAATACATAGAATGTAAACAATTATATAATATATATATAAAATACATATATAGCGATAAAGTATTATTACATTATAGCTTTTTTTTTTAGTGGGTATAAATACATATAGAATACCCAAAAAATTATGTACAACCTTTTTAAAAAAAAAAAAATAACTATATTGTTATTCATTATTTTTTTATTTAATGCTGTTGTTATTAATGTAAATACTTCTTTAGGAAATAAAGAGTATTAAAATATTGACATAAAAAAGTACACATTTTTAAAAAATCAATGCATACATAATACATGTATATATGCATACACATAGTGTTATACATATGCATTTTATCTTATAAAACATTATAATTTTTAATCTTGTTAAATATTATTTTTATGAAGGTACTATTAATAGTACACAATCTTACACACTTATGACCGATTTAATTACACCTCACTATTGTTTTCATATTTATTAATTTTATAATATATTTTAATGTTATTTAAAAAGTAACTTTCTAAAAAAATATAAAAATAGTTTATTCATGTGAATAATACTACATAAATTTCTAGTCTTATGTATATATATATATAAGAAATACACACACATATTTAATTATATTAAATAAAAAAGTTAAAATTGTTTTATTAAACAACCAATTGCATGGGCTTGCAATTAGTTCTACAAAATTATGTACATTCTATAAATGTTTACAATTTTATGCATATATTTTTATTAATTTACATATTTAATATTTTTTAGACATTTGTGCATTATAAATATTTTTAAATCAAAATTACACTGACATAAAAATAAGTCTATTCTAAATAATTTTTTTTAATACAAAAAAATAATAAATATATATAGCCAATTATAAATTTATAAAATACAAAATCAACATAATAAGAATATAAAACAATATCACAGTATAATAATAACAAACTGCACCACTGGTAAAAGGGAACCCAGAAAATCCGAACAGTAATAATACAACATATTATTAATAATAAAACAGAAGAGTAGTAACAAGAAAAACCGAAAAAGTAGCAACCCCTCAAAAATGCAGCTACAAACAAGAGGGCATACTTTTTTAAAGACCGAGCTGAATAAAGATACCCATGCTAGCAGAAATGCAGATAATGAATTGGTGTTGAATATTCAGGAAATTTATAAAAACAAAACCGAGAATGATAATAATAGAGTAATGACACAGCCATATATGGCCAAGTTATGGAACAACTTAGGCTCATCAGGATCAAACAAAATGATTGACCCCCAAAATGCATGTATTTCCTTAAAGTTGCAAATTAACGTAAAAAATACGGATCCAGGAAGAAACAAAAACTATTGCATACATTTTGATATTAACCCGTCTGGAATTATGTCTAAAAACAAACAAAAAATATTTTATCAGTATAAGCCGATTACTGAAAAAAATGACGATTCTTTTGAAAAATTACCAAAGGAAGAGAAAGTGAAACATGTAAGATACATGCATACAAAATGTGTTACATAGTGTTTTATTTATATAAACCGTGGCATTTTTTTGTACATATGTATTCTGTTTCTTATATATTAATAATATATATGCGCATTTTTTAACATTACCCCATTTGTAGTTCGCAAAGCAAACATCACAGCTGGCCGGAAAAATAATCCAACATAAACAATCCAAATATAAATTATTGAAGGTACTTCAGTCAGCTATATATGGAACTGTATATTTGTCTGAAATAATTGAAGATACTAATAAAAAGTTGATCAATACGAAAAAGGCAATAAAAGTATTATCAAAGCATCTTATAGAATTGGCTAAGGAAAAAATACAAGAAGATCCATTGTCTGAGTACTATTATAGAGATAGCATGAGTGGGCATAGTAACGTATTAATATGTGATAGCATTTTTGATGATGATATATATATATACATGGTTATGCCTTTTGCTATGCATGGTGATTTATTTGAAGTTATGAAAAATAGGAATAAAGCATTTTCAGAAGAAGAAGCGCGATACTTATTTTATCAGATTTTATTAGCTATAAAATTTTTGCATTCGAAAGAAATGGCATTAAGAGACATATCATTAGAAAATGTGCTTTTATTTGAAAATGAAACAAATGGGCTTATTTATCCTGTTTTGAATGATCCTGGGCAAGCTCTTCATTTTAATGTTAATAACAAAAATGATGTAGTATTAGAAAAATATACAAAAACATTTGGGAAAATATTTAGGCCGCCTGAAATACATGCAAAATGTAAATATGATCCAACAAAAATTGATGTATTTTGTGTAGGGTATATATTATATTTTTGTCTAACAAAACAGGAATTGTTTAGAACATCTACAGAAAAAGATATGTATTGGAAAATGATAGTACATAAAAAATATAGGGAATTGCTGACTGATAAAAATGGAATTCATTTATCTAATGATGCAATCGATTTAATTTTTCATTGTTTAGATCCAAACTTTCAAACGAGATATAGTATTAATCAGGTTCTAAGCCATATGTGGTTTAAACGTAATATGTATCCGGTTCATAATTTTAGTTTATATTTGAATAATGATAAAATATCGGAACAAAATGAGAAGAAGCCTGTATTTAAATTTTCAATAGAGATCCATCAATATGCCAAAAAAAATAATGTGAAAATAGACCAAAACTCAATCATGGAATTTTTTATTTATGAGCATGTATATATAAAGCCTGGTTATAGAAATTCGATTCAAAATAAATGCAATAATACGCTCTTGACCTCTTGTGGTGCCTTCTACCCAAACACAGTTCCTTTTGTATATGGAAATAAATGTGTTTTGCCTGTAAATGTTATACCTATGATTCAATGTAATGCTGTACATCCTAGTAATAAGAATAGCACTTGCTTGATGCCTGTACATCATACAAGAAATATTAATGCTCATAGCTTATCTAATGATACTGGAAAATTTGTCATGAAAATGAATCAAAGTTTCATTGCACATACATTCCAAGAAAAGAACATAAGAAACAATATGAATAACTGTGAAAAGGCTCAGTTGATTATAGACAGTTTTCGAACCAAAGTATCTTCCATTAATAAGAGATATGGCAATAATGAAAAGAATTTGAACAACCAATATATATCCACACATCGAAATGATAGTAGAAACATTTGTACTAGAAAAACTGGATTATGTAGAAAATATATAATCTTTGATAATCAACTTAAGATAGGAAAGAAAAATTTTCTACATATAAAAAATAATTTAATAAAACCGAAAGAATTAATAAAAAAATACAGTAATCTTAGTGAAAAATCAAAAATAAAGATATTAAATGGTCACAAAAGAAATATTTACAGATTAATAGAGCTTAAAAAAAAAGGAAACAAAAATGTTTCCCCTCTAGAAAAACGTAGAATTTGTTCAGAAAAAATAAAGGAAGGTAGTAACACTATTATCAGTTCGATTACTAATTTGTCTAATAGAAATAGATCAGTTGAAGATGGAAATGTTACAGAGGAGATTTTCGAAAAGCGTGAACATAACGAGGAAGATGTATTAATCACTCCAATAGTAGAATCAATGAATAAAGAAAGTGAAGTTGTAGCAAAAGAAACAGAAGTAAAAGACAAAAGCTCGAATGAAAATACCATAACAACGATACCCCAAAACAATGATAATGAAATCGGTTTATTAAAATGCGATGAAAATGTTGCCCCATGTAGTAAGCAAGCATGTTCGGAGCCAAATGAAACACAATGTAATAATTTATTGAATATGGACAAAATTATTACTGAAGATGATAACAAAGATAGCATAGTAGGATTACGTGATGATACACATTCTGAAAAAGTAGATAACGAAAAAAGGGATGCTAGTTTGATAGTCACAGAAAATAGCTATTGTTATAATATAAAAATGGAAAATTCGAAAAGCTTCACAGATAGCAAAAATAAAGCACAGAATAATGACAATAGTTGTAATTATGTTAGCAATAGTATTAGTGGACGCAGTAGCAGTAATAATTTATGTAGTATCCGTAGTAGTGTGAACAAAAATAACTGTGAGGATAGACGCCGCTTCAATAGCAATATTATCGAGGGAAGAAGCTTCCAAAACTTTGATTGGGTCACATTTTCATGTGTCGAAAACAATTCAAATAATACGGCTAAAAAAATTTATAGCAATCGAATTGTTTCGCATACAAGCGTATTAGAAAATGACGACAATTTGGAAACGGGCAATGGCTATAACAGTGATGAATATAAATACATAAAAAAAATATTCGAAAATGAGGAATATATAAATGTTAATAGTTTGGCGTCCTTTTATGAAAAAAATAATTCCATTAAGCAAACAAATAAAAGAGATAAAAGAAATAAAAGAAATAAAGAAAAAGTAGATGCAGTAGTTTGTGATAAAAATAAAAAATGCTTTGATGGTAATATATTTTCACTTATAGAATTAAGCAATCCCAATCGTAGAAAAATTAATAATGCTGAAAATGTTAGGAAAAATGAAATGAAATCTAAAAATATATGCAATTCGACAAGTGGTAGTAAAAATAATTCTTCAGAGAGCCTACAAATTAAAGTGTTGAATAATAATAAAAAGATTCTGAATAAAGTAGATATTACAAGAATGTCTGAGGAATGTATTAATCATATATTAGTACGGGATAATGAAAAAAGAGAATATATAGAAGTTGAAGAAGAAGGAATAGAAAATTATAATACCCACAAGTTTATGGATCAAATACATTGCAAATTAGAGACCGAATTAGAGAAAGAAATAAAATGGGAAGAAAATAATCTCAAATATGAGAGTATAAACAATTTAGATAGTAGTTTTCCCATTTTAGCAAACCGAAACAAAAAAGATGTAGAAAAAAGTAATACTTCATTAAAAAGAGAAGTAAGTATGTCTATTTATCAGTTAGAAAACAAAGAAATGGTATATATTAATAATGAAAAAAATGAAGATCCTGAACAAAGAATTGTTGTAAATAATTTAGTAGACTCAGAATATAAAGCTAAAATATGTATAGAGCAAAAAGCGATAGCAAAAGTTGGTGATATATTTTATAGTGAAGATAAGAAGAAAAAAGGAATGACAAAAATTGACGAAGTCGTCAAGAAAAATCCCCAAAATATATCGAAGATGTCTGGAATAAAGAAAATCAATATGAATGTTGAAAAGGAAAAAAGTAAAAATACGAATACTGAAAAGGATAAAAGTAAAAATACGAAGCTAGCCAAATACATGTTTGATAATAAGATGAAGAAAAATAAAACGGTTTTGGTAAATAATAAAATTCAAGCTAAAGTGGCAAATCAAAATATGGCTATTACAATCGATGCAATAAAAGGTAAAAATGGACAAAATAAGAAAGATAATGAACATGAACAAAAAAGTAAAAACAATGTCGGGCCTATTTTTAATGCACGAAATTATTCCAATAAAAAGGGTGCCGGAAAAAATAAAACTAAAGGTAATTATGTACCAGAAAAAAAAACACACAAATTTAAAAGACATGTATCAGTAGAATTTGATAGAAAATATGTATGTATAGAAAAATCGAATAAATATATTGGGGAATTAGAGAAAGATAATAATAATGAAATATATAAAAGCATTGGGATTAAAAACTCTAAAAAAGGGAATATGAAAAATGAGGATCAAAATAATAATGCTTCTCTCATTACAAGTTTTAGAAAAACTATAGGAGCAGTATTAGTCAACGGAAAAGATGGCAAACATTATAATGTTCTTAGAAAAAATAAAAATGTAAGTGCCGATTTACAAGGAGAGGTATTAAAAAATAAACAAAGTGGAAAAACAGAATCAAATAAAACACATGAATTAACAAATATCAAGAGTACTGAAGATAGTTGTAGAAATAGTAGGAACTTTAAAAATAAAAAAAACTCAAGTAAAGATAAAAAGGTAAAATGTACAAGTGGGGAATTTGAAAAGATACAGATAACAAAGCAAGACAACGACATATTTAAAACAGATGTAGAAACCTCCAATGAAATGAAAAAGAATCATAAACTTTTAGTAAATAAGATTAAAAAGAATAACCAGAAAAATGGATTGTGTAAAAATAGCATGCCCCAAAAAAACACATCATCTAAATATTGGGATAAAGATTATAGAAAAAATCTCAAACTCAAAAAACCGGAAAATTTGAAAAAACAAATTGCTGACAATTCATCCAAAACATTTGCTAAAATTATATTTCCCAAGGAAGAGAAGCAAAAAGAGGATGCAAACATATTTCGAGCAAATGAACATGACAAAAAGATTAAGGCCTTTAGTACATCTTTACAGTTTGATGATAAACTGGGAAATAAATATGAAAGCGAAAAAAAAAATGGAAATAGTAATGCACAAAATGTTGGAAATAAAAAGTTGAAGAAAAAAATATTTGAAAAATGTGTACAGGAAAGACAAGCTAACCAAAATAAAGGAAAACAAGTCTATCCATTCCTTAAAAAACAAAACGGAAAAAATAGCCAAACAAGTGGTGAAAATAATAAAAAATGTATCGACGAAAAATGCAACAAAAGTTTAAGCTCTCTAGAAGAAAGAAAACTATGTATTCAATACTTAAATAAAAATTTAAAAAACAAAATAAAAAAAATGAATAAAAAAAATGCTTTAAATGATGGAAAGGCAGATTATCGAACGGGAAAAAGTGAAAAGAATGAAAAGAATGAAAAACAGAGTAAGGATAAAAAAATGGTGACTATTGATGAAACGGATAAAGGAAATCGAAACTATCGAATGGGGAAAAGAGAAAACAAGCAAGGATGTATCATCTCTAATAAGCATAGCAATAGGAATAGTAAAATAAGTAGGGATTATGATATCGAAGATATTTTGAGAGATAAAAATTGTTTAAATATGAATGAGGTTTATGAAAATGATGACATTGGATATTATTATTCCCATTTCGAGCAAATATTTAAAAATAAAAATGAGGAGGAAATAAAAAGAAGAAAAATAGAAAAGGAAAGAAAAAATGAATCTCTAGCCCATTGTAATGATATAAAAGAGTTAGACAAAAATAAAAAGAAAACAAGTGCAGTAAAATTTGTAGATAAACAAAATGGGGACCCTTATCGATGCATTTCCGGTGGTACAGAAAGTAAATATGTCGATAAAAACTTTTTGGAATTTTCTAAAATTATTAAAATGGATGAAGAAGAAAATATATGTAAATTTATTCCAAAAATTAGACAGGGTCATAATAATAATATAAGTTGTAGTGCTTCATATTTAGAAAGATTTGTGAGAAGTTATGGAGCTAAATATGCTGGTAAAAATTATAAAAATAATGAGGATACCATAAAATATGATTATGATTCTATTTATAATTTGGAAAGAAGAAAAAAAGAATCCAAACAATGGGAAAACGAGAATATAACATCTTCCTATAAAAAGCTAAATGAAGAAACAAGCATTCATCTTGCAAATAATAAAAGAGAAAATACTTTCACATCTAATCAAAATAATAATGAGCAAAGAAATATTTTTTCTTTATACTCAAGTAAATGGAAACACTTTTTTGAAAGACATAACATAAGACAACGGGACGAAGAAAGGGAATTTGAAAGTGAAACAGGAAATGAAGAGATAACCAATGAAGAGGTAGTCAATGAAGAAATAGCAAAAGAGCTAAATAATTTAGTTTTAGGACCAAATGAGGAGGATAGGAATGTAGAGGAGCAGATTTCACAGATAGAAAATGATAACTTGATAAGTGTAGCTAGCCAAGGTAGCGAAATAGAGGAAGTTAGAGAAACTAGCCAATCTACAAATAGGAATAGATCTGTAAAAAAATGTAATAGTAGAACAAATGAAACATGTTTAGTTGGGAATACTAATGAGGATATAAAAGTTGGAACAGATGGAATATATGCAGAATCAACTTTAGGAGATGATTTAGAAATTCCGATACAAAATTTACGAAATATACCAAATAGATCTGAAATACTTCGATCATCTTTTTATGAAATAAATGATAATGTACCCAGAGTAAGAAATAGAAGGAATATATCAAGAAGGTATATATATGATGGTAGTGATAATTATTCTAAAGTTTTAAATGACCTGATAAATATCAATGATGATGTATCTATAAATGGTGGTGCATCTATAAATGATGTTGGTTCCTTTACAGACGATCCATTTAATTATGAAACATTTAATGATCAAACAAATAACAATAATAATGAAGATCCATCAGATAAAAATACAACGATAGTTGATTATACACATGAAGAAGATTCTGTAGCAGATGATAAACGCTATTATTACAACGGGGTAACTATATTATAAATAATTAAATAGTTTATATTGGATATAACCAATGTTATTTTATGAATTATTTTTAACGGAAATAGCTACATATGTAATGATACAAATTCATAATATTGCCAATACAAAACCGAAAGTCATTCTATGCTGAACATTATAGAGGATAACTGAAATAAAAGAGATGAGAGAAAAGATTAAATTACTACGATAAGTAAATTCCCTAAATATCGAACCCGACACAAACAATATCTGCTTATATTTTTTATTTTTTTTTTTTAATTTTCATTTTGCATATTAACAAAAAGTTTTTTTTATGGTGTCATAGACCATTTGTGCATATATATGGAAGTCAACTTTTGTGAACCTATTTAAAGATGAAAAATTAAATGAATATTGTGTAAATATTAGACATATATCTTTTCTTATGGATGAATAAATATAATTATGTTCTTATGCTAAGATAGAAATTTTTTTTTTTTTTTTTTTTTTTAACTTAATTTACTCCATTTTGCATGGTAAAACTTTTGTAATTAAGTTAAAATAAAAAGTTTAAAGGATAGGGTATAAGTTTAAAGATATATTACATGATTTTATTTTTTTAATGGTTGATTCAATAGGTTTCCGAGCAAATAGTTACATAAAAAATATAATAACAAAAGGACAGGTATATATTTAATTATAATTATAAAATTAAAAGAAACACTAATATTATTCAAAATAGATACAAGTATATTAAAACGGGGGGAAATGAAACAAAAATTTATATCCGCGAAAACTATTTTGCAAAAAAAAAATAATGTTCACAAACGTGCATTAATATGTATCAATATAATGCATAAGAAATAATTATAAATAAAATCAATACTCTACAAAGATGGTCAATTTAATGTATATACATATATAACACATACAACATGTAAGTATATTAATCAAAGTATCTCGGCAATTTTAAATATATTTCGGTAGTAGGTTGGTATAATTTTTATTTTTTATGTGTATAGGGGGAGAGGTCTTGTAGTTATACAATGGTATTCTTGAGTAGGCTTTTCTAGAGATACTAAATGAGATTTCGTTTGAAAATAAGTAAACACAATATCTCTATATTTCTGTATCTCTTCCATTTTATTGAACCGTAAAATAGATAAAACTTATTTATTTAGAATTTTTGATAACAATTAATATACCCCACAAGATTGCCCATATCCAACCAATTAAAGGTACAAGTAATTGTAATATGCCAATTATTAAATCATCTGGGTCTTTATTTAATATACCTATAGCTATCATACCAAATCCAAAAAAGAATATATTGACTACTCCTAACATTACATTAATGGAACTATTTCCATTTTCTGGGACTTCCATATTTCTGATTTTATCAACTAATCGTGACGACATTTTGAATAACAGTATTTCAAAAAAAATATATTAATTTTATAGGGATTAAATATATACTATAAATTTTTTAACTATTTATATAAATAGTATTTACTTTGTATTTAACAAAGATTGTAAAATATATTTCAGGGCTTAGAAAATATCTTGAAATGGATATAGAATAAAAAAGAAAAATATATGTTTGTAACCTTTTTGATATTTTTTAAATTTTATAATAATTTTTTTTTAACCGCATTAGTATGATAAATTTTTATAATTTAAAAATTAAAATTACTAATAAAAAAAATAATTATATTCTTGCTTTTTTTATTATTATTTTAAATATTCCCGTTATAATATACTATATATATAATAAATATATTATATACACTGTAAATAAAAGGGGAATAAAATTAATAGTATGAAATAAAATATATAAGAATATATCGTAGTCATAGGAAATAAATTGCAAAACTGCAATGGCAATTTTATTAAATATATATATATATATATATATAAAATGTACTTTTTTTTTTTTTTTTTTTTTTTTTTTTATTTTATTTTGTAGGAATATTTACCGTTTTTTAAAATAATATGTGCTATAAAATAATCACGGGGGAATATATATATAAATATTACATACAATATGTATGTAACATTTTTCATGCTATTTATTATCTACCTTTTGAATGGCATATTTACTTATTCGATATTTTTAAATATTTAATCATATGGTTTTGTAGCCCTATTATATATTTTATAAACTTAATAAGGGATACATATATGCTATATTTCTTAATTCTTTCAAACAAATATATTCAATTTTTATTTCCTATATACAAAAATACATAAAAAAAGAAAAGGGGCTGGTATAGTACATTATATTATCCTTGGGCTTATGAGATATGCATTTATGTATGTACATATTCCTTCCCTCTTAATTCGAAACTCTTTTTCTTAAAGTATGTATACAAAAAATTAAAAATATATATTTATATATATATATAATATGGCTTTATAAAATAATGTGGGTACTATACTATTTTAGCTAACAATTTTATAGCATATTTTTTACTGTTGTTTTTTATTTGCTATTTTAGCATATATAAAATTTTAAAAAAAATATATTTTATAGCAAACATAAGTTGTATTAAAAATATGGAACTAAAGAAAAATGTGTCAACGTTTTTTATATTTTTCTTTTACTATCTATTAATAAGGGATTAAATTGGTTGAAAAAAAATATACATATATAAGGTTTTCTTTTATAATATTTATTTCTTTCTGATTATCAACAAAACATGTAGAATTAAATTTATTTTCAATGCACACTCTTAATTATTACACGGATACTGGAAAGTTTTATATTTGATTTTATTTGTTAGTAACATAGCTGCCACACCCTGTTTGTATTCTGGCATGTTTATGTTGCTCTCTGTTGTAGGTGTCGGAAATGTAAAAAAATAACAATAAGAATAGTGACAAAAAATAGTGACAAAAAATAATGACAAAAAATAGTGACAAAAAATAATGACAAAAAATAGTGACAAAAAATAATGACAAAAAATAATGACAAAAAATAGTGACAAAAAATAGTGACAAAAAATAATGACAAAAAATAGTGACAAAAAATAATGACAAAAAATAGTGACAAAAAATAATGACAAAAAATAGTGACAAAAAATAGTGACAAAAAATAACGATAAGAATAGTGACCTGTTTAATAATCTTCGAAAGCACGAGAGTGTCAGCTTCAATTTGGAAGATATAGACCAGGAATAAGGAGAAAAAAATAAATATAAATAAAAAATAATATAGAATAATAAAAATACATAAAGTTTAATTTCTATATTTTTTAAAGAACAAAAAAAATTCTCTATTTTATTTTTATGCATTTCTTTCTTTTCTTATGGGTATAGGAATTATATTTGAAATTTTCCATTTTTTTCATTTTTTTTTTTTTATGTATAATTTTTATAATTTTGCATTGTCAGTACACATAAGTCCACGATAGTTATGCTAATTATTTTATACCAAATAAACAAAAAGAGAATGTAATAAATATATGAGCAAATAAGTAAACAATAATAATAATAATTTCACATATACACCAACAGTGTGTATATATGTGCTTGAAGACTAAGGATAATGAAATTTATATATTTAATTATCTTACAACTTACATTAGGATTTTTTTGTAAAGGGAAGTTGTATTTATATCTATTTAAAAATTTGATAGATTTTGATATAGAATATATTAATACTTATAAAAATAAAATACGAGAAGAATATGTTACAAATTATAATACAGTTGTTTATGAATATATAAATAAAAATGTATATTTAAAAAATAATTATGTTGAAATTAATATAAAAGGTGCTATCAAAAATATTAGCACAACACTTGTTGATAAAATTACATTTCTATTACCTTATCATGAAGCTTTTCAGGTTTGTGTAAAACTTTAAATATTTTTATAAAACATTCTTATCGAAAAAAAAGGAAGTAACACCATGTTTGTATTTGTTTTACTATTTTATAGTTTCCACATACATACATATATTTATTCATTTTTAGGGAACTAATCTTCAAGTGAAAGATGAAAAGGATATCGAACTTCATTATAAAGTTTTAAGAGATGTAAACGATATAGACAAAATAAATATCGATAAATTTAACAATGATTATGATATAGAAATGTTTAATATGAAAATATTTGAAATATATTTAAATACAAAATTAAAAAAAAATGAAAAAATATTAATAAACTTATCTTATATTTTAGGACAACCCTATTTCCCTTTTCCAATTGATATTAATTTAAATGAAAAACAAAATGTTTTATTTTATATCTCTTCAAAAATTTTATTACCATATAATGTAGAAAGTGTAGAAAAAATAATAATACATATGTGTAAACATTGTATACTTAAAGAATTTGATGATGTAAATTATATGAACTGGTTTGAAAAGGTAGACACAAATATATATGCTCATACAAAAAACTATGATATAAAAAATGAAGAAAATTTTAATAAGTTAAACAATGACAATCGTTTTTCATTAGGGAATAAAGTTTTATTTTATTTTACTTCAGATTATAATTTAGGATATTTTGAAAAAGTTGTAAAAGATATAAAAATATCTCAACTAGGTTATATATATGAAAAGGAAGAATATATTTTAAAAAATAATTCTGCAAAAATAAATAAATTTGATAGATATTTGCTTAGTGATTATGAAAACAAATATACTTTAGAAGAAGAGACCGAAGAAAACAACGAAAAAAAATATACTAATAAAAATTATTCAAGCATTATATATTCTATGCAATCTAAAATAAATTATAACATTTTTGAATATAACTATTTTGATGAATTAGGAAAAATATATTTAATTAGAGCAGGTGAATTTTATGATACACACAAAAAAAAAAATATTATAAAATTTGATTTAAAACCAAGATATCCAATTTTAGGGGGTTGGAAAACACATTTTTGTAATTCATATTATCATTCATCCAATTTGTTTAAAGTTAAAAATAAAAAAAATTATTATGCTTATAAAGCTGATATTTCACCATCAATCAAGTCCTTTTATATTAAAGAATTGTACATAAATATTTATTTACCTCCTTATTCTACTGGCATATCTATAAATAATAATAATTTAAATGGAATGACTGTTAAAAATGGAAAAAAAAAAGACTGGCTAGACCTTATTTCACATAGGAATACAATCCAAATACAAATTCAAAAAACATTTCCACAACATGAGGAAAACAATTATAAAAATTTTATAGTTATGTATGAATTAAAATTTTTCAACATTTTTCTTAAGCCTTTAATCATTATATTCATAACCTTTATTGTTATTCTACTCTTTTATTTTATTAATGGCTTATCGTTTAGGTAACTAGCCAAAAATACAAAAAAAAAAAACTATTAAAATGGCTATACAAATCACCATAAAAATCGCTATAAAAATCGCCATAAAAATCGCTATAAAAATCGCTATAAAAATGATATGAACAAGTCATAATAATTCGTACATTTCATGCACACACAATACATAACTGTTTATTTTTTTTTCAGCTTTATTGGAAATGAGGATAAGTTAAAGAAGGAAGCGGAAGAACGTAAATTTTTTGCAAAAAAATGCAAAGAATTGTACGAGAATTTGTCTCATATATCAGGTGAATATCCAAAAATATATCCGTTCTACATTTACATATTTCATATACATATTATATCATTTAATAAAATTTTTTGGTATACTTTGAAAACAGATAAATTAATTAAATCTTTGAACAATGTAAATCCACAAGAAAAGACTAAAATGAAAGAAAAATTTTTAAAGGAAGAAGAAAAGTGGACACACGATTTTATATATTTCACAAAGGAGTTTTCTAGGAACTTTGAAAATACTTCCAAAAAAGGAATGCTAAAAAATTATATAAATAAATGTTATAATTACCATGCAGTTGTTAAAAAATGTTTTGAATCCCAATTATATAACAATTTGGTAAGTACATAAAAGTTAAATAAAAGAGAGAGGATATACATATGCAAACACATGTATAGGAATATGTAGTTTTCCTCTCTTTTAATATTTATGATAACTTTATCCAAAATATAATAATAAAAACATAATTTACAAACATATATTACTATGTCGTAATTATTTTTTTATTTTTTTGGGACGCATTTTTTAGAACAGCAATTTAAACGAATTAGCGGAAGTTGAAAAGGAACTAGTTATTTTGTTAAAATATAATTAGGAATTAAATATACAATTTGTTTATTATTTTTATTAAAACTTATATATAAATATATATTTTTTTATGTAATTTGTACTTGCACACGAGTATATATTATATATATTGATATGTGTATATACATGCCCATTTTCGTTTATTCTCTTGGTCTTATAAAATTTCCCCTTAAAAATGTGCAGTACTCTTTAAATACCTGTTTTATATGGTATTACATGTAGTTATCACTCTTTTATAATGGTTCAATATTTTATCATTATATTTGATTATAATATTTAGACAATTTTATTTATTTTATTTTTATATATTGTTGTTTTATTAGTAAATATTTTACACCCTGATTAACTTTGTCAACAATGGCATATGTATATCCACATATACATATACTTAATTAGTTATGCTTACTATTAGATTTTCATTTGAAAAATAATATTTTATAAAAAGACTATACTAAAAAATATAGTATGCGTATGAACATGCAATAATATATGTGTATATGCACACATTATAATTTTTTTTTTTTTGATAAAAAAAATAATTTGTGCATAAATAAAACTAGCTAGTTGGCTAGCTATAACAACATTGTCTATATATAACCAAAAAAAGGAGAGTAAAAATGCCAAAATTTTGCATTAAGTCTTATTTGTTTTTATATTTATCCTTTTTATTATTTTTTGATATAATCACAATATTCCATGTTTCATCGATAAGAATATCCACTGTTTTAAAAAATGATGACAACAAAAAAAAAAATTTTAACACTCCATTGGTTGAAGAAAATAAAAAATACCTTTTCAATGAAATAAAATTAAATAATAGATTTAAAAATGATATAAAAGGATATATTCAAAATATAAACAATTTCCATTCAATAATAGAAAGTAAAATACCAAATTCATTATTATATGTTCATGAAGACTTAATTAATTTTCACAATAGTCAATTTATTGGCGATATTGAAATTGGTAACCCTCCTCAAAGTTTTAAGGTTGTCTTTGATACGGGATCCAGTAACTTTGCAATTCCCTCAACGAAATGTGTCAAGTGAGTTCTAGATTAAAAAAAAAAAAAAAAAATGAGTGAAAAAATACCCCTAAACTACTTGTGTCTTACCCATATGTTGTTACTATTAACTCTACATATTCGTCAACTTACCTTTTTCTTATACTATTTCATTTTCTTAAATTTAAACATTTAGAGGAGGATGTACTTTACACAATAAATTCGATGCCAAGAAATCACGAACTTTTATGAGCACCTTGAAAAGTAATAATATGAGAAATGACCATAAAAAAAATGCACAACCAAAATATGCACTTTGATGGCTATACATATGTGAATATAATGACTTTTTTTTTTAAAAATTAAACATAAAAGAGAGCTTTCAAAATACAGCCATTATATGTAGCTATTTTTAAATGTCTTTTAACAATTTTGTTCTTATTAGATAACAAAGAGTCCATCTATACGTATGTTCAAGTAATGCCCTTCTATTAATAAATTAATATTTCCTACATTTGTTTACGATTTGCTTATATCTAATTAATTTTTATTGCCCCACAACCCACTATAGTACGGAACAGGAAAAAGCAGTAAGAAAGAAAAGCAAAAAAAAATTATAATAACCTAATAATTGCTAACAATAGTTAAGTAGTAGAATCTTCATAATTTATTATATTATTTTTTTTTAAGTTCTCGAGCATGGATACGATGATGTGTATATGAAAGGATTGTATGAGCTTAAAAAAAAATATAACTAATATAATTACATATTTTTATATATTAAACAAATTTATGCATAAAAAATGGTATTCCAAAAAATGCTACTATTGTCTTGCCTTAGAAAAATTAATAAACAATGTATAGGATTAATAATCGAAGGTTAATTTTAAATACTATAATATTCATATGTAATTTAATATAATTATACGGCATGAATAAGTTAAAAAAACAAAAACATACATTATTTTTTTATAGAATCCATGCACCCCTTCTCGGAGTTACCGTTTGACGGAATTGTTGGATTAGGATTTTCTGATCGTTAGTCTTAATATATTTTTTATTTGTTCCTCTATTATAGTATTCATTTTTATATTTACTTTTACATTTTTTTAAATTGTCATGAATATTTCAAAAGCGGATAATAGTTTCCAAACCAAATATTCTAAGTCCTTGATCGAAACAATCAAAGAGCAGGCAAGGAAACAATCAAATAAAAATAGCAACAAAAATAGCGTCTTTCATTTTGTTTAGATTTTTTTGATTTATTTACCCTTTTCCCTTAACGTCTTTAGAATCTTCTACAACAAAATATTTTTTCATTTTATGTGCCAAAGGAGTTGGAAAAGTAAGCAAATAAGTCCTACCTATTCATATTCCTATATAATATTATAAATATTTTTATTATTACAATTTTTGTTTTATCTTATATATTTTTAATGTTATTCCTTCTCATTAGATCAGGGGCAATTACATTTGGAAGGGCTAACAGCAAATATGCTGTAGAAGGAGAAAAAATTGAATGGTTTCCCGTTATATCAATGTGTAATAAAAAAATAACATTGTCACCATATTATCCATGTGATCGTAAAGTGAAAAATAATTTTATTCACATTTTAACATATATTTTATTTTTTATTTTAAAAAGACTTTTGGGAAATAAATTTATTAGGAATATTGCTTCCAGACAAAAATTTCGAAATATGTTCAAATAAAAAATGCAGAGCAGCAATTGATACGGGCTCCAGTTTGGTAATAATACATTTTCGCACACATTCTATCCATTTAAAAAAATGTTTACAATTTCATAAGTACTAATTTTATTTTCATATTTTTATGAACAGTTCATAAATAAACATACATATGTGCATATATTTATATGTTTTTTTTTTTTTTTTTTTTTTTTTTTTGATTTTAGCTAACTGGGCCATCGAGCCTTATGCAGCCATTAATAGAAAACATAAATTTAGAAAAGGATTGTTCTAATATAAGCAGTTTACCAATTATTTCATTTGTTTTAAAAAATGTCGAAGGAAAAACAGTCACATTAGATTTTACTCCAGACGATTATATTTTACAAGAAAATAGTGAAGTAATGAGCATAGAAAAAAATGTATTGAACATTACTAGCTTATTTTTTTTACTATTTAAAATGCATTTATTTTTATATAATACACATTTTGTCATTCCCATTTTTTTTCAGGAGGATAATTCTTCTCAATGTAAAATTTATTTCGCTATTTATTCAGCGATTAATAAGAATATTATTTATACGATTTTTTATTATGTCTATTTTTTTTAGGTGTAATTGGATTGATGTCTCTTGACATTCCGCCACCCCGAGGCCCTATTTTCATTTTTGGTAAGCCATCAAATAAAAAAAAAAAATTTTTTAGACACATTCATATCTTTTAATATTCCTTATACACACTCAATAAATCTGAGCATTGTAAACTTTTTCAATAAAAATAAAATTATAATATTTAATAGGCAATGTTTTCATTAGAAAGTATTACACAATATTTGACAACGACCATAAGCTCGTTGGAATAGTTCAAAGCAATCACGATTTTTAAGGAAATAGCTACATGGAAAATACTACAATTATACAAAAAGAGAAAACAAAAATGGGAAAGTTGTTCCTTTTTCCAGTTTAATAATTGTTATGGATCTTAGTAATAGCAACTGGCATTTGTGTTTTATTACTCATTAATACGTATTACTATTTTTTTATTTTATAAAGCCTTTTATAAATGTATTTGTTTCACTTATTGTAATAATTTTTTGTGACTAATTACTGTTTCCGTTATTTAGTAACCATACTATCATATGCATAATTTGTAATTCCCCTTTTTTTTTAATACAAAATTAAGTAAAAACTTAAAATGGATAATTATATTTGCTTTTACCTTTATACGATTTAACCTGTTAATTTTTTTTATAACACTATCATTTTTTATTGTAATAATGTGAAAATAACTAATGAATATTTTAAACAAAAGAAGGAAATACATGGGATGTTTTTTTTTTCCGTTTCATGATATATATGCTCTAATGGAAGGAATGAAGATCATATAAATATGAGTATATGTAGGATATATTATTTAATTTTTTTTTAATTCATATCAATAAAATTTGTATAAATTTGACAAAAGAAAAAAAATACACAAAATACAAATAAATGTGTATTATATGCATTTTTCTTTAAGCAATGTTAAGTATTATTTTCCTATTTTAATTTTATGAACATTTCAAAAGTGTATAATTGTAGTAATATACATGTACTTTTGGAAAAATGAAATACATTGTGATATAATATTCCTTCTTTCACTATTTTAAGAAAGTAATAAATGTCATAATATTATGGCATTTTTGAAATAGCTGTTAACGTAAATTTTTTTTATAAATCGTGTAAAAATATAATAAATAGTTACAAGGTGAAAGACTTATTTGCACAGATAAAGATATACACAAATAAATATACATATACATGTGGGAACTTTAATGAGTACGATAATTTTTTTAAAGAAATGAAAATTATTAAAATATTGAATAGGTATGTTACACAAAATAGAGAATAATAATATGTACATAAAATAGTTATCCTTGTGTGTATTTGCTGACAGAAAGCTATTTATGCATGTACATGTTTTTCCTTGCTTTACTTGTTTTTCTTTATGCTTTCCCTCTTTTTAAACATCCGCAGAGAACGCCAAAATTTCAGTACCTTGGTTTCCCTTAAAAAAAAATGGCAAAATCTTAGCTCATACATAACAAAGGATAGTGATATGTCCCATTGGAGGGAGTTAAATTCCAAAATGTCTGAGATAGAAAGCTTAGTACAAAGTCATGAAAATTCACAAATTAAAAAAATAGATTGGAATAAATGGAGTGAAAAAATAAGCAACAAGGAATTACTTTTATGGTATATAAAAAAAAATGAACCAAATAATTATTGCCTGTACATGTGTGTGCGTCATTTTATGTGTTATAAATTCTGACCGTGTACATAATAATTTTTTCCTTTTTGTAAAAATGCAGTATGAAAAACTTTTACGATAATCAAATGAGCGCCTTGGAAGCGATGGAAGAAGGAGAGAAAAAAGAATCACCAGCAAAAAAAAGTGAAGAAGATAAATTATTTGAAGAAGCATTAAGTAATTGCAAACAAGCAGAAGAAACATCAGCTAAACTTTTAATAGATGGAGCTAAAACATTATGGATAAGTTTCCATAACCCTTCTGTAAATAATTTAGATAATAATGAATGGATAGAAAGTGATAAATATTGGCAAGCCTTTGTTGAAAAGCATGCTACATATAATTTGAATAGTAAAAGTTTAGAACCTGAAGATGAAGAAAACAAAAATTTAGAAAAAAATGAATGGCATAAAAAAACAACTAAATTTAATGAAAGAAGTGATACTCCTATTTTATATGATTATATGATTAATTTACCATCTTGGGAATATTATGATATTAATAGACGAGTTTTTCTTGAAAATTTATTATACTTTTTATTGCGAACCGGTTTAAGTTACAAATTTTTTCCTGAACTGTTCAGGTGGAAATGGAAAACTCATATAGAAGATTTACGATTCCAATTTTTAGATATAGCACAAAAACGAAGAAAAAGTTATCAATTGTCTACAGCTAAAAGAGAAGTACCATTAGAATTACAACCATCAGATTACGAACATAAAGGAGAAGAATATCATTTGAAATTATTAAACCATTTTAAAGATTATCAAAATTTAGTACTATCAAGATTAATGTCTAACTATATATTTTTATGTGACCCATTCATTCCAATTCAATCGAAAGAAGGATTAAATAATATTTTAAAAATGAATGATGGTGGGAAATTATATAAGCTCAATAATGATAATGTAAATTGTTTATTTTATTTACCCAAAGACTGTGATGAAAATGGTACAAAAATTATGTACAAGCCATTGGATGCGTTGACAAACTTCTATTCATATTTGCAAAATAAAAATATAAAATTAAATGATACTTACTATAGACTATTACAAATATTTACACAAATATTACAAGAAAGAGGCTCATATTGGCTAAATATGCCAAATGAAAATATTCCTGATTCATTTTTAAGGAGATATAATAAGGATGATTCATTATATCCAGTTTATGCTGAATATGTTTCAAAATTAAAAGAAGAATTTTTAAATAAAACAGAAATTCCTTTAGATAACTATACTCAAGAAATTGAAATTATTGAAGAAAAATATAAAAATGAATGTAAATTTTTTGATAAATTTGTGGAAACCTTTTTACCAGATGATATTTCTTTGACATATGAAGACAATACCCCTGACTTATCAAAATTAAATGAAAGTCAAATTAAAAAATTATTAGACGAAAAAAAAATAAAAATATTTGATGAGCAAACTAATCAACTACTCAATGACCCAGTTACTATTATGGAATACGTAAAAAATCAAGAAATTGAAAAACAACAAATTAAAGAGTTTGTTAAATCTCTTTCATCTTAACTTGTATATATTTTTTTTTTTTTCATAAAAGATAGGATATACTGTTGCTCATTTGTTTTATTATGAGTATTTTTTGAAGCACTGTATTTGTTTGCATATCTGTAATATTGCCCCATTTATTTTAGTAAAAAGGGGCCAAATAAAAATCAGTGTACATATATATATGTGCCTAATATAATAACTTTATGATCTTAAAAAATCTTGAAACCAAATAAGTTTTATTCCATCCGCAGGAGTGTACTTACGTCCACACTGTGGAGTGATACTTTTTTTAGCTTATTATTTATATGTACATAAAACAAACAAAAAAATGCGCACACATTAAATAAAATGTAAGGCTGTGCCGAATGAATTAAAAATAGATTAATTAAAAGAAATAATAAAATTGATAAAATAATTGCTTATTTTTCTTAGCAATGTAACAAAAAAAAATGAACAAAGCAGGTAAAATATAAAGGTCAAAATAAAATAAAACAATTAAAAATTATGAACATTAATAAGATTATTTAGGAAAAATAGTAATGAGCTAGCCAAAAGATACGGAATAAAATGCACACATTCCGTAATTAAAACAAAAAAAAAAATAGCTAGCTCCTTATTTTTCTGTTATTTAATGTTATTTTCAAAAGTAACAAATTTGTGTTTACTTAATTGATCTACAATTTTCAATCTGATGTTGATGAAAATCCTTGCTTAGCAATAAAAAATCAACGACAAATGGGCCAATAGCTACCTCAGATTGAATGGTAATATTTTTTTTTTTCGGAATAAATGGATAAATTCTTTTTTGTATTGCTGACTTGTTAATGTCATAATAATTTTTTTGACTAATGTAATGATAAGCCCTTGTTAAAAGGTCATTCAAACATATAATGAATTTGAATGAAAATTTGTAAAAATCATATATAGATTGTAATACAAATAATGAGACATGAATTTGATGAGCAAATGATCTACTACTTGCTTTCCTTTTATTTAATAAAAATAAAATTGAACTTATTAATTTAATATCAAAATACATATAAAACATTGAAGAGTAGCATATGGATACTAATGCTAAATCTGTAAATGTGTGTAACTTTTTAAAAATGTTTAATTTTAAATTGGTGTATATTTCTATAGGAATATCAATGTTTAATTTAATTATAGACACATAAAATAATGTTAGATTTCTTGAGTCTAAATAACTTATTACATGTTTTTTTTTTTTAATTATATTTAAAATAAAATATTCATCTCGTATTAATAATTTCCCGTATGCATGTAACAACATTGCTACATTTCCATTTTCTAGCATATGTTCCTTTTTTATAATTCCCTTTTTAATTATATCAAATATTTTGTACTCTCTTACATTCCAGTTTGCACACGCATTTGCTATTATAGCTAGTTCTGAAGGTTGAAATAAATTATAATGTTTTTTCATATAAGAAAGCAAATACGAAATTAGTGTCTTATTATTTATGTTACATTTTGAATAAGCATTTGTAATCATAACAATTTCAATAGGTTTAAAATGATCAAATCTATGAAATATATATTCTAATGATTTATTAAACAGATCAAAATCTTTTACATTTAATTTGGAATATGCATTTAATATATTGGCTAGTTCTTGTTCATTAAATTTGTCGATATTTTTTTTTATTTTACTAGCTAGTATGGTATATAATTTTGTATCATTTGGATTTAATTTTGAATATGCATTGCATATGTTACTAATCGATTGATAACTTAATTCATCGATTTTTTCATAAATAATTTTTTCAAAATATTTAAATAAATTATAATCAATATAATTTAATTTAGAATAACAGTTTACTATTTGTGATATATCAAAACTATGCATATCTTCTACTTTATAATTTTGGATATAAATTGCAGATGATTTCATAAATGGTTTGTTTAAAAAATGGACTCTACCAAAAGAATTTAAAATTAAAGCTAACCATCTTATGCAAAAAGTTTTATATATATTTTTTATTTTTAGTATATCTATTAACTTTATACTTAAAATATTCCAAAAGTTTGGATTCCTATAATTATATATAGCTAGCTGGTTGCATATTAAAGAGAGTGACATAAAATATTCTTTAGAATTTATATAATCATGTTTTACATTTAAACTTTTTATAACTTGCATACTTGAATAATTTAAAATGAGATTTAGTTCATTCATATCTTCACAATGTCTTTTTTTTAAATCCTCATTTTTATCCAATTCGGTTAGTAAAAGTTCTTCCTCATATTTTTCCCTGTTATTATTTTTTATATTTTGTATATTTTCCATATTTAGAATACTTTCTATTTTATTATTTCTATTATTAGATAGACATACAAATGGGTGTAAATTAGGGTCTTCATATGTTTTATCAAGTCTCTCTAAAACGGAATTTTCATTTTTAATTTGGTGGCAATTATTAATATTATTACTTTCAATAATATGATTGTTTTTTTCTTTATAAATTTGATCATATAAGTTATCCTTAAATCTATTGTGTTTCAAATTTTTCCATTCTGAATGTTCCCAACTTGAATCAAGCTTATTATTTATGTTTATTTTTCTTATCGATTTTTGTACATTTACTAATCTTAAATATATATGCTTTAACATTTTTTTTATTTTATATATCACTAAAATCGAAATGCTGTCAATTTTCAAAAAAATATTTCATGGGAAATATCAACAGGTACATATAAAAGATTTAAAAAAAAAAAAAAACGGTATCCTTATTTTGTAAATACTTCTCCATAGTTACATAGAAATATGAAAGTTTATCCTTAAGTGATGAATACCACCAAAAATGAAAGTAGGAAAAAAAAGCAAAGAAAAAAAAGAAGAGAAAAAAAAAGAAGAGAAAAATGGGTGACAAAAATAAATCCACATACATAGAACATGAATATGTAGATTATATAATGAATATAATATTTTCCTCACTAAAATAAAAAATATATTTTTTTTAATTATTTATATTATTTGGACAAAACAAATAGCTAATCAGTCGCTGCATTTGATATTATATATTTCCATGTGTATATTTGCTGGTTGATAAATTGGTTCCTTTTTAAGGGGCTGTGAGGGAGATTATGCATAATTATGCTCTTTTACTTATATACATATATATATATTTATTTTTTTTTTATTATTTTCTTTTGTTTATTTTGTTTATTTCCTTTTTTTTTCCGAGCATTATCATATACTAACCCGTTTTTTTCATAAAATTTTAAACATACATTTTTTACTTTATACTTTTGTGATAAAAAAAAAAATATTTTTTTGTGTGTAATCCTAAATTTTGGGCTTGTAAAAATGGGTAATAAATTATAAAAATAGTATATTTATATATAGCTAAAATGGGAGTAAAAAAAATAATAAATTTATAATAATACAATTTTGAGAGTTATACCCCCAGGGGCTCTACATTTGTGTCGTTTTATATTCATCATATGTATAGAGAGAAAAATGCAATTATATATTGATAATTATTTTTCTTTCTTTAAGGTAAATCATTTTACAATCGAAGTACAAGATTGTGGTGGGGTCACTATCACTTAAGAATAGGAAGTAGATTACAAGTAAGACTAAACAAGGGAGTTAAATTTTCTAATTTTCAGCATATAGGAAGATTCATTGAATTTGCAAGGTATATAAAAAAGAATAAAATAAAACATGTATACTCATTTTCTACTAATAAGAATGGAAAAAATAACCATATATATAGACTATTCTTTATATACATTGAAATGTTTCAAGTATTATATAACATGTTTGGGTTATTTTATTATTTTTTTTTTTTTTAAAGAAACTCAAAATCGTTACGTGCTGCAACACTAAGCAAATGTCTACGAAGAAATTTTTGGGGAACAAATTTTTACTACACAGGAAAACCCAAAACCGATCAAAATCCTCAACAGATTTCAAACAATTCCCAAGATGAAGGTAAAAAATGATGTGCTTGTATTTATTAGAAATTGCAAAACATATTTAGTAATACTCATTTTGCACACACATTTGTATATGCATTTTTAGGGGGATACATATATGCCGTTGAGAAAGGGAAAATAACACCACCAGATATTGAATTAAAAAAACTGGAAAAAGTTTTAGGGGTTCCTTTAAGGAGACAAAAGCAGAAAACTCTGCTTAGAAAGTTATAATGTTTTTAGCAACTAACTATTGGTTTGTTTTTATTTTTTTTTACTTGATTTTTTTATTTCACTTATTACTTCCGTTTTAAGCACAACTCTTATAAGACTTACATACTTTTATTTTTTATCGAATTTTAAAAAATAAATAAAATAAATAATTTTATAACAATAGTTATATAAGAATAAGTATACTTACTTGTATAATCAATTATTTCAAAATTGACAACCTTATGAGTTGAGGAAAATAATTGTTTGCATATATGTATGCCTATACAATTATATATTTCTATAATAATTTTTATAGTTAAATTTATTTTAAAAAAAAAAAATATATTTTTTATAGTTCTCTTTTAAATTGGCTAAAATATATGACATAAAAAATAGGAAATAATTTTGTGAATATTTATATTTTATTATTTTTACATGGGTATATGACAAAAATTGTAAAAATAATTAAAGAAAAATACAAACAAACAAAATGATGAAATAAATGTAACATAAAAATTGTATATACCGCAAGTGGGCAAAATAAATAAATAAAAAATAAAAGAAAAAAAAAATATAAAATAATAGTAAAAAAAAAAAACAAAGTGAGAATGAAAAATATAAATAAGAATATAGAATAAAAATAATATTCTGCAAAAAGGGACTAAAATATTTTTCAGGGAAAGGGATAATTAATTAGTATTAGTAGATATATATACCTACGAAATAAATAATTAAAAAAAAAAATAATTTTCCAAATATGAGGAATATCTAGTTTAATTCTTAAAAATGTATACGTGTGTAAGAATGACTGAGTAATAACACCTAATATATATTTATGTGTGGGTATACGATTTTTATATTTTTACATTTTCTTCATATATGTTAGCATGGGTAAGGGAAACGATTTTCAAGGTACAAAACTGTATAAACCTTATGATACTCTTATGAAAAATTTCAAGTAATAAAAAAAAAATGGATAATAATGTAGAAAGAAGGGAAGGGGAAGATGAAGAAGACCCCAATGATGTTTTTTTATATACTAATGAAACAAATCAAGACTCAGAATTTTGTAATGTTTTATGTATGTTTGTATTTTTTATGGCATTATTTATTATTATGGTTACAGCTGTTGATAATACTGTGCCAAATAATAATAATAATGACACTAGTGGGCATTTTGAAAATGGGAATTTTGAAAATGGAAATATTTCAAATAATTTAAACAACGATGAAGTAATTAATAACTTTTTAGATAATGCTGTAATACAAAGTTTCGATTTTAAAGGTGTTTACAAAATAAAAAAAAAAATAAACACACTTAAAAATGTTGAAGATGATTATATGAATATAAAAAGTATAAATAAAGATGATCAAATGTTTGAGGGTAAAATAGTTACTTTAAAATTGGCTCTACAAAATGTTACTAAATCCTTTTTGTTTCTTCACTTTTATCCAGCCAATGGGACAAATGATGTAGCCATGAAAACCGAGAAAAATAATTCAATTCATGACAAACAAAATAAAGAGGATGAAAAAAAATTCGAATATATTGGGATGATGGGGGTAAATGTAAATGGGAATCAAAATTATATATTTAATGGAAGTGGATATAATATATCTACATTTTGTAAAAATGAATTGGAAAATGATTGTATATGTAATTATACTGCAAATATAAAACAAAACACAAAAATAAATCAACTAACATCTGCTCGAGAAATAGAAGAATCCTATTTTTATTCTCTAAAGAAATATATAATAAATGAACAAAATTATTTTACTAATAACATTAACGAAAAATATAAACAGTACTATAAAAAACATATGGAAGCTATTTCATCGTATGTGGATAATGATAGTGATGAAATAAATGACGGCGGTAGTGACATTGATAAGGGGCCTTATTTAGATCCGTCTTCTGATGGAGAGCATAGCAAAAATGATGAGGCAAATTATCATGGGATACTATCATCAAGTGATTGTAATATTGAAATTAATCTTGAAGGATATGATGAAGATAATTCATATTTTTCAAAAAAAGTTACAAATTTTGTTTTAATGTTTAATATAAAATCATTGATTGAACTTGGACTATTTTATAAACAAATAAAAAATAGTGAAAATACGAGAAACACTTCAAAAGTATCAATAATATCAATTTGTTTAAATTCATATATTGAAATATTTGAAGCATTACTTCTTTTATATCAAGTATTATTTTCAAAATTATTATTGACATCTTATATGGCAATGATTATATTAAAATTTTTATTATATACATTTATGGAAATTCGATATATTCTAATTATATGGAAAGCAAATAATAGTCATCATTCAGCAAATAATAATTGGGAGTATATGCAAAGACAATTAAGTGTTTTATATAAATATTATTATAGTTTTGTATTACTATTAATTGCAATTTTTTATTATATTTTTCCATATTTTCCATATTTAATATTACTTATATATCTTTGTTGGGTACCACAAATATGTTTAGATATATGGAAAGGGCAGCATAAATCGATAAGTTTAAATTTTGTTTTTTTATTATCTATATGTAGAATATTTTTACCAGTATATATTTTTATATATCCATATAATATTTTTCAGTTAGATATATTTTCAAATGTTGGTGATCTATCAAATTCTACTTTTAGTTTCCTTATTATTTTTTTTATATCACTACAGCTATTATTTATGTATGTTCAAAGAATATATGGTCCTCGATATTTTTTTAATACAAGTTTACTTCCGCATGTTCACAATTATTATCAAAATTTAGATCCCAACTTTGAAGCAGGAATACCAGAATGTGTTATATGTATGTATAATATTATATTACATAATACAAAATATTGTGTCACCCCTTGCTATCATATTTTTCATGAAAAATGTTTACAACAGTGGATGAACATTAAGATGGAGTGCCCAACTTGTCGTGGCCCGCTCCCTAACTTTCCATAGCCCACGCTAGCCAAATATGAGCACGCTTCTACTACTGACACACCAATGATAATTTGAAATTTTTTTTATTTGCTTTATAAAATGGGCAAAGACAACTGTGAGCAGACTTTTCCATCTTCTTTTTACCCAATCAGTGCGCGATGGATTTGATTCGTGTCGTTGCCATACACATGCATAACCTCGGATTTTAATTCAGGTGTTAAAAAACAGTAAGAAAGAAAAATCGATATATTTTTATTTATCTTTTTTTCTACACTATCCATTTTAGTAACTATGTATGGAATATTTTTTTTTATAATTTTGATTATATCTTCATATTTATTGGATATATTTGTGATAAAAAAATTTTTTAACAGTTGTATAAAAAAAATAAGAGTACTGTTAAAAACAATGGGGATGTCTTTTTCCATATTATATTCGTTATTTTTCCAATTTTCTGAATATATATAATTAATATATTCTAAAATATTATAAAAATAATTATATATTTCATTGTTATTTTTATTTTTTGGTAATAAACACATATTTATAAAATTCGTGTATTTCGATAAATTGCTTACAAAATTTATACAAGCTTTTTCTAAATATATTTTATTTTTAAATAAAAAATATATTCTATTTATAAAAATAGAAAATGTATGATCATCCAGTTTTATAGCCATTTCATTTTCCCTTAACAGTTTGTCTTTTAACTGAGGGTTTCCATTTTGTAATGTATTTTTTTCATTGTTAGTGGAAATTCCTTCTATTGAAATATGTCCAAAATACGAATATAAATAAAAACGAGATAAAAGTAAAAAAGCTGTATCTCTAATATCTTTATCATTTGAATTAATTAAGGTAATAATTTTTTTAAAGCAATTTTGGCTAATTTTTTTTTTTATTTTTTTTTTATTTTGGCTAGCTGTAGAAATAGCTAGTTCTTCATTCCATCCCATAGTTAAATTTAATATAATAGTTAACACACTTTTAAGAATATCTATATTTTGTAAATTTGAAATAAAATAAAATATATCATCCAAAATTGTGTTAACAAAAAGTAATTGTATTTGTTTACTTTTTAATGTATTTATAAAAAAGGATAAATAATATGTATTAACATTTTTTTCGGCATAATAAAATAGCTCGATAATATAAATAATAATATTCAATAAATATTTTATAAATTTTTTTTCTATCATATTTAATATATTAGGACTAAGTGCCAAATTAGATAGAATACCAAATAAGTTTACAATTTCGTATTTTTCTTTACACATGTCTATTATTTTTTTTTCAAAATTATCCTTTTTTTCATTTTTTTTAAAGTCTTTACAATTTTGAGAACTAATAATATATTCCTTGTTAATGTCAAATTTAGATATTTGCTCTGATGTTATTATTTTATTTCTTACATGTTCATATTTTTTTTTTCGTCCTTCATCATATGTTTCCAATTCTTTTTGTATATAATTATTTATAAGAATAAAAAAATTCTCTAATGTAATGTCGTAAATTTGAAAAATATCTTCATCAAAATGTTTCCTTGCATTAGCATTTTGTGAAATAGAATGTAAAAAATATGCACATTTTAACTTATCAAATTTAGTTCTTATAAAATAAAAAATTAAAATAGGTTTTACACATTCAATACAAAAATCGGAATAATAATAATTTTTATTTAGCACAATCATTATTATGTCAATTATTGTGTTAGTACATTTTATTAAATTTTTAGACACACAATTTTTGTTTGTGTTGGTGGTGGTAAGCCATTTTTCATCACCCAGTCCCACATTTTTTGACAAAATATCCATTCCAAATTGTCGATTTATGTAAATCATTATTTCTTTAAGCTTCTGAACAAGAAATACTAAAAAGGTGACGCCTCTAGAAATATGTTTTGTCTTATCAACTGAAATTTGTTTATCATTTTTTTTTTTGTATAAATAGGAGCAAAACTTTAATCTTTCAAGTTCATTTTTTTTTACAACATTTTTAACATTCTTTAATTCGGCTAGAAATGTTTTTTCTTTTTTTATTATGTCTATATTTTCGAGTTTTATAAATATATCCTCAATATTGTCAAAATTGGATAGACATGCATGATCTGAATTAGAGGAAGTATATTTTGTTTGATCAAGAACTATAAGTTTGCATTTGTTTGTTAATTCCAATAATTCAGTATCATAATTATTGAATGAAATTGCCAAGTTAAAATTGTTTAGTGCTTTATCGAATAATAATAGTTTATAAAATGAAAAACCTTTTCTAAAATATGCTTTAAATAATATATCTTTGCTTATAGAAAAATTGGAATTAAATAAATTATAATAATCAATAATTTGGTTGCAATTTTCAATGGCTTGTTCATATCTATATGTTTTAATATAACATAAAGCTAAATTATTATAAGCCTCTAAATAATCTTTACATATATCAATTACATTATTATAGCATTCAATAGCTTGTATATATTTTTTTTCTTTAAAATATTTATTTCCATTTAATTTTATACGATCGGCAATTTGTTTTTTTTCTTTTCTTTTTTGTATATCATCATCAATTTTTTTTTCTAGAATTTGAAAATTTTTATCTTGTTTAGGTAAACATAATGTTTTTTCATCTTCATCAAATGTATCACTACTCGGTTCATAATAATCCCATTTCTCATAACTTGTAATTTTTTTATTATTTTGAGATGAAGCTAAATATTTATTCCATATTTCTCGTCTTTCATTTCTTTTATTTTTTAAAAATTTATAATTTTCAACTTTATCAAATAATTCTTTTTTTCTTTCATCTTTAGTTATTACTGCATTGTTACACCTTTTACAAAAATCTAATTTATAATTAAATTCAACTAAACACGATTTACAAAAATATAAATAATTATCTTTATCACCACCTCCTCTTTTACCCATTATAAAATTTTCTTTTTCTTTTTCTTTTTTTTCTTCTTCCTTTATTTCTTTAGCTCGTTTTTCAAGACTTAATCTTTTTTCTTCTTGTTCAATTTCGTCTACACTTATTTTTCCTTCTAATAAATTTTTTATTTTTAATGTAACATTATCGACTTTGTCTAAAAAGCTATTTATTTCATCATCTTTGGGGACGCAGTAATTTATTTGGCTACCCTTCATTTTGGAAAATTTATGGATGCGATAATATACAATATTTTAGTCTTTACTTTTTTTTTTTATGTATATGCAATAGTAAGGCGTAAGCTTATGTTTAATTATATAGAGAGAATGTTAAGACCCTTTTATCTGCCTATATTTTTTACTTATAAAAAATGTCGAGCAAAATAATTTATTTTTAATACTATACTTAGGCACATTACATATCATTGAGAATGGGATTTATTTTGTAAAAAAAAAAAGTAAATAAAAAAAATATTATAAAGGACAAAGGTAGAAATACTTCATTTTCCAATCATAGCACATAAATATGAAAACATTTTTCATCTTGTGCATGTATAAAATATAGTATAATTTTTTTTTCGCATAATACTATATACAATGTATAGAGAATAGTTTTTTTTTTTTTTATTCATCTTTTCCATTTTATAATGATACATATAAAAAGGACAGAAAAATATATAGGATATTTTTATTTTGCATTTTTCGGTTTACACATATAGGGCATATAATTAAAAAAAAACGGTATTTGCAAAAAATTGTGAAAAAAATATTTCTCCCTTTTTATTATAGTGTCCTTTAAAAAAATATGATTTATTTGATTTTTACACATTATAAATTTTACTTGAAATTATATATCTAGTATTTTTCAGCTTGCTAAAAAAAATGAGGTAAGCACTGGAAATTTTCGAGTGGTGAGTGCACGGCCACTTCGCCCATTTTGCCATCGGAACTTCATATGTAGAATAAAAACATTCTGAAAAATAAATGAAAAATAATCTGAAAATAGTTTGAAAAATATTCAAAAAAATAATCTGAAAAAATAAATGAAAAAATAAATGAAAAAATAATCTGAAAAAATTTGAAGGGGACCCAGTTTACCATTCACAAACTGAAAACTAAAAACACACATATTCCCCATATAAAAATATATCAAGCTAAAAAAATAAAAAAAAAAATTAAGTATAAAATATACAGATAAAAAATTTCGAATTTTTGTAAAAATGGCAAATGAACTAGCAGAAAGTATAAAGCTCTTGAAGGAGCTTATATGTAATTATCACAATATAAGTGAAAAAGAATTGAATAAAAAAACAAATAATGATATAATGGCTTTGCTTAAATTTACCGAAGATATAAGTGAGCCTAAAGGAGGAGATATAATAAAATATAAAGAATTATTAAAAAAATTAAAACAAGTATTAATACATTTACCATCTGCTGACCCATTACTTCCTATATGTAAAAAAAATGTAAATGAATTATATTTAGCAAGAGAAATATTAGAAAAGGGAGTAATAATATCAATAATGGATAATGATATAAAATCTTTTACTATATATATGGCTCAATTATTTATATATTACTTTGATTTTAAAAATGTTTTACAAAAAAGTGCTAAACAAAATGCTATCTTAGGTGTATATTTATTACATTTATTATCCTCAAATTCGATTGGTGATTTTCATATGACATTGGAAATTATATCGATAGAAGATCAAAACGACCCTTATATAAAATATGTATTAGAATTAGAACAACATATTATGGATGGATATTTTCATTATATATTAACAAAGAAAGATGATATACCATTATATTTATATTCAATATTTATGGATCGATTATATGACACTATAAAATATAAATTAGCTGATTGTATTTTTTCTTCTTCGAATTCGATTAGTTTATTATATACATGTGAATTACTAAAATTGAAAGATGAAAATGAACTTTACCAATTTATTACAGAATATAATGAAATAAAAACAGCACAGGGTGAAGATAATCTTATATGGGAAATAAAAGATAATAAAATATATTTTAAAAATCAAACGGAACATGCTCAGGAACTTCCCTCTATAGAAATTGTGAATAACATTATTGGTTATGCTACAGAATTGGAGAAAATTGTCTAAAATTGTATTTTTACGCCTACCTGTTTTTTCACATTTACCTGGTTTATTACACTTACCTGATTTTTCATATATGCATGTGCAATAGTGCGATATAAATGGATGGAGACGATAGAGATTTCCGTCTTATATTTATTAAATGTTTTTCTTTTTTGTCTATTGTACATTCATAATTATGCTATATCTTAGCATCCATTTTGTCATTGGCAAAATGATCGCTAACAAACTTTTATAAACAATATCAACCTTAAAAATTTTAATAAATTGCAACTATAGTTAGTTGTAAAATATATTTAATCATAACAAGTTGTATGGAAATAAATAAAATTAAAGAAAAATAAAATTTTACTCAATACAATAGTATTAATTATAATAGTTATTGGAATGAAATAATATGGATAATTTTATATATATATATAAATATATATATGTATGAGCATTTATATGGACTATACATGTACACATATACCTGTATGTGGATTTGCTTATTCATTTAAAATGGATTTAATAAAATAAAAAAAATAGACATTAAAAAAAAATGCTAACATTCAAAAATAAGAAATAAAAAAGAAAAGAGAAAAATAAATAAAATGTATAAAAATCAAAATAGTGTAAAGATGATAATCCTAAATCCAAATTGAGCTTGGGGGGTAGACCAATTTTTTTTTTGCAAATTTTATGTGAATATATATTTTCTATATGTATAAGCAAAATCAAATGAAGCAAAGAAAGGAAACAGTAAAAATATAAAAATACATATAGCATGTTAAATAATAACAAATTCACAAACACAATAATCATATACACAAATTTAAGTACCTAATGTGTACCCATATAATAACTATACCCTCGTGTATATTCTTAATTTCTAATTATTTACTTGCATGTAATACGCATATTAATATTAAACAATTGAAATGAAGATTTAAATTTGGTGAGCTATATATGGTAAGCTAAATATGACAAGCTAAATATGGCAAGCTAAATTAGGTTGATATTGCTATTTTATTGTTATAATAAAATTATGTCAAATTATTATGCTATATCACTGCTTTATTCTGAACAATTGATTTTATAAATATATTATACATGCATATATGTATATATATATAGAAAATATTACAACTGAAATATATTTAGATTTTTTTTTTTATTAATTCTTAAACATTTTTCACACAAAATTTTTCTACATTTTCCCAAAACCATATTGGTCATCTTTCAATTGTAAAACGAGAGCTAACACTTGATGTGCCATCTTCGATATTTGTTTCTTTAACTCCATTTAGATATTTACTATTTAATTTGTGAGAACTAAATTCTTGGCAGTTTTCATGGTTTTGTTTTGGTAATACTTTGTTTCGACATGAATCAGACATCTCTTTTATTTCCTCCATGGAAAAGTTGAACAGTTCAGGTAATTTTTCAACATATTTTGGCAACCTTAAAAAATAAAAAAATATTTACATTAATTCTAATGAAAATATATGTGCAAAAATAATACTACGTTTTCAAAAAAAATTATTACTTAACATTTGGGTCCCTTATTTCATCAAAAAATGGGTCTGCCAGTGCCTTAAAAAATGTATTAAAATGGGGGACATGTAAAATGAAAAAATGAATCTGTATGCTTTCTCTACATGTTCATTATGTTCACTACTTTTGCTTTTACCTCTATCGCGTTTAGCCTCTTTAAAGGCTCATATTTCAAAAACTGGGACACAAAATTTATAGCATCATTGGGTGTCCCCTTAGGAAATACCTACAAATGTGTGATGGAAAAAAGGGATAAGAATATGTGATATGTTGAAGGGTAGAAATTTGGCAAATATCAAATTGTGTGCATATATGGACATGCAACAAAAGAATTAAGTATGCGTGTGTTATAACTTTTTTTAAATCCTTAGGTTTAACGTTTGGAAATTTTACGTCTGCATAATTGGGGTTCATCACTTTCATTTGGTCTTCAGTTGGTGTACCTTCATAATAAAGTGATGAAAAAAATATTATTACATTTGTGCACACACAAATATGTGGACATATTAATTCTTTGAAATTGTATGTTCATACCTAAAATTTGTATAATTCGGACCAATTGATCGACACTAGATTGTCCTGAAAATATTGGATACCCCAGAACCATTTCCGCTATTATACACCCTTTAAAGTGGAGGAAGTGAAAAATGATAGGTAAATGATAGATAAACATAGGTAGGGAAGAGTAATACTAGCATGTATGTAGGGGTAGAGGAGAATAATTAATATAGATACATGTACGCTGTTTTATTTTTCAATACCTAAAGACCATAAGTCTATATGTGTAGTATAACTTGTGGAGCCAAGCATTAATTCTGGTGCTCTATAAAATCGAGAACAAATATAGGAAACACTTCTTTGTCCAGATATTAGACTTTTTGCACTACCAAAGTCGCAAAGTTTTAATGTATGTGTTTTTGGATCGATTAATAAATTTTGAGGTTTTAAATCCCTATGACAAATTAATTTTGAATGTAAATATCCTAATGCTCTACATAATTGATAAGAATATAATTTTACTAGAAAGATTGGTAAAAATTGATTATTTCTTATATAATATTTCATATATTTATGTACAGTTTGTGGTATAAATTCCATTACGACATTTAAAAATACATTTTTTTCATTATTTTTTATAGATTCTGTATAATAATAATCTTTTAAATATATAACATTTAAATGATTTAAAGTTTTCATTATCATTAATTCACGATTTTTATATTGAGGGTCTTGTAATACTTTTTTTATAGCAACTTTTTCAGAGGTGTCTATACATATTGCTTCATAAACGACACCAAAACTACCATTTCCAATGATATTTCCCAATTTATAAACTTTATTTGAGGATTTGCTAATTTCATTTTCTCCGATTCGATGATGTTCATCAATATAAACATTATTTACTTCGGTTGAAGTATAATTGTTATCCCTTTTATTACCTATACTATTATTATTTTGTTCATTTTTGTGGTATATATTTTTATCATCATCTTTAACGAAGAAGAAAAAAAGGGAAATGTAAAATTGGGGACAAGCAAGCAAATGAATAAGCAAATAAATTTGTATAGTGAAGAGATAACATCGCAATGTAAGCACCGCAAATGTGGCTAGTATATATACTGTCCCATTCACTTATATTTAAGTAAAGTGTATGTGTGCAATGCTTATTTAACTCATGAAAATAAAAGAAATGTAATAAATTTTTTTTTTTATTTATATTAATTTAAGGATATGATTTATATATAAAACAACAGAACAAACATGTTTTCACTCATAATACTATTGTACAAAGTGTGTTCACAAAAATGCGTATGTCTAAGAATGTAATTTTTTTTACATGTTTTTCTTCATATTTTACCTGTATGCCAATCTTTCATATTTTGTTATTAATTATTTATTAATTATTTTTTTTGAAAAACTATTATAAAGTTTTATAAAAATTTAATAAGTAAAGTATTCACCACGTTGTTCAGCACTATTAATATATGGATATGCAGGAACCTGTTCATATAATAATTGCTATGTCTTAATATGAATTTTTGTTTTCTTTTGTTCCTTTTATATGCTAATAAATTTTAAGCTGAACAATAAAATTTTTACTACAAAAAAATCCTCCTTTATTTCTATATCATACCAATGTGTTAACTACTTAAAATGTAATCTATAAAATATGAGCATTTTAATAGTATATGTAATTATAATAAATAATTATTATGTTTTAAAAAACAATTTAATTAAATTCATTTTTTTTGTGTAAAATATATATAGTATGCTTTATAACATAATTATTATTTTTAATATATTTTTTATTTCTTTTTTTCATTATATGTATTCTCAGGATACATAAAATGTATTTTTTTTTTTTATTTGTATTTTTATGGAATGTAGCAGTATTCTCACTTATCTTAAAAATGTAAAATATGCACATATATATTATACACATATTAAATATTTTAAGTATTTATTGGCTTACAAACTTGTTTGAGAAATTATATACATATGGTAAATATATAGCGGATATGTAACTTATATATCTTTTATTTGATATGTATTCCTTAAAATATTTATTATACATATTGCGGATATTATTATTATGTGTGTGCACATTTAAAGATTATGAAAATAAGGTGCAATTTTTTTAAGATAAAAAAAAAAAACAAAAAAAAAAAGTGCATGCTTTTTAAAGAGAAAAAAAGAGGAAAATTATGAACCGTACATAAATTATTACAATGAAAGTAAGGAAATGATACAACGGAACTAGCTAAAAATGGATAATTGAAGGTTTGTTTAGAATTTTTTTTATTTTTACAAATATCAGCAAGCTAAAACAAAAAAAAAACTTTAATGAATATTATTACGAGGAAAATATGGATAAATGGTTTATTGCCTTATGTAATGGCTTAGCATATTTACTAAAAAAATAATATGAATAGGAATAAAAATAACTGTGCAGTAATATTTATATAATATTTTATATAGGATCACACAAAGACAGTTCCCCTAATAATAAATAAAATAAGAAATTATTATTGCATATTATTTCGGTAGGGGTAAACAAAATAATAAATAACCAAGGAAATTTATGAGGGAAAATGGATATGAAAAATTGAAAACGAATATGCGTGTCAATTATCCGACTTTCTTTACAGTGCATATATATTGTTGCAATTATAGTTTTAGCTAGCTAGCTAACTAAATAAATAAATATGTACATATTAGTTAATTTCCTTGCGGGTGCATGTTTGCAACTGGTCTTTGTAACAATTTTGATTGCATATCAAACGGTTTAATATTTTAAAAGCTATTTAGTAAAAGGTAATGAACTATTTTATTATTTGCTTTTTATTTTCTTTGTTATTTTCTTTATTATTGGATATGCATTAGTCTTTAGATAAAAATATGCAAATTAATATTTTTTATTGAAAATTAGAATATATGCAACTATTCCCCTTTCCTATTATGGGGGAATCCTTAACTTATAATATTAAAAAATGTCAATGTTGGTATGGAAAATTTTGCAATATTAAAAACAATAAATATGTTAGTAGTCAGACATTATATATATATTTATATTTAATGTTTCTTTTAGTTTGTTTTCGGTATTAGTAATTCCTTTAAAATAGGTTTATTACTATAATTATAAAATAAAAAAAGACGGTGTAAGAGGAATGGTGTCACATTTGTGCACACATAATAATTTTTAATACCCCCGACCGTCTATAATAGGAGATTATATATGTTATAGATTTCCATGCGTGTTATAATAAATCAAAGAAAAATATAAAATTAAAAAAACTATATTTACTATTATTACTATTATTATTAATAGTAGTATTAATGATAGGTATAATTCGAATTTAATGCGAAAAAAAGTATAAAATGGAAAAATATAATATATAATTTTTTTTTCTATATATATAATTATATTTATATATATATATATATATATAAAATGACCGTTACCAAATAAATTAAATAATAAAATTAAATAATTTATTAATATTGTAACTATAAAAAAGGTGAAAAAAAAATTGTAATAAAATTAACATTAAAATGTTAGTAAACCATAATTAGTAATATAGTAAAAAAAAAAATAGCAACAAGAAACGAAATTCATTAAATAGTAAATGGAAAAGAGGAACAAAAATTGTCGAATTAAAATATAATATATGTATATATATATAATATTAATTTAATGCGTATATAAAATATATTTAGAGAAAAATAATTTTTTTTTAATGTTGTTTTATTTATGAAAAAAAATTAACAATAAGTTAATGTACTATATAAATAATAAAAATTGTTAAATAGTAATAAAAAATAAAATAAAGTAAAATAAAAAAAAATATCAAGGAAAAACCCATTTAGGTAGAAAAAAATTACGAATTATTAAAGTAAACAAAATTATTGGGCGGAAGAAATGTGGAATATATATATAAACATAAAAAATTGAAGAAAATGTAAAAATAATCAATTAAAAAATGCATATTTATAAATGCTTCAAAAAATAGTAATTATATCTGTGTGATTTCGTGATACATAAAACGAAATCAGAAGCATGATAGGGATAGCATTTAGTGAATATATGAAAAATTGCATTTATATATATGTACAAAAAAAATAATACTGATAAAATAAGTGTGAGGCTATAAGGGAATTATAGGAGGATAAAGGCACGGGTACACGGAAGTATAAAGTATACATATGATCACGCAAGCTATACGAAAATGCATAGATTCAAGAGTAAGCTTATTGTTATGCTTTTTATGTATAGTATTGCAACAACAGCCATTGTATATCAAAACTACATATTTATAGCGAATTTATTTAAAAAATATCGAGCATTCGAATGGCTATGTACAGATAAGAATTCGGAGGGGGACTTTTTTTTATGTGTAGCTCAGGAAAATTATATTCATTTCTTGCTAGTCACAGGATTAATTATTCAGTTTATATCAGGTTTTATAGGAGGTATATTAATAAATATATTATCAAAAAAGCGGTATATATCAAAGATTGCCTTTATATTTTTAATAATAGGATGGATGTTACTAAGTATATCATTATCATATTCCAAATATTATATGGACAATTATACAAAGCTGATTATACTTAGTTTGGGTAGTTCACACACACAAATAGCATTTAAAAGGATATCTATATTATTTAATTTAGCATTTATATGTTTTGGTATTGGATCTGACAATTCCTATTTGCCAATTATTTACTATATCAATGAAAGATATCCTATTGATGATAATATAATAAAATCAAAATTAGAAGCATCAGAAGATAAATTAAGTGCATTACGAAATATTTTAAGAAATAAAAATTATATATTAATTAGTGCTATGTCATCTTTAGCTGTTTTAAGTTTATTTGTTGGTAATGTATTAATTATAGCTTTAAATAGATTTGATTCAGAAAATAATGTTATACTTATTATATCTATGTATGTATTGATATGTATAGCTCCATCATTTTTTATATCAAATTTGTTAGATCATAAAAATAATTATAATCAAAATTTAAATACTGAAAATACTATTAAAAATAATGAAAGTAATATAAATGAAAATGAAGATGAAGATGCTGATGATGTTACTTCAATAGTTATATCGAATGATGACGATCTTAATCATAATGTAGTTATGCCTTCAGAGGCACTTATTTCTCATAATGCTATTATTACTCCAAATACTGTTATTTCACCTAATGTAATTACTGCAACAAATATTGTCATTTCAACTGCGACTGATGATATGCTTGCAAATTCAAATACGAGTATCCTAAAGTCTGATATGATTGGTATAAGTCCTATAAGAAATGGAAAAAAAAAAAGAAATAGTTTCGTCCATAATAGTAGTGGAAGTAATACTATAATTAATGATAGCATTGATGTCAGTATTGTTAGTAATGATTTTGCTAGAAATAAACGAAGTGAATCACATAGTAGTACCTTAAATGATTTTTATAAAAAAAAAAATTATACATCTAGATTGTCAGATCCTAGATTTGAAACCCTTAATACACCAAATGACGATATAAATAATACACAAGTTCATAATGTAATAAATATGGATATTGAAAATTATATAAAACAAAATGAAAATAATATAACCCCCAGAAATAAACACTTAAATACGATTTCGTATGGAAAATCGTCAACTCTAAAAGAGAATGAAAAGGATGGTGAAATTGGAAAAATTAAAGAAAGTGGAAAAAATGAAGAAAATGATAAAAATGAAGAAAATAATAAAAATGACGATCAAGCAATGAAAATTATTATTCATCCTTCTGAATCTCTTAATAATGAAATTCAAAAAAAAAATAAATTAAAAAATATAAATTTTGAAATATTTAAAAAACAAGTTGTATCATCCTGTTATATATTTATTGTAATAGAATTCTTTATATTAACATTTAGTAATTTCTTTTTTATGTTATCACTATTTGATATATATGAGAATAGTGTATTTGGAAATACCTTAGATATTTATTCATATATATTACCTTCGAGTTTTATTATCACATTAATATTTGGTATAGTAGCAGATATAATTAGTATTCACAATTTTATCAGTTTTAATTTAATATTAGGAATAATTGTTTTTATATTAACATTCATTTATTATCAAACAATGAGTGTAATTGTTGGATATACATCCTTAATCATATATTTCTTTCATCAAAGTTTTTTTGCCAATCATATGTATATGTATATGTCTACAGTTTTCAAAGAAGAAAATTTTCCCATCTTAATTGGTATCGTTAATATGTGGGCCTCGATTGCATTTTTCCTGTCATACAAAATACACGAGATTCTCAAATATAATAAAAACAAAATGTATGGAAAAATAACTGTAGTAGTTATTATTATTTCTTATATACTCATATTTTTATTTCATATATTACATATTAAGAAAAAAGCTCACTGGGATAATAATGAGTTAGAGTATAAAGAGGCGCAATGTTGCTGCTAAATAATATTACAATTTTTTATTGTGGGTTTAAAACAACTCAGAAAATATTATTGAAGGAACAATATAAAATAATACAAATCCACACGATGAAGAAAACAAAATAAAATTTGAAACACGTTAGTATGCTATTTAAAAGGCATATTTTATATTTGTGTATGTATATATATTTTATGTTATCTTTATTTAAAAATAAAGTGTTTTATGTGTATGTAAATTCGAATAAAATAGATTATCCCGTTACTATGCTTTGTCCGTACATATATATATCATATGAATATGTACCACATGCATATAGCGATGTTTGAAATAATTCGAAAATTTTTATAATTTCATTTATTTTAAATAATTTTTTCGTTCAACGCGATTTTATTTTTTGTATATATATATTACATATATGCATTTTAAACCTGCATTTTTTTTTTTTTTTAATAACATATTTTAATTAACTTGTATAATACATGGCTCAATTTTGTTCAGAAATATAAGCATTTAACATTATTAATTTTTTTGAAAAATATGTACTGTTCATATATTTATAAGCTTAGAATGGGAAAAGCCAATAGTTATTATAAATAGGTGATGTTATTTTTTTTTGAAAAAAATATGATATACATTTTATTATAAAAAATGAGATAATTTTGGTCTAAGCGAGCATGGTCTAGTGGCTATGACGTTCGCCTCACACGCGAAAGATCCCGAGTTCGATCCTCGGTGCTCGTACTTTTGTAAAGGCAGCATAATATTATAATTATATATAATTTGTAGGTTGAAATTATTTATAACATTATTAATGGGTAAGTTGTTATGAGAGGTTTTCCTTGCCTTTTTATTTTCCCTTTCATAATATAATAGCTTTTTTCCGAATAAATAAAATTTACAGTTATTGGAGGCTAAAAAATTAGCTCTTTGAATATGCAAAAATAATTAGCAAAGTGTATATACGCAAATTTTTTACACTAGCAAATGGGTATTATATAGCCCAAAGGCTTAAATGCTATATTATTTATGACTATATAAATATTTTTTTATAGGAAAATTTTATACTTTTTTTTATGCGCAAAATATTTATACTAATTTTGCAATAAAACAATAATAATTTTTTTAATTTTCTTAAGGAATAAAATTTAAAAAAAATTTTTGTATATCCACAAAAAACTAGTACTGGACTTTTTTGGTCCCAGGCGGTCTCGAACCGCCGACCTTACGGTTATTAGCCGTACGCTCTAACCAACTGAGCTATAGGACCTCTACGTGAATACTTAAACGCCATACTATTATTATGCATGTCATTCATATTCTTATTATGGTAATATCAATTTGTAAGGCTTTTGTTTTTATAATGTCGTGCATTAATTCTTAAGGTATAGTACCAAAAAATAAATAAAAAAAATATCATATGCCTAATAATATTTTCCTTAATATATATTAATTTTTTTCAATGGGATATGAATAAAAAATTCCATATGCCTGTGCATTTTTCTTATATTTTACTATATACATTTTTTATTAGTAAGAATAAAATTACTGCTTATTAAATTATAGGGCAAAAAAAAAAAATCAATATTTTCTTGTTGAAGTAAAAAGTGGATATATGTATTAGCTACATTATATAAAAGGGGGCAATTAAAAAACAAAATAAATATATGGAATTTTTCATGTTTATATTATATACATAAATCAACGTACAAAATACGTAGGGCTATTGTTATATTATTTTTTTTATGTTTTATTTCCAATCTTATAACAATAAGAAAATAAATAAAATACATCGGAAAGTTGCATATAAAAAAAAATATAAAAAATTAAAATAATAAAATTAAAAAAAAAAGAAAAAGGAAACAAACTAATTTTAATTACCTTTTTTAACGAATTTTTTAATAAAACGATTTTATAATAAATTTTCCAAATACTTTTAAAAATGAAGCTTAATACAAGTAAGTTATATAAATTATCATACAAATCAATACTTACATATTTTTGTATAATATTATAACATATATTTTGAAATATAAAATATGTAAACTAATAAGAAAATATATATATGAATTATATACTTACAATAATTAATCTATTATGTGTTATATGTATTTATGAGTGTTATGTATAGCATATTATATATATGTATGTATAGGCTTGTGAACAAACATATTTAATACCATTCCAAAAAGTGACACATATCATATGAATTTTATTAACAGTTCATATTCATTTTTTTTTTTTTATTTCTTAATTTTTAGAAATATCATCATCCCGACGAAAAATGAGAAAAGCTCATTTTTCTGCACCAGCAGGTCTTAGGAGGAAAATTATGTCATCTAAATTGTCAAAAGAATTGAGACTAAAATATAATGTAAGTTAATTTTTTTTACTATATAAAAATATGTATAGTATATAAATTCGTTAGCACATGTATATCCATATTTATTATTTTGTATTTACGCAGATTCGTACCTTGCCAATCAGAAAAGATGACGAAGTTCTCATATGCAGAGGACACAATCACGGAAGAGAAGGAAAAGTTGTAAAAATTAATAGAAAGAGATTTAAAATATACGTTGAAAGAGTTACAAGAGAAAAAGTTAATGGAGAATCTACTTTCATAGGTATTCACCCAAGCAATGTTATACTAACAAAACTAAAAATTGACAAAAATCGTAAAAAAGTATTAGATAGAAAAGGAGCAAAAGATACTGCATAAATGCTAAATCACGCCTATATATGCATATATATATTTTTTTTATAACAATAAGCACGAGAAATATATGCGCACGCCATATATATGGGTATATCATAGATACAAAAATGAACAGGCAGCCATAGTATATAAGAAAAAAAAATGTATAGATACATATATTTTACACCCATAGAAAAGGCTTTCATAATTAATCGTTTTAAAATACATTACAACATGCGTGCATTCATTTATATATATATTTGTTTTTTTTTCCATTTCTATAAAAGCCATATTCATTGTTGTGATTTTCAATTTCTTGAAATAAAAAAAATATTAATGATAATATAAAAGACAAACTATATTAATTTTTAATACATTTATATAAATAAAATATATTAAAATACTAAAAAAATAATGTAAATTACAAATTTTATAAAAATTTAATTGTATATTTATATAGGTAATGCATTGGTTACCATGTTGGTATTTTTGTTCTTATAGTTTTGTGCACAATTTTAGTGCCACTTTTTTCACCTTTTTTATAATAGCTATTTACAAAGGAATACAAAAATTCTGACATGTTCATAAAATTTAAATGAATTTGCACAGCCAAAATTGAAAATAATAATTTGGAGTTCCCTTTAATCTAGCTAGCTAGCTAGACAAAATGTACATAAAAAAAATAAATAAAAAATATAATAAAAAAAAAAAAAAATAAATAGGCTAATAACTAAATAAAGTATAAGTGTGTACATAATATATTATATATATACAACCAATGAGAAAATTAAAAAATACTATAAAATAAAATGTATTTAAAAAATATATAAGCGATACAAGACCAAAGATTTTTTAGTCAAAATAATATATTTGTAATTTTATATAATAGACACAAATACGCATGTTCAGGCCTAAACAATAAATATAGCAGAACATTCGAAAAATAACTATTATTTATTCATTTTTTTTGTCAATGTTGTATTTTATTTAAATATGGGAGCAAATCTGTGTGTCCTCCATAGAAAGGTTTTTTTAATTTATATATCCATTGATGTAGATTTGTATCAAACATTTTCCTACTTTAAATAATATATGTTTTATCCATATAAAATATTTCTCTTTTTTTTTTTTATTATGAATAGAAATATGATGAAAACTATAGTGCGCATATTCCCAAAACCCCAAACAAGAAAGCGTATGGTGAACAGCCAAAACCAGGAATAAAGAAATTAAATGAAGAAAACCCCACTAATACTGACGAATTAAAAAAAAATCAGGAAAAAGAAATAAATGATAAACAAAATTTAAAAAATAGTAAAGTTATAAATGATAAAAATTCGATGATTGCCAGTATTAACACATCATCAACATCATCAGAGTCAGCAATGTCAACAGAATCACCAGGATCATCAGTTAATGTGTTAATAAGTAATGAAATTAAAAATAATGTGCGTAAAATAAATTCAATAAATGTTATAGACAACAATGTAAATGGAATAAAAAATTCTAATAGAAGGTCTCGAAGTATTCCTAACATTATAGTCAATAATAAAATAGATCGACCTGAGAATACATCGTTCTTTGGTATGTTGCGTGCAAATACTAACTCGAGTGATATATTAGAGCATGCATTTGAAGAAAATTTGGATACACTAAAAAAAGGAAAAGAGGAGTCACAAGATAATATTTTTGATAAGTTGTTTTCAGAAATTTATGGCATCCATTCTGATGATAATATTGTTGCATTGGATGAGTCGATAGCAAAGTGAAAGACAAAAAATTATGAAAAAAATATGGAAAAATTATATGAGTTTAATATTTATTTCTATTTGTGTGTATAATACATGTTTATATGTGGAAATACCATCATGTAAACTTTTGCATAATAACATAAACTCATAAATATGTTTGCGTCGTATTTAATTTTTTTATAGGGGTGGAAGAATTATATCTACTGAACGGGGCGAAGACTCCAACCAAGCCAATGATAAGGAAAAAGGCTTAAATAATGATGAAAAAAATAGTGAAATAGAAAAAAAAAAAAAAATAACTGAGAAAATTGCAAAAATCATGGAACATTTAAAAGCTGAGATAAATCCCAAATCCATGAACAATGCAAAAACCCAAATCAATGCAAATGTGTCAAAATCTTTAGATAGATCAGTATTTATAAATTATAAAAAAGAAAAGATGCCACCAATACGATCAAATTCTAGTTATTTCAACAACAGTGGGGTGATAATATATCATTAAAAAAGGAAAATAAAAAGGATCTATGAAATCGGTAGCATAATATATGCACAGAAAATAGGGATGAAATGTGTTTTTATATTTATTAGATGTTATTAATTTGGGATGGTGAATAAAAAGTACTGTTCTATATTTATATTATTAATACAAATAATTCATATCACATTTATGTGATTGTAAAGTTTAGCTATAATGTTGATTAAAAAAATGGCGGTAAAACAAGCAGCAAATCAGTATACAGCTTGGTGTGTGAAAAACAAATTATACTAAAAAAAATGTATATAACAATAAAAATAGTGTACATTATAAAGGTAGAGAAACGGTAATTAACCGTTTTCATAACTATATAATTTGTGCTGACCCCAAAATGGATGAGTTATACTTGAAGGGAAAAAATGACATACGCATATAATAAAATATGAAATTTCTTGGAAAAGGAGGCTTCATAAAATATGCGTATGTATTATAAATTTAATTATTTGTTTTGATGTATTATTATTCGTGTGTGCATGGTAAAATGTTAGATCATTTTCCATCCTTTTTTTAATTTGCTACTTCCATATTGTTTTTTTATATTCCTTAACTAAGAAAGAAAAAGAAGCAAAAAATATGCATGTATATGTATGGATGTGCATTTTAGCTGATTCATAAGAATTGAAGACAATACTATGGGTGTTGTTTATATATACTAAATAACATATAAATAATTTAAAATATATATATATTGAATTACATATTTTTTGTTTGGGGTTTGAAGGAAAGGTGTTGTAATAATTGTTATTATTAAAATGGCTTTTATTTAATTTAATTTTTTTATTTAATTTCATTTGTTCTTGAATAAAATAGTTTATATTTTGACTAATATAATTTTCAAGAGGTATAGGATTAAAGTTATGAATATGTTCATCATTTAAAAATGTAGAAATAGAATCAATAGATGTAAAATCGATATCACATTCTGTTTCCTTTTCCTTTTCTTTTTCCATAAAAGATATATTTTCTATATTTGGTTTATATAACTTTTCAAAAGTATTTAAAAAATCTTTTTCATAATTTTTCATTTCATTGTATATATCTATTAGTGTGTTTTTTTGTTGTTCATTTTTTTCTTCAGCTTTTTGAAAATCTGAAAAGTTATTAAAAAAACTGTCATCCTCAAAGTTGTCATTTTTTTCAACTTTCGAATTTATTGCTTCTTCATCATTTTGATTTATTTGGACTTGTTCATTTGATTGCTGTATGGAATTTGATTTAGTATGATCAGAATTTTCTAAGGTGTTGTGTTTGTTTTCTAAGTCTGGAGTGTTATCAATGTTAGAGGATTCTTTAGGATTTTCCAAATTCTCAGGAATATTTTGAAGTTTATTATCACTGGATTCAGATTGAATATCCTCGGTTATGTTTTCTTTTTGTATAACCTGAGAATGTGTTTGGGTTTCATTATTTGTTTCACATTTTAAATCCATTGAATATTCTTTTTCGCAATTGTGTAGGAGATACCTCTTTCAAAAAAAAAGGTCTGAGAAGAAAGTGACAAATAAATTTTAGTGACAAGCTTAGCAAGAATATTCCCTCGTCCAATTTCGTTACTGTATGCTAATTTATAGGTATTGATTTGAGCTACAAAGGTATATAAAATTATGATGTTAAATAGTGTTATTTGTTTTTTAAGGGAAAAAAAAATAAATTAACAAAAATAGAATAAAGTATATTTTTTCATTTTATGTTATTTAACTATTTTTATAATTTTTTTTTTATATAAATTTTAAAGGGTCCTTATTAATGAATACTATTATGCTGTATATATTTTTTGGGAATATAAGGGATGAAATAAAATTGAGTTTTTTTTTTTTTTTTTCGAAATAAAAAAAATTTATAAAGCCATAATTTATAAATCATGAAACACATAAAATATTGCGATGTTTTAAAACACATTTGATTTATGAAAAACGACAAAAAAAAGATTCAAACTTTTTTAAAAAAATTTAATAAACATCCCAAATGACGCATTCAATCTATATTCTCTAAACGATGATAACCAACAAAAAAAAAAAAAAGAATAAAAGAAGAAAAGAATAACAAAGATATTGGTATATTATATTCTTTGTGTAAAAATAAAACAAAATTATGAAAAGCAATCTTTGTATTATACTAATATTTTTTGTTTATGTTATAAATAGAACATACTGTTTTAATAATGTTATAATAAATAATACCAGATTTTTATCTAAAGAAAATCATTTAAAGATTAGAGAATATAATTCAAACAACTATAATAAGGATGAGATAAGTTTACCAGAACATTTGACTCTTAAGGATACGTTAGGTTATGTATCCACACTTTTGGAAGTTGACGAATATGATGAAAGTTCTCAAAAGCGAATACCATTAACTGTTGATGGGAGTGTGGAAAATGAAAATGAAAATGAAATGATGTCTTTTGCAAGTAATACATACAATTCTGATAAGAATAATAATGGAATGGGAAATAATCGGACAGGAACAGATAATGTAGAATATGATAACCCAAATAATAATGAAGATGAAAATGAACGAAAAAAATTATTTGATCTAGCTATGGAATTAAAAGATGGATCAAAAAATCGAAAACAAGATATACAAAAAAGTATAAAAATATTTGAAAAATTAATAATGAATAAAAAAAAAGATGAAATAACTTCTTTATCATATTATGAATTAGGAAAAATATATTTTTTTGGATATAAAAATTATTTTTTTGCTTATAAAAGAAATATAAAATTAAGTTTATATTATTTAAAAAAGTCTAGTGAAATGAAAAATCCGGGGGCTTTCCATTTTTTAAGTTTTATATATTTTTTTGAATTTAACAGAAAGCCAAATAATGAAATAGTAGAAGAGATTGAAGAGGGAAGAAAGAAAAAGGGTGTAAATAACCATAAGAAAAAACCAAATGATGAAGTAAAAATAAGAACACATTTTATTAAAAAGGCAATCGAATATGAAATAGAAGGTTGTTTATTAAATTACACACCTTCTATTTTAGCAATGGGATATAGATATTTATATGGTATACATTTAAAAAGAAATTGTGAAAAATCAAAAGATTATTATAAATTAATAGCTGAAAATGTAATGAATTCAGATTATATTAACATTCCTTTATCTGATCTTGATTTATTAAACAAAGGTAATATAAATATTCATAATGAAATTAGTAATTTAAAAAATAATGAAGAAGAAATTTTAGAATTTTTAAAGGAACAAATTAAAGGTGGTGATGTTATGGCAATGTATGACCTTGGAAAAAAATATAAAGATGAAAAAAATTTTACTCAAGCCTTTGAATATATAAATGAGGCATCAAAAAAAAATAATATATTAGCTTTAAAAGAGTTGGGAATAATATATTTGTATGGTTATGGCACTGAAAAGGATATTAAAAAGAGTATTGAAAACTTTTCTAAAGTAAGTTTTGCATATATGTGGTGTTAGCCGATTAATGAAAGGGATAGAAGTAATATAGAGTTTTCCTTAATATGCATTCTTCATTTTTTTTCTAACCATTTTTTCTCTAAATATTTGTTCCCTTCATAGGCAGCGGAAGCGGGAGATGTCGAGTCGAAGTGTTACTTGGGATACATTTACTACTTTATTGATGGTTACCGAGATTTAAAATTGTCACTAAAATATTTGACCGAAGCAGCAAACCATGATCATGCAGAAGCTCTTTTTTTTCTCGCAGAGATAATTTTAGATATTTCAGTAAAAAAAAGACAAATTTCCGATAATGTATATAAAATAGTATTTAAATTATATGAGCATTCAGCAGATTTAGGATATGTTCAGGGATATTTTAGAGAAGCACAATTATATGAAATTGGAAAAGGTATTAAAGAATCTTGCTTGAATTCAGCCCTTTCCTACAAATTCGTTGCTGAAAGTACCCCATGGGCCAACGAAATACGTCAAGGTACTGTCGACTTCTGCATTGGCTTCTACATAACTGTGTGTATATATTTGTGAAAACTTTTGCGTCACTCTAACATTTACATTTTCCAACATTTTCCACCATTTTTAGGCATGAACTACTATATAGAAAAGGACTTTATAAAGTCGTTTTACACATATGCGTTGGCTGCATATGAGGGATATGAAGTAGCCCAAAGCAATTTCATATACATATATAAAAATAATAATTTAAAAAATTATGTTAAACCTGAAAAGGTTATGCACGTGTTACACTTATTGTATAGCCAAGGGAATTACAAAACTTTATATGAAATGGGAGAAATATATAAAGAACAAAATAAACAAAACTTATCGATATATTACCATAAAATGGGATTAAATAAGGGGGACCTCAGAAATCTTCTCCCTTTATCATATTATTATGAGCAAAATAAGGATAATGATAGGTAAGTAGTAAAACAAAATGAAAATAAAAGTTTTGATAAAGCATTATGTTATTTCTCTTTTTTTTTTATGGAATTTGTGAGATGTACCTTCATATGTTATGCCATTTTTACTACCACACCTTTTTGTAGGGCGCTAAAATATGTAAGCTACTTCATAAAGCAAACCGGAAGAGAACAAGAATCGAATGATACAAAAATGGAAAAAATAAAAAGTATACTTGACAAATCATTGCTATACTTTAGAAAATATAAGTTATTTTTTAAAACGTTTTATAACACAAAAAAAAAAGAAAAAAAAAAAGGAACTTAATTGTATGCAAAATGGAGACTAAAAAAGGGAAAGAGAATAAAGCAACTACTACAATTTCGTAGTCTCTTTTAATATAATTAGCAATATATAATTCATATATACATTGCATTTTTTAATGTTTTATTTATATTCCCTTGCTTTTATTTGTTTATTATTTTGCTCATTATTTATGTCTGATAAATTTCGACAGTGGCAATATGATTACTTTTTTCAAAACAAGAAAAAAATATATAATTTTTTTCATATATGCATGTCAAAATAAACTAATTTTGTTTTTCGTGTTTTTAATAAGCTATATGTGTGCACGAGCATATAAATATTTCTTCGTCTTAAACTTTTTATTTTTTAATCTTTTATTATTTTACTACCCATTTAATGGATTAGCTTTATGTAGTTTGCTCATGTTTGGTGATAATTTTCTTTCGACGTTTCCATTTCTGAGGGGGCATAAATATAATTATCACAAGAATAGTTATTCGAATTTAAACTATCATCTTCTTTTTCTTCTTCTTCTTCTTTACTTTTTTGAATGGTTTGATGATCTTTATCGCTTAGCATATTTTTGGTCTCATTAGCTTTTGATAGATCATTGTGTTCATCTTCTTTATCATTTTTGATTTTTCTTGAAATATTAATTATATCATTATATGGGAACTTTATAAGGGAATAAAAATTTGTCATTTTTTTTTTATCATAATAATTATATGGGAATTGTGGATATTGATAATAAAATAATTGTGGATATTCATCAAAATGAAGATTATCAATTTTTTTTAATTCTTCATTTGGTATTATATTGTTTTCGTTTTTATTTTGGACATTAATTTTATCAACTAGCCATTTACAATCAATATCATCATTTATTATTTTAGTCACTATTTTATTTTCTAATACTTGTTCAGGTATATTTGTTATATTTGTTTTTATATTTTGGGTTGTTAAAAATTTTGCCCATTCATATAAAATTGTTTTCATATTATCTTTTTTTAATATTCTTATTTCTTCATTTTTAAAAATTTGAAATCTATTTAGTAACATTTTTTGCAGTTCCAAAAACCGCAAATTTGTTACCATTAAAAAATGGGAGTTAGATCTAAACATTATTTCGTGAAATTATTCGAACCATCATGGAGTTTTATCTATAATACACTGTCTACCCTGTTTTGTCAGAATATATTTGTGTATTTATTTTTCTTTATCAAAAAAATGTTACTTCATTTTAGGATAAAAAACTTTCTACTAGCTCAAGAAAAAGCCAAGAAAAAATTCCACTCAAATCGATTCCAAAAACAGTGGGAACAGATTTCTGCAAAAAAAAAAAAGTGAGAAAACGTAATGAAGATTTAAATTAGTAAAGCATAAGATATTGTGTGTAGTAATAATAAATGGTGTGCATATCTCGGATATATTTTCTATATTTTTTTAATTTTACATGAAAAAATTGGACATAACTATTTGTGTATGTAAAAACATAAACAAAAGGACTTAAGTGTGGATTAACTTGTGGAAGCCACTCAAGAAGGCACCGAATATATATTATAAATTTGTATATCCTGAAAATAAAAATACACAAATATATTTGATAAAGTTTACAAAAACATTTTTCAAAAAAAGGGAGCATATACTATAGATGAATTATCTATGCATAAATGAGGTGTCTACGGTTGGCTTGGTTGTTTTACCTTACGAAATGTAATAATGGTAATCTCAAAAATGTTAATTTTTTAAAAAAAAATCTATAAAAAATTAAAAAAGTAATATTTACATCGCAATCATACTATTATATATTCACAGATTCTGTTCATCTTTTTCTCATTTTTTATAAGCAAAAAGTGTGTGTTATTATATGTTTTATTTTAATACCTAATAGACGCAGGGATAACAAAATATCTAAACAGAAATAGTTTATTGTTGATTATTAAATTCTGCATAAAAAGGAAGTAGCATGTTATATATACATATGTATGTGTGTGACTAAGTACAAAGTTTATTATTTATTTCGCTATGTTTCGCTATTAATATTTTAGCTAGCTGTTCATTCAGCTATGTTATTAGCTAGCCGTTTATGTCCTTATTATTTTTTTTTGTTATAGTTACCTGAATTGTATTGTGAAGATAAATACTTGATTTAACTTTCTGTATTTCCTTAATATTTTTAATAGCTTTATTACGAGGGGTTAATAATTGATATTTCTTAGTTTTCTGGGAATATAAAATATAGGCTTTATATGCTGATATATTGACCTTTTTACCTTTTATATTTCCAGGTAATAAAAAGAATATAATAAACAAAATATAGATAAAATTAAAAGGCATCTTTTTCAAAACAGAAAAAAACAAGGGGGAATATGTTTATGCATGCATATATATATCAGAATAAAAAAAAAAGGTGAACAAATACATGTGTTACATTAAACTTTGTTTTTTTCTAATCATGGAACAGCGAAAATATTCCTAACATTTTTATTTTCCATAAATGTTTTTAATTTTTTTCTCATCATTTTACTAGTTCGCTACTTATATTTGTGGCCATATACATATATGTATGTATGAATGTACATATTTTTTTTACTCATAAAATAAGCCATTGAATATTAGAAATAGGAAACAGAGAATATTCTCGTATATGTATAATAGATCGATTTTAAAAAAGTAAATGAATTTTAAAAAATATTTTATTAAGTTACCCAGAGCATGGGGATATGCATATGTGTATAACCGTTAACTTCACCAAAAAAAAAATAAATAAAAATAAAATAAAACAAAATAAAACAAAATAAATATGTATTATGAACAAGTTCGCCATATATTAAACAAAAAAACATATGATATATAAAACTACTATTTCGATATGTTCCCATGGAAGAATAACAAAGTGTATATATGCCACACATATTATTGGTTTGTATAAAAAACAGTAATAAATTTCCTTAGCAGAATGAACGATAATTTATATAATGAAAAAATCTTCCTGCTCTTGTTAAAGAAGTATCAAAATTTGTTAAGTCCATATCACTTATAACAATAACACTTAAGTTATTATTTTTTTTTTTTTTTATTAGTTCTTGATGTTTTTCTTTATAAATTTTTTCTAGCTTTTTAATATCAAAATATATATGTTCGGACATTTTTTTTTTTTTTTTTCCTTTTTTTTTTCTCTCTCTTTCTTTTTCTGTATTATCTGAGAAATCATTATTATCACTGAATTCGGAAAAAGAAAAACTGGGATCATCTTGGTTATTATGCATAGGTATATTTTTCTTCTTACCTTTTTTACAATTTTGTTGATTTGTTTGAGGGTTTATTGTACTATCATCTGAGCTTGCTTCGAAGCTATTTTGGCTAGTTGTTTTGTACTTGTTAGAGGTATCATTGTCTACACTATCCAGGCATAGCAGTAGAGTGGCCAACAATCTACTGTTACAATTTCTATTAGCTTCATCAATTATTGACGAATTAATATTTTCCTTGGGATTTTTTGTATCATTCTTTGCTATTATATCAATACCATCGATGACCAAACAAACATTTTTTGAAACACATCTCAAAACTCGATGACACTTTTTAAAGACGTTAACAATATTTCTTTCTGTTTCACTGAAATATAAACCAAATAATGTATTTAAGTTTACAAAATGAATATAAAAATTTTGAAAACTTTTTAAAAAATTAATAAAAATATTTCTATTTAATTTTTCACAATTATATATAAATATCCTTGTATGATTTTCTAAATTATAAAAATCTAATAGAGGTTTATTTTCTATATTTAATAAAGAAAAAATGGACAATATATTTTGAAAAAATTCATTCCTTTGTCTAACTAATAAAATGTTATTTTTTATTTTTATTTTTTCTTCATTATATATACTTTCCCTTTGTTTAGATAAATTTGATTCATCATTATTACTAAAATAATAAGTTGTATAAAATTTATTTTGAGAAGACACATGTTTATAGTTAAATAATTTTAAGCTATTAGAATATGATTTATTTTTTATTATGTGAAAAATGCTAGATTTTTTCTTTCCTTTTTTTAGTACACTCATTGCAGTATCAACTAAAGCTTGATCATTTTTACTCTCAAGAATGGTAACTATAATAAAGTATAGAATGTTTGAATTATTAAAGAGTTTTAATTTATCTTTTATATCATCTTTCTGTAATGATGTATAATTTAGTAGTAATGATAACAAGTGCTCGTTAAAATTTATAGTACAAATTTGGAGAGCTTTAAAAGTGGATTTTAAAAAGTTAATTTTTATCAAGTATCTCAAATCGGTATTATATCGAATTTTGCAATAAGTATAAACAGAATATATATATGAGTATTTATTTTTTTGGGAATTTTTTTTGGGATTTTTTTTGACATTTGGTGGGATGACTATTGCATATAGATTCTTTCTCTTGTTGAATATCATCGATAAGTTATTATCCTTTTTTACTACAATACAATTTCTTATAATTTCCTCTTTTTTTACATTTAAATTATTGCTTAGAAATAATTTTTTTCCAACGTAACTAAAAAGGATTGTGTTTTCTTTATATTCATCAGTAGGTTTATTACAAGTTGTTTCTTTTCCATACATAGAATTCACAATTTTATTATCATTGGGTTTTTGTAAATTTTCACTCTCTTTCTCATTTTTTACATCGTTGTTTCTCCATTTTGTAGTTTCATATCCATTTCTTACTTCATCATATTGCTCACGTTTTTCACATTTTTCTTGGCTTGTTAAATCGGCGGATTCTTTAATTTTGTATAAAAATATATTGCAAACATTTTTGAGGTTCTCAAAGTTTATCGCAGCTTTTTCTTTCTCCATTAAATTTGTATAAAAGAGAAAAGGAAGTGAAAGAAAAAAAAAAATGAAAAATGCAATTTCGTTACATGGTTATAGGAAAATATAAAGTATTACATATTATATGCGCATAGCATAATAGCTATTTTTTTTTTTTTTTTTTTTTGAAGGAAGTACCCGGTTTATTATGAACTCCTTTAAGTTATGGAGAAAATATATTTTTTTATCATTTCAAAATAAATATATTTTGTAGAATTTGTGAAATTGACAATAGTTTTTTTTTGTTTTCCAAAAATAATGAAAAATAATAAATAGAAGCGCATTTTGTGTAAAAAAGGGATTATGTTGGTATAGCTTAACAGATAAGTAAAATGTATATATTTGTGGAAAAGGAAAAAAAAGATTCTTATTATTTTTTCAATGAATTTGATGAATAATAAGTTAAAGAGATCAATATGAAATATATTAACAAAATAACATTAATAAAAAATGTGTATTATAAAAATGTACAGTTTAGAAAAATATATTATAAAATAAATATAGTGGGGGCATGTAATAGTGGTAAGTCTACACTAAATAATTGTTTACTTGACAAACTGAATGAAACATATAAAAAATCTGTTATAAATGATATTGAAAATTATTGTATCCAGAATAATGAAAATTTAATTACTATAGAAAATAAAAAATGTTTAATTGTTGATACTTTGGGATTGAATGAGAAAATGTTAAAAAAGTTAGAAATATGGAAATCTAAAAATTATGATAAAAATTTTGAAAATAATAATATAATAAAAAATTATTTTAATACAATTATAAATAGTAATTTAATTTTATTTCCTGTTAAAAGTTCCGAAATAAGACAAGCAGATATACTTGCTCATAATATAATAAAAGATATATATAAACAACATGATAATATATTTACAATAGTTCAAACCAATTTAAATGATATATACTTCGATGATATGAAGTATAATTTTCTTGATATGTATGAGCATTTTACAAATATTATTTTTTTTCCATATTCTCTAGATAACCACAATAAAAATGCAAACTTAATTAATATAATAAAAGAGAGAGTTAATCAAACAAAAATAGAAACAGACAAATCTGTGATTAGAAATGGTGTATATAAAAATGAGCAAGCCAGTTTTAAAACAGCTATTTATGAAGAACCGCCTAAGTCTGATGAATATGATATGCACGAGTTTATCGAAGATAGTTTGAGAATATTTCGGCCAAATTTAAATGGGGAAATAAAGAACTATTTTTATAAATTTATTGATTTAAAAAAAAAAGAAAAATCCAACGACCACCTATTTAATGATTACTTTAGTAAAAAAATTCTGAACAAGGAATTAAAAACAATAAGCCAAGATGAGTTACAAAAAAAATATGCAAACAGAGTGTGTGAGCACTGTGAAGAAGAAAATAACAACAACGATTACAACAGTAATAATGATGTTGATCAGTTAAATCAAGAAAAGAGGGATAAAACTTTGAAAGACGAAGGGAAATGGCTTGATCCGAATAATATAGAAAAATGGGTTCAAGAAAATACTGAAGATGGAAAAGAAAAAAAAATATTAAAAAAATTAAAAAATAAAAGAATGGAATTGCTTAGAAAAATTATTAACAGAGATAAGGACACAAATTTGTATAGTTTGATAAACTTGGGCAAGAATCAAATTTCTATAAATCAGGAAAATGAAAAAAATAAAATTTCCAATGATGTAACTAGCCATTATGTAGAAGAAGAGAAACAAGTTTACCAACCAGGAGATAGTGAAAATTATTTAGAAGAAGACGATATTTCAAAAGGTAGTTCATACAATGTTTTTGATGAAAGTAATATGGCGAAAGAAGAAAGAACAAACGATAGGATATCTAAAACAGCCAATTTAGCAGAACAAAAATCTGAAAATAAGCCAAGTGAAATAAAAGTGTGTATTTTAGGGGAAAAGAATTGTGGAAAAACAACACTTATTGAAACAGTTTTAAAAAAAAATATAATAAATGAAAATGATATATATGAATTATTTGGAAAAAAAAGAAAATATGTAAATGAAGATATGAGTATAGTATATAAAGATCAAAAGATAGCAATTTTAGATACATGCAGTTTAAAAAAACAACATAGATTTAGAAATGAGGATTTATTTCATGATGAAGAAAATAGAGTATATAATAATATTCGTAAATCTGATATATGTATATATATTAAAGAAGCAAAAGATAATAACATATGTCTGAATAAGGACGATAAAAAAATGTTATTTTATTTATTGAAAGAAAAAAAAAATATAATATTTATAGTTAGTAAAATTGATTTAATTGTTACAGATTATGAAAACAAACGAAGTGAATTCCTAAAAAGTATAACAAATACATTTAGTGATATACCAGTATTATTTTTAAATAATAACAATGATAGTCATGTTAATTCATTACTTAAACTTATTACACATATAAATAAAAGAAATAATATAACTATATCTACATCGACTTTAAATTTATTTCTTATACAATTTATTAAATTATTTCCAATACCTTGGTTAAAAAAACAAAAATGTAATTTTAAATTTATCAAACAAATTAGACAGAATCCAGTTACTTTTCTTATTTTTACCAACCTTTATAAAAATATACCAAATAATTATTTGACTTTTTTCAAAAAAAAATTAAAAGATCAATTTGATTTAAAATATGTTAATATTCAGTTTGTTTTTAAAACTACATGTGATAATAAAAATGTCAAGAAAAATCAAATTATCAAATAAAATAAAAAAAAAATGGGAAGAAAACCCATTCAATTTGTGTAATAGCTATATCGCTTTTTTTTTAGTTTTTTTCATTTTTTTGTGTAATGTAAAATGCCAGTACATATGTGTTTACATTCTTTAAACTTATTTTTACAAATATGAAATAACCAATTTGGTATCTTATATCCGATCCAACACATATTCATGGCCATAGTTTTATTAGTTTTCGAGAGAATTAAAGTTTTACTTCTCTCTTCATTTTATTTACTATAACTTTTGTTATTTCCATCTACCTTAATTGTATTATCATGTCCGCTTTATGCATCCTTAACAGGATTTATATCAACAGGTTTGTTTGCAGTTTCACTATCTATTTGTTCATTGGGTAATGGTTCGTCAGTTTTCTTCGTTAATTCATCATTATTTTTATGTATATCCATTTGATCATCCATTTCTGATTCCTTTTCTTCATTACAATTTGTTTCGTCGTTATCATGGGAAGCAAAATGGTCTGAGTGTATTCCGTCGCTAGTATTGGGAACAGGGTTATCCGAGTTTATTTCATCATTAGTATGAGAAGCAAAGTGATCTGGATTTATTTCTTCATTAGAAATGTATAGAGTTGCTTTATTAAAGCTTTCTTCTTCGTTGGAATTAGGTTGGTCATTTTCTTGATCATTTTTCAGTTCTACATCATTTGTTTTTAACGTTGTTTCTTCCTCTGGAACTTTATTTAAATTATCGATATCACAAGTTTGATCTGTTTGTTTTTCTTGTACTATATTATTTACATCATCGATTTTTGATTGATTCGATTCAATTTTTTTTGTATCATTTAGTTTTATACTTTGGGATTTGGAGTTTTGTTTTAATTTTAAATCTTTTTTACTTTTATTATATTTTGTTTGTATACTCATTTTTTTGGAGTTTTGATTATAAAGAGGATCATCTCCTAAGAAGAAAAAATGTCAAAGAAACGAAAAATACGTGAAATGTGCCAATACAATGAATATATGAAAATATTCGATGCTTTACTATTTAGGGGTCTACTGTGTTCAAAAAAATAAATTAACTAAACAGCAAAAAGTAATAATAATTTTTCACGATTTACAAAGTAATTACCTTCGTCAATTACTAATCCAAAGTTTATTTTGGGATTCTGTTTAAGTCTTTCTTTTATTTTTTGGAATATTAACATAGCTTGTGCTTCGTTTATTCTCGACTTGTGTAATAATTCATTTTTCAATAAAAGAAATGATTTTTTTTTCTTTTTTAAATTTATATCATCATTATTCTGGTTTGTATTAGTATCATTGGTGTTATTTATTTCTTTTGGTGAATTTATATCATCAAACTCATCACTAAAATATTTTTTTATATAAAAATCACATGTCTTTTCAATGTTGTCCACCATAACTCGATTTTTGATTCCTGTGAGTCTTTCTCTTTCCCTAAAAATATATTTTTTTTTTTTTATACTTTTTTTTTGGATCTGTTCTATATGCTCTTCTTCATTTTCAATTATTTTTTTCACCATTGCTTCGTAGGTCTGCATACTCTGAGAGAAAAATAAAAAAAACAGCCATTTACATATTTAAATTATGAACGTACATGCAAAATTACTTAGAATATAGCTATGAAGGTAAATATCACATGACAAGTCATAAATTATAATTGCTTTATCATAATAAAAAAGAACAAACACAATCACACACAAAAAATGAATGGATTTATAACACTAGAGAGTTTGTCGCATTTTTCATATCATTTATTTTATTCATTATGGAATCATACATTTAGCATTTCGTCATGCTTCTCCTTTTCATAGGTTAATTTTTTTACTTTCTTGCTTTTTAAATTTAAAGAGAGGATATTTAGGGTCCCCTCTTCGTCGACTTTTACCTCTTAATTATGAAATGCAAAACATAGGGAATACATGAAATTTTATGTAAGCAAATGGATGTGCACACACATATGTGCATAACTACAAATTTTAATTTTTTATTTTCGTTTTTTGCATGAACAAGTAATATTTTTATTACAACTTAGCTATAATTACAATACTATATTACTATCATATTTCTAAGGTTTTTTATTATTTATATCTCATTACCTATATAGAATTTATAACATTTTTTTATATCATCTATGTAACCTTTGTACACAATTTTTTTAGGCTAAAGAAATTAAAAAATCGTAAATACAAACTTATTTTTTTGGATACTTATAATTTTATCGCACATACATGCAAAATTATTGATATGAACAATGAAAAAGATAGCGAATGGAAATATAAATCAATTTATTATTTCATCAAGTTCGCATTATTTTAATATATTTTTTTATATTTGTCTATAATATTACGTACATTTTTAATAACATTGTTCTCGTTCAAAGTAGAGTTAGCATTTGCGTGATTTATTTTTTTCTTTTCTACTTTTATTCTTGCTTTCTTTATATTTTCAGACAAGAAATTTTTTTTATTTGTAGAAAGATGTTGTAGGGTTGCTTGTTTCAGTACGCTCACGTCTTTTTTTTCTCTTTTGTTAATATACTCTAATTTCTTCTTTAGTATACTAGAATGATAAAGAAATAACAAAAATAAATGGATAAATGATTTGGAGAGTGATGAGCAAATACTAAGACATAGAAGTACGGAAATATCATATGAAAGAAAATAGCAGAATAAATAAAAGCTCAAGAAATGTGCTTTTTCACAAAAATAGTCTACATTTACTTATTATTTCTTTCAATCTCATCGTTTCTCAATTTTTCGAGATATAGCTTCTTTTTATTATTTATGCTTATTTTATTTTTATCAATTTGTATGGTAGCCTTTACATTTTTTAATTTATTTTCCTCTATTTTTCTGCAATATTCTTTTACCCTTTCCTCTACTATCTTATTAGTTATTATATGAACATTTTTCATCTTTTTCTTATGATTTATTATTTCATATAGAAAAAGAAATTATATTTACATTAAATATAGAGAAACAAAGGGTAGTATGAATATAAATAAATTAATATAAATGGGTTTTTTATTCCCCTATTTTTTTTATTCATACAATGTTTTTCATTTAAAAAGTATAAAGTTATTACTTTTGTTAAAAAAAAATATATATTTTTTTATTCAAAGGAAAAATGTGTGCGTTATTTTAAAGCATATATATACAAAAAAAGAAAAAAAAACTTTAAAAAATTAATTCATCTGCACTTCTAATATTTATTTCAAGGCCTATGAAAAAATGGAATTTGATATATGTGGATAATGCCATATTAATAGGAGAGAGGAAATAATTATATGTAAGAGGATATGAATAAGACTTAAAAGAATCTGAATAATGTCATAATATGAATGAATGTATATGTTTATTACCCTTCATGAAGTCAAATCTATCTCTATAATTATTCCTGTAAAAAAAGACAAATGTTAGGTGCATTAATTAGTCACGTGCGTATACATTGATTTGTGTTATTATATGTACTTATTTATTATTTCAATGTTCGCCATACCAAAACATTTTTCCATGCGCTTGCGCCTGAACAATCAGAAATCCCAAATATAAGCCCTAAATAATGATAAATAAAACATTCATTATTTTATAAGGTAGATATAAAATTATATGCACAAGGAGAGTATTATATATATACACTTCTTAATGGACATATTAAATAAATATATTTATATTTTTTCAAACTTGGATTTCTTCAGGCTTGCAAAAGTCCATTGAAAATGTTTGAAATTGAATTTTCTCAAAAGGCGTAATAACTATTGGATGTCCTCGTGTGTGGATAAACCTAAGAAATGGAAATAAGGGTTTACATGCATGCATATATATATATATGGGAATAATACATTTCTCACATTTTTGAAAGTCTATATATTAAAAAGGGATGCACAATTGATAAATACACTAACCATGCTAATCCGAAATAAAGTTTTCTCCATGTAAAATCGATATATTTATTTTTATATTCTTCTGACTGAAAATCAAACAATAAATAATCCAAAATCGCCCTTCTTATGAAATGAAACTTCCCATCAATATCCCCCATTCTTAGTTGCAGTATGTACTTGCCTTAATATTTTCGCATAAAAAAAGGTATGTATACATATATAAGTATTAGACATACGTTTTCGCGTATCTCGGTGTATTACTCTTTAGTTCTTACCCAATGGCATGTCATGCCACTCGCTTGGCCAGATAGAATCATCTTCATTTCGTGAAAAAATTGTTAAAGTATATGTAGTATATTTAATGAAATAATATAATGATTCATATATTATATATAATGGATATATACATATGTAGATAAACTAACTTGGGACGACAAAACCGGAACTGATTTTGTTGAAATCGATAATATCAAGTTTCTCATTTTCTGGATCGCTTTTATATTTTTCGTAATTTTCCTTATTTAAATCGAGATATAAATCCTAAGAATAAGGAAAAAATGAAAATTGAAGAAGTTACTAATGCTTCGTTTTATTTATTATATTTTTCTTTAAATTATGTTTTACATTAAAGAATATTAGAGCTTCCACAAAATCGGAAAACGACCTAAAAAATTCCGGAAAATTTTTAATATATATACAAAAGGTATTTAAAATGGATATAAAATATACGCATATTTACGTATATACATATGTAATACCATTTGTCAAAATCATATGAATGAGCTCCTTCGGTTTCCTTTCGAGTATATAGAAAATACTTTTTTTCTTTTCGGTTTTCTTCAAAAAGGGAAAAAATAGAGGGATATATTGGCAGATAAATAGTGTGTGTAACAAGTTTAACAATAGTGTATAATGCAAATATATTTTATAATAATAAGATTAAATATGGTATACCCGTTAAAAATTGTTTGTTTGCATTGACAAATGTATCGTAAGTTTCATATGTCTTTTTATATTTCATAACATATCTAAAATATTCATTTATTTCTTCGTCATTTGTATTATTATAAATATTGTCATAATAATAATTATATTTAGAGCAAAATATATCATTTTTTTTTAATTCTTGTAATATATGTTTTAAAATTCCTTTTTTTCTTGTACTTTTATTTGAATATTCTGGTAGTGTGCCCTAAATATTATATATAAAATGACCGATTGTTTGATATGTATATCGCTTATAATTGAATATTATATGTGTGTCTATATAAAGGGTAATTTATGAAGTATGCCCCAATTTATTACCTGTTCACTTATTTTCGGTATAAATTTATATGATGACAAAAAGTCCTTAATGTTTTCACTTTTTATATCTATAAAAAATTTGATAAAATGAAATTAAAAAATTTCATTTATTATATTTGTATTTTAAAAAATTAATTTAAAATTTTATTCATATTTTAAATAACCCTTTTCCTTTTTGATATATGGAGAAAACAATTCTTTCCAAACTTCTCGTCTCTCATCAAAATCATAGTGTAGATTTTCATCAGCTAATAAAAATATTCCCAATAAATTATGACCATCATTATATTCAAAATAGTTAGTAATACACACCATATTTTAATTTATTTGTGCATTTTTAACAAGATATATTCATAGGTTTAATCTATGGTTCTTTAGTTTTGCGTGCATCCTACTTGATATTTTAGACATTGTGGTAACCTCTGCGTCATCCTCTCCAAATTTGTTAATTTCTTCTTCAGCTAAGTAACGTATAAAAAAGGAAATGTTACAACCAAAAGGGGAAAAAAATAGCCAAAAAAAAAAAAAAATAACCAAAAAAAAAAAACTAGCCAAAAAAGAAAAGATGGCTTACTAAATATTGTGCTTAATGGAAAATCTATATTCTTTAAAATAAGGTAAATGTATTTTTTCTTTTTGTCATTTGTTTCATTTTTAACATTTTGTAGCTTTTCCCAAAGTTTAAAATTTTTTAAATCTGCATAAAATTAAGGATATAAATGTTTATTGTCCATTATATTTTATAGTTTTAGTTTAAAAAAAAAAATTACTTTCATTATCCTCAACTTTTAAGACATATTTCTCTGGAACTAATAAATTGTTATGTAATTTCTTGGGTAGGTAAAAATTAGCGGGTTGTTCCCAAATAAAAATATAGTAAAGAGAAATAAATGTGTATCATGGGGATATTAGGATATATGTGCATACAAAAAACAGGATAATCACAAAACTGAAATAATTTTTAAAAGAAAAAATTAAAGCTATACTTACTTTGTATTCTAATAAAGCCAACACAAGTGTGTTTATATTTGAAATGTCTTTTTGTGTTACAACTGATTTAAAAAAAGTAAAAAATGAATCATTATATCTAAGGTATTATATGTAAATAAAATTGTATCGTTCACTATCTCTGTAAGAATATGTTATTTTGTTCTCTCTCTTTCTATGCATATGTATACATTTCATGAGTACCTTCATCATATTTAATAATATTTTTTTTGGCATATATTTGTTTCCTTGATTTACGAGGGAAACGCTTTATGTTTTTTTTATTATGCACAAGGTAGGAAAAAACGGAAACAGCAACTTTCTTATTTTCTATAAAACTGTGATGACATAAGCAAATATAAAATATTGCTATAGTTAAAATAATTTTCATTATTTGTTAAGCGAAAAATGGTATTTTGGGCAAATACACTATAAAAGCAAACAAACAAAAAAAAATGATAAAACGAAGGTTTTTTAATGGCTCGATGAATTCATCAATTATAAAAAAGAATCGCACACAAAAAAAAGTAATAATAAAACAATGCTTAAAATAATGTTATTATAACATAATAATAGAATAGAAAAATAGTTAGATGGTTAAATAAATGAACAATAGAATTATATCAAAAAAAAAAAAAAAAAGTTACAAAATAAAATGCAATGAGAATACAGGTTCTTAATTTTTTTGCTATATACATGAGAGTTGTTTAATTTTTTAATATAAATATTTACTTGAATTTATTTAAATTATATTAAATTAAATATAATAAAGTTATAATAAAAGAAAAAAACACACACCTTCATAATGTTGAATAAAAATGTCATACTTGCAAGAATACCAAAAGGGAATGTTTTGTTCCATACTTAACATTATTATTATTTCCTTTTAATTTAATTTTTCCCTTTTAAAAGCATTTTATTTGTTTGTGTTTGTTTTTTTTTGTGTGATTAATATCGAAATGATAATAACTTTTATGTGAAGTAGTATATTATATTATTTTTTTATGTAAAATTTGGAATTTTTTTAAGTTTTAAGATGCTTTTCAAAAGTTATAGTGCTTTCCTATTATATATTATTATATTTCATGTGTTAAATGTTATATGTCTTATAAATAAGAATCAATTTTTTATTAACAACCTTCCAAAAAGCATATCACATTTTTCCCGTATAAAGAATAAAAATATACGATTGAAAAAAAAGATATTTGTAAAAGTACCTTTTAGGGGAATACGACAAAAATTACTTCTCTTTGATAAACTGAAAAATGGACTCTTTTTTTTTAAATATATACAACATGGAAAAAATGAGGTTAAATATGTAGTAGCTATGTATATATATTATATGTACATTTTTTGATTAATCTACACAACTTTGTTGTTCTATGGGAGCAAGATACAACAAGAAAATTAGCTTTTTATCAACTTCATAAGAATGGGGGTATTATATTTTTCTTTAATTTTTACTTTTTTTTTTTTTTTTTAGAAATCCTTGGAAAGCATTTTGATGAATCTTAGCGAAGTCACTAAAGTTAAGGAAGTTTTAAAAACCACAAAAGGCATAAAATTGGAAAAAGACGATATTGAAAAAATATTTCAGCATGCAATACTTTCAAAAATTAATTTTAAAGTTATAAATACGATATCATATCTTATTAAGCATTTTAAAATAGATAGGAATACAGTAATATTATATTCATGACAATAAATTTGGCTGCTTTCTCATCATTTATTTATACCATATGTTCATATTATTTTATTTTATTTTTCCAACATTTCAGATATCTTCAGTATTAGATATAGTGAGCAAACAAATTAAAGACACAAAATCAGCAGAGCATTTCTTATCCCTCTATTCTTTTCTTTTGGAAGATGACATAGCAGTAAATATTTTCCCTCTCCTTTCTATTCATATAAATAATATGTTATTGTTTAACAACCTTTAATATGTATATTTTTTTTTCTTTATTCCAGCTATTTTCAATTATGCATATAGTAGACTTTTTTAAGAGCAAGCATAAAGTATTAGAGATCATACAAAATATAAAAGGTTATAATTAATTACTGTAATAGTTTTAGTATATAAATATGCATATGTGTGTGTGTATATATATTTTTTTTTCTGCTTCTCCTTTTTTTTAGCCCAAATTTATGATGAATGTGTAAACGACCTTATTAGGAAAAAAATCGAACGATACAATATTTTTTGTGAACGAACAAACATAAAGTATAACTTAGAAGATGCTTTGAAAAAAATAAAACTAAATATTCAGGAAGATGATATATATTTTAATTATGATTATAAATATTTATTAAAAATATTTGAAAAAAAAACACAAAGATATGATAGCATTGGTACAGTGAAAGATGAAATAAGTGTAATGCCAAATCAAGAAAAAGTAGACGAATATATAGATGTAGAAAATAATGAATGTTTAAAAGAATTAAAAAAGGCATATGAAAAATTACATTCATTTAATGATTCAATAATTGAGCATATTGAATCGGATCAAAAATTATTTTATTTTAATGATAATGAATATATGATTAGTAAAAATAAAAATAAAAACATAAATAAATATGAACAAACTAATAATATAAAAGAAACACAAAAAGAAGGTGAAGAAGAAGAAGATGATGATGAAGATACTATAGCTATGAAAAAGAATATTGATGATTATATTGAAAGATATAAAAGAGATAACAATTCGAGTGTTGAAAATCTTAAAAATGAATTTATCGAACAAGCAGATATTAATTTTAAAAATTTTCTCGAAACAACAAACCTTGATAATAGCGGTCAAGATGAAAATGAAATAAACTTGAAAACCTTGAGCAAATCAAATAAACATATGATTGAAGACTTTGATGGAGATTTATATGAAAATATCCAAAATAAATCTCGAGAAGAAGTAACAAATTTTCGATTAAAACAACTAAATCAAAGTGATGAAGCTTTAAATATAACTAATGATATTTTTTATGAACGAATGAGAGTTAAATTATTACATTATATACAAAAAATAGAATACATGAAATACAAACATCAATATGAAATTCTTAATGAAAGTTATCCAATAAATAAAAATGAAGTAACAATTTTAGATTTATTAAAATACGGATACAAAATTGATGTATCTCCAGATGTAGATAATTCAATGTTTAAAAAAAATATAGATATAGAAAAAGATAGAATGGTAGATGAACATCACCCCGCTATTTCTTTTAAGCAAAGTAATATTTCATTGAAAATAAAATATTATACATTTTTTGTATAGTTTACTGGAAAAATTGTTTGATTTGCCCTATTTCATATAATACGAACATAGGTTTTCCATTTTGTTTATTTTTTTTACTTTAGAAAAATATTATGATTTTAAATGTCCAGATTGTGGGTACCACATTTTTAATACAAGTAAGACAAATTTTTATCATATATATTTTGTGATATCTCATGGTGTGTCAAATAAATTTGCATTTTCATATGTTCCGATTTTTTTTGGCATATTTTGAATTCCTTACTTCTTAACAGATGAGGAGATAGACTCTGGCCCCATAGAAAACTGCCCTCAATGTAGTAAACATATTTGAAGAAGATAAACAAACTGGGTAATTTCGTGTATGTATATGTACGAATATATGGATAAAGCATATTTAGGGATTTCTAAAAGTATTATATAATGTGTGCAGGTAAATATATATACCCTGATCAGAAAGTATTCTAAAATAATGAAGATTCGAAAAGGTGTAAGATTGATAAACTAAGAACAAAAATAAATATGAATATGTACATAAAAAATATAGAAAAGAAAAACAAGTAAACAAATTGTTATATGCAAGGTAAGGGAAATTTAATATAAAAAAAAGCGAGTAATTTTTAGTAGGGAATAAAATCAAATAATTTAACTTATAGTAAATATAATTTAAATGATAATTTGTTTTAAAATTATATTTATTATAAATATAAGAAAAAATATAGAAACATCTTTTTATACGTTGGGTGTATAAAAAGAGTAATAAATTCATATCATTTTTGCAATAAAAAAAGGCTTGTTCAAAATTTTTTCCTCTTTTTTTTTCCTTTTTTTTTTCCTTTTTTTTTCCATTTTTTTTTTCCAACTTTTTGTTATCATGGGTAACAGAATTATTAGTAAAACAAAACTTGTATAATAAATTATTATTAAAATAGTATAAATATCTCTTAATACAATTTGTGTAGAAAATATTTTGATTTTCATTTAAATAATTATATTCATAAAAAACGTTTGCGCTGTATAAGCTCACGATTTTATAGACACCAGGATGTTCATCTATTAAATAGACAAAGGAAAATATATTATGTATATTTTTAATCATGGATGCATATATATCGTTAAACTTGTTTATGTCTATATCCATTTCTTTTGATTTATTTAAATGTGTATTAATTTTATTTATATTTCTTTTATGAATTAAATTATAGTATTTATTTATTAACACATGATCTACATTAAAAATATAATAATTTATATTTCTTTTAACTTTAAAAATTTTTATTTCCAAATAAGTTTTAATTTTTTTTTTTTGCATTTCAACCTTGGTTAAAGTTTCTGAAAAAAAACGGATTATTTTTGTATTTTTCAAAAATGGACTTAAATAAAAGGGGCTACTTTTTTCATTATCCTTTCCATTTGGCTCAGACGAAATGAAACAATTAGTATATGATGGTGTTGAAGAAAAAAATAAAAATGATGGCATAAAAGATATTTTTTTTTTAGTAATTTTATTATTTTGGTCATCAATCGAAACATTTGCATATACATTATTTTTTATATTGTCTAAACTCAAAAGATTTTTGCATTGCAATAAATAATATAAAAAAGGGTTTACATTATGTTTATTTTCTATGTTTTTTTTTTCAACATTTTTAATATTTTCTTGATAATTTGAAATTTCTTTATTTGTTCGATTTGGTTTTGCTAATCCCCATACTCCAAATTCACTATATGGGCGTAAGAAAATGTTTTGTGTTTTTTTATTTTCATTTTTTCTAAATCGTTTCAAAAAGTTGGTTTTCAAATTGTTTATTGAATCTGCTGGGTTCATATAAATTATTTGATTATCCTTATCAAATTTTTGTTTTTTTTCTAATATCGATATATTTTTTTTAATGCTTAAAATTTTTATAGAGCATTCAAAAAGTAATCTTAAATATAGAACTAAATATAAATCGTTTATAATTTTAATTTCACTAACATGTTCTGGATTCTCTAATACACTTTTTTCAAAACTGTTTGAAGTAGCTTCTTTCTTTTCACCCTTTCCATTCAAAGGATGTTCATTCATAGACCAGTTTTCTGAATCAAACCAAAATAGACTTTGATCATTACCTTTTGTATTATTATTTTTAAAAAAAAATGTATATATATAATCATAAGCAGTCTTTTTTTTATTTCCATTTATCAGGTCTTCTAAATAAGCATGATTTTTGAGCATATTTCTGTAATGCTTATAACATATATATTTTAAAATATTAATTACATAAAAATGGACATAAATATTTGTATTTGTATTTAAACAAACCCTATTGGCGTTGTCATATATTTTATTAATTAAATATAGCAAATTTAATGTAACTATATCATGTCCATTATCCATATCGGGATTCATTTGATAAGCCTCTTCATATTTATGTATATCATATTTTTCATAGACATTTCCATTTTTCTTAACATTTTTGAAATTAACATCATCTGTATAATATGTCGTACTAATTTCTGGATGTCTATATTTTGGAAACCAATTAAATATAGAGTTAATTATTTTTTGTTGTTTTTTTTTTCCTATTTTTGTATGTATAGAAAAGTCTTTTTCATTATATAATTTAGTATTTAAATTTACAAAGTATGATGATAACTCTTTAAGGATGTGTATACTTAGTTGTGGAGAAAGTATTGCATATTTGATAGTTTTTTCTAAAACTAATTCATATATATATAACTTATTAAATATACTTTTTTCATTATAAATAAAATCATAATTTATTTTTGTATCCGTTTGATCTAATATATTTTTAATGTCATTATAATTTTTTTTATTCAATCTTTTTTTATATTTAAAATATATTTTTTTTAATATTTTATTTTTATATATATAATTATCATATATATTCAAAATAAGTAATGGTACATAAGAACATATATTATTAATATTCAAATTTTTTAATTTTTCTATATCATTATTATTTCGTATAGTTTCAAATTCATTCTTGTTACATCCTGTTTTATATAAATAATATCCAGGTGCTATAACAGAAAAACCATATATTATTTTTTTCCTTTTATTCATATATAATATACTCCATAATTTTTTACTGATTTCCCTTGGCTTTGATAACATGATACATTTCTTTTTTTTTTCAAACTCATATGTAGGATATTTTTATTCTTACGTTTTTACAACTTATATTATATTTACATCCCCTTTGTGTAATTTACTATTACCAACTTAGACATATATTTCATGCATTATTTATGCATTTATTTTTTTTTTCTTTCAAAATATTGTCATGTAATACTGGGCTTTTTCACTTTTTTTTTATTTCATTATAATTGTCTATAAGAAATTTAAAAAAAGTGTGAATACAAACTTTCAATTTTATATAAAATTTTATATGCTTATTCCGAATTATTTTATTTCCTTTTTTTTGTAGGGGTAAGAAAAGTATAAATAAAATGAAAACAAAGCAAAATTATATTCTTATTAAATGTAAAATGAATGTATTTTTTTTTACATAAATAAGGATATTTTATTATTCTTCCTATATTTCATTGTCACAGTTTTCTACTTGATTTTTTTTCTTTACATTTCAAATTTCGTATGCATATGTATATGTATAAACATATAAGAAAAAAAAAACTTAGCATTATTATTTTTTTATCTTATTTACTTTAAAGCACGTTGCAGTGACTATTTATTTAACTTTTTTTTTGTTACAACATTTGCCCACATAATGACATAGTTCTATATGCGTGTTGTGTTTATTCATTTTGTTTTTTTTTTATTTACGTGTTTTTTTATGCCATTTCTTAACCTTTTTGCTACAAACTTGGAAAAACAAGAAAATACGTGACATCATGTTGCCCATAAATTATTGCTTATAAAAAAAATTATATATTTAAAACTGGAACAAATTTATATTTCCATAAATAGGACTATTATTTAACAAACTAAATAAACATATTTTGTGTGTGTCCTAGTAAATTCATTTATCCATACACACATAATATATATGTGTATTTAGGGGGTATATTTTTACAATTTTTTTTACACATATATATAAATAGGGAATAAAATGAAAAATATTATATTTTGGGATTTTTATAGAAAAATAATATACAACAAAAAAGATATTTCACATGTATATATTTGGAAATATTAATAAGGGTAAGAAAAAAAAGCCGGTTTCATTGTACAGCCTTATAATGATAATAATAAAATTTATAAAATGGTAATAGGCAAATATTCAAAAAAAAATATGTTAACTAATAAAAGATATGAATAATTTACAAACTTGTTCTTTAATTTTTCCTTTTATTGGATATAAAATTGTTATAAAACATTCACCATATTATATATATGCATAAATCTATAGTAAAATATTTTGGTGATATATTATTTCATTAATTTATTTTGAGGGGTAAAGAATGCAAACAATTCTATTTTTTTAGAGTGAATATTTATATAAGCGAAAAAAAATATATGAGCAATATTTTTTTATCAGAAATATTTTAATTTTTTATTTTAAGTTTTAATCTTTTATGTTTTAAGATTATTAAATAGTTTAAAAATATATAGGATTATATTCTATGGCATATATAATATGCAGGTACTTAAATCGCGTAAGAAGTCGAAAAAATAAAAAATAACTACAACACTATGATAGTTAGTTAAATTTTTAAAATTACTAGTAAAGTATATTCTTTTTAAAATATAATCTGACCTTATTCCGTTATAGTTTCACACTAACTATATTATTAAAGATTTATTTAATTTTATTTTTTTTAAATTATAAAATGTTTTTTTTTTGTATTTTTACTATTTATGTTTTATTGTTTAAAAATGTCTTATCAAAATTAAACTTTCAAAATGAGCAATTGGCAATCGACTTTTTTGAGTCTCATAAAGGGCACACTGTTACTAAAGAGTAAATAAAATATTCATTTCTTATAAATAAAGCTTATCCATAGAGTATATATATGTGTGTATGTAGCATTTACGAGAACCTTCCTGATCCATGCTTTACACTTTCTTCCTATTTATCAGAGAAATAGTAGATGGCATAGAGAAGTCCTGGTTTGAAGTCACAAGCTATCTGATTAATGAATCAATAAAACAAGGTTTGTTATTTTTGAAATGAAAAAATATATAACAATATACTAGCACAAAACAGTTGATAAATTAATAGATAAAACTATTGCATGATATTATTTTCATATGAATTGGTGTACATGTATATATGCATAAATTGTAAGTATATGGAAATATAAATGTGTAAATATATTTTCTTTATAAAGGAAATGACTTTAGCAATGATATAAAAATAGCAGTAAATGAAATGAAACAGAAGCTCGATAAACTTTTGACAGCATCCTATTCCATTAAAAAAATAGACACGTTAGATATTTAAAAAATAAATTATAATCAAATGAATGAAATATAAAAAATTGTATATATTACTTAATTAATATGGATATATATTATTAATTATTAACAGGATTAATGCATCATTTCAATGGGCCCAATCACCAGAATATATATTTTTAAATATAAAATTTTCTCATCGATGGAGTTCACCAGGTTTTATTTTGTTTTATTTTTGTTAATTCTACAAACTATTTTATATTCCTTTTTTTTATCTCATTTTTTTTGTTTGCATTTTATTTATAGGTGCTCTAAAAGTGAAAGATGAGCAAATTGTTTCTGAAAAGAATAAGTTTTTTTTTTCAGCTTATAGTAATGACCCAAATACAGTAAAAAAAAAATATGTAGTTGATATTGACCTTCTTCATGATATAATTAATTCGGTAAGTTTTTTATAAATCTGAACAAGTCATAATAAAAATGTGTCTAAATTTATATATTACCATACATAGGATATTTTATTATACATTTAATTTTATTTTTTGTATTATTAACATTCGAAGGAAACAAAATATAATTTTGCTTCTGTTGGAAAAGTTGTAATTACTTTAAAAAAAAAGGAAAAAAAAATATGGAACAGATTATTATTATCTAAGGAGAAAAATCCCAATTTGCAAGTTTGGTGGGACATGAAAGAAAAGTAAGAAATTGCAAAATGAAAAAAAAAATAAACCCTAAAAAATGAGCAAACCCGAAATATGCATAACCCATATGACAATAGAATTATTTGTATTATAGTGCATAAAATGATATTACATAATTTAAATTTTATAATTTATTTTTCTTTAGATACAACGAAAGTGTTTTAGAGTTTTTAAAAGAAGAGGAACAAAAAAGAAAAAACGAAAAAACAGAAAAAGGAAATGAAAATGACGATGAAAATGGTGAAGATTACTTATTATATGATCAATCTGAAATCGAAGATGATGGACAAAATACTAAAACTGAAAAGGATATGATAAATGAGGATTTATAACCTCATAATATATTTATGGCGAAATGATAAAGTTTTTAGAATAAATACACACAAAAAAAAAAATTAATTAATATTTAAATTTTTACATAAAATATTCTATATATACAAATAGGTGTAAATAATCACATGCACATATATGTATTTAATTTTTGTAATTTTTTTTAATTTATTAATATATATATATATAACTCGTTAGGTTGATATCCTACGTGTTAACTAATAACATATTAAACTACTAACTTTATAATTAAAAAATATATAAAAATCAAATAAATATTTTTAAAGGAGTTGAAAATAATTAACGTCTTATCTTATAAATGAGAACACCAACATTTGCTATTGCCAATAATACTATTATTACTACCAACAAATATTTATATAGTATTTTGTTATGATATATACTCGTCATAATTCTTTTTATTCTATTTTGCTCCTCTCTCGTTCCGTCGACCTAAAAAAAATTTAATACATATATATATGCACGCTGTTAAACAGGTTGTGGGTGAAATGTATTTATGTCATAATAAATGAGAAGTACACAAATTCGCATATTATGTACGCATTACATGTCGTTTGGTTTTTAAGAGTGTAGTCCTTTGAGAGGTTAGTTCACTCATTATTGTATATCCTATAGGAGAATTGAAAAAGGCAATAAATGTTTAGTATAATTTGGAATATATATATATATGAGAGCATCTGAAAAATGGCAAATTAAATCTTTACCCATATCCTCAACATCTTGAGCTCGCCTAAAAAGAAAAGAAAAACGAAATAAAATTGGATAAAATTGGATAAAATTGGATAAAAATGGATAAAAATGGATAAAATTGGATAAAAATGGATAAAAATGGATAAAATTGGATAAAATTGGATAAAATTGGATAAGATTGGATAAAAATGTACTATTGTTGCATTATAGTATAAGTAAATGTAAGATCCATTTTTATACCTTTCCGATTCGTCTAAGAAATTAGTTCCCTCAATATATTTTTTTGTTAGATCATATTCTCTACCGGTAATCTGAATAAAAATATAGAATAAAAAGAAATGGTCATAGGGAATGGAAATATGAGTAAAATAAATCTTTATTTAATTATAACTAATAAATGAGTTTTTCATGAAATTTTGAATATATTTTTTTTCTGGTTTTTTATTTTTCATTACTTTAGAATAATAGTCACCATTCATTTTTTCTAAAATATTTTTATATTTTTTTAGGTCTGAATTATATTTATTAATCTATAGAAGAAAAGATATAATAAAATGTATATCAAACTGTTGATTTTTTTCTTCCTTTTTATATTATGATTATTTTTTTTTATCTTAATTTATATAATAAAATAAAATTTGTTTTATACTTCTTCGAATATTTTATGAGATCCTTTCGGTAAACTGTTTGTTTCGATGATGATTTGTTTTATCTGGTTTAAATCGGTAGTAGTAGTAAAAAAAAAGAAAAGTAGAAAATATAAAAATAAAAAATGAAAAGAAAAAATAGAAAAATAAAATGTAAAAATAAAAATGAGGATTATAAATTAGTACATCAATAATAATTTATATACATATATTAATTTATTGAAATAATTATATATGAATAAAAATAGCAAAGGAAAAAATAAATTAAAAAATAGGAAATGGAAATATATAACGGTGTAATTTTAAATATATTTTTATTTTTATACACATTTTTCAGACTCTGTAATATACTCTCTAATTTTATTATAATCCTCTTTATCTAAAATGTTTTTAAAAAAATAAAAAAATGGTTTTATGTATTTAGGTATATACTATAGATTGTCATATTCTTATTAAACTTTTTTATTATTTATTTTTTTTTTTCAAACTTTTAATGTTATGAATCGAATGCTTTATTTTATGTAAATAATTGTTTAAGTCTGCTGTATATTCATCAAGGTATTCTGAGTATGTTATCATTTTTTTTTCAGTGTTTTACAAACTATAGTATAATATATAGTATATTATCCTATATAAAATGTAACTATATATTTAAAAAAATCACTAAGTAATAATAAGGGTATCATAGCAATATGGATGATGGAACTTAGTAAATTTTCATTTTATATATAACTAAAATAAAAGAAAATTATTGTCAATCTTTTTTTCTAATTTACAATTCATTGTATTTACGATTTTTATTTTAAGTTATTCTCAACAATCAATTGTTGCGTTTTTCCAAGATAAATATTTTTTTTTACTTTTAAAAAATGGATAATATTTAAATTGTTTAAATAATAAAATTTAATAGTGAAATTGCGTGTTACTATTTCGTATATTTTTCTGCTTATATGCAAATAAGTTGTGTAGGGAATTAATGAAATTTTTTCGAAAATAATTTTTTTTTTCATTTTGTAAATATGCTTAGGTGTATTTTTCTTTTCATGCTTAGTGACATTTTAAAAGGATGCACATAAATATGTATAGAGATTGAAATAAAAATGATATAAATATATTTTTTCTCTCTTTTCATTGTAATTATAAAATGCTAGAAAATCTGTGCATTGATTTACTTCATGAATTATTCAAAGCTAAGTATAATTTACTTCTTTCCTTGCAAACAAATTTACACACTAAGAGGGAAAGGAAAAAAGAAAAAAAAAAGAGGGACAAAATATTTAGGTACTTGTTTATACGAGTACTTGAAAAAGATGAATATTACACACACTTTGGATATATAAAAAAAAAGAAAATTATGAAAAAAAAAAAAATTAAAAAGGAATATAAAAAGTTAAGAAAGCATATTGCAGACATAAATACAAATTATAAAAAAAGGTATTCCAAGTCATTAAAAAGTGAATATAGTGATAATTATTGTACACCATTTAATGAGTATCATACTCATACAGTAGTAAAGTCAATTGTATATAACCCTAAAAATTTTGAATTTATTTTACGTAAAAAATGGAATATATCTACCCAAAATAAGATTATAAGGTATAAGCATAAAATTAATGATTATAAAAAAAGGAAAAGAAGTGTATGCATATATTATTGTCGTCGAAATAGAGGGAAAAGAAAGCAAAAGCATAACTATAAAAATTATAATTTGTTTACTAAAAACAAAAAGAACAATGTCATTTTCAATGAAAGTAACAATATAAATGAAGCTAGAGATAATGATGATTGTCTAGAGTTGCCAAAAAATAACTTGTATACATACTTAGACAAACACTTTTATTCTATTCTTCCGAATTTCGATTTTAAACAACTGGAACAAGAAGAAGAAGCAAATTTAGAAAAAGCCACCAATTTAAATTACATATTAAATATAGAAAAAATGAAAAATAATTTAATAAAAAAAAATAAAATAGTAAGCAAAGTTTATGTAAAAAATAAGAAACATATATATTTATCCTCAAAAAAATTAAACAAAGAATATATTAACTTTTTAGACAATTTTCATTTGCTAATTAAAAAAATGAAAACTCATAAAGAAAGGGATTTAAAAATAATTAATTCAACAAATTTAAAACTTTTAAAAACTATATTATATTTGGAAAATAATTATAATGACATTGAGAGTACAAATAGTAGCAATTCAAATGATGTTATTAAAAATGTATTAGTAAAAAAAAAAAATTATAAAATGTGTCATATTATTTCCATAATAAATTATATTAAAAAGAGTTTATATATTATTAAAATGGATATAATGTATATTTTTATTTTCTTTACTTCGTATATAAACAATATTTTTGCAAAATTAAAAAATTCATAATGAAGTATAGAAAAAAGGTGAACCTTTTTCATCATATACACATAATTATAAACAAAAATATTCCCTATTTTTATTTAAGGGTTTTTTTGTCTTTCATACTTTTAGACATTTTTTATAATTGGGCAAACAAAGGTACACAAAAAAGAAAGAAAGTTAGCAAATTAACAATGTTGTAACCAAAAAAATTAAAATAAAATGAGTAAAGTAAATAAGTAAAATGAAATAAGTAAACTAAATAAGTAAAGTAAATAAGTAAAGTAAATAAGTAAAATAAAATAATTAGAGCATAACAAGTTACGCAAACTGGAACATGTTCCTTAGCTTAGACAAATGATTTGATGGGAGCTTCCCTGTTGTCTTAGCTTGTTCTGTTTCATTAACAAAATTCGTTGTATTAGTTTTTGTTTCCATATATGTTTTTCTGTTTTCCGTCTTTTTCCTTTTATTTTGCATATAAAATGATGGATATGAAAATTGACGAACTTTTTTTATCGAATTAATTTTTTTGTTTATTTGATTTTTTAAATGAAAAGATAATATTTTATGAGTTTTAAATGGGTTTTTATTTCTCTGTATAGAATAAAGATTTCTTTTTTTTTGTCTTTTCATTAAATCGAATATTAAATTGTTTATATAATTTTTATTTAAACTATTATCGGGATTTATTTTTTTATTTTTCACATATGTTTTAGCATCAATAGAAATATAATTGTATCCTCTTTTTTTGATTAGCCTATATATAATATATTTTTCATAGTTGACTATTCTTTTGTTATTTTTATTTATATGGCTACTATAGTAAGACATGTAGACATTGTTTTTTTTAAGTTGGTTTTCTTTATTACTATTTAATGAGTAATAAAAATTATAATTATATAAAATATCAATAATAAGAAAGTTATTTTTATTTATTTCAGTAATATCGTTAATATATTTATGGTCATCATCTTTTTTTAATTTAATTGCATTCTCATCATTATTTATAGTTAGTAAATTAATAGCCAATGGAAACATAAAATTTGATATGTTAATATTTTTATATATTTCTAAATTTGTATTATACATTAATAAAAGGTCTTGATATATTTCATCTTTAATATCCCTAAACGTGTGTAAATAATCCTTTGAAATATTATACTTTTTAAGATAGTTCAACGTTTTAATATGCTTTATACCTTCGATATAATAATTACATGTTTCAATATTTACATATTTTAAATTAACATCATCTACATTAAAAGTAGTAACATTTTTTAAGTTACCTTCTGGCAATTCTTCGCATAATGTGTGTGACAAATTATTTAGCAAAAGATTGTTACTCTCTTTTTCTTCGTTCAGTCTTTTATTTATATTTTGAATATTTCCATAATTTTTAAATAATTTATAAAATTTTAAAGGCAAAAAATTATATACTTTTGTTATATTAACTTTTTGCATTTTATTTAAATTTTTTACTTGGTTAATATTTTTTAAAAGATAGGAAATCATATTTTTAGCATTTAAGGATAGTACATTATTTTTTGGATTGGGACATGTGTCATTACGTAATTGTAACATACCAACTAATAGTAAAAAATCAAGACATTCATTTATTGAGTTAAAATTAATAAATTCAATTATTTGATTAATATTTAAATATTTTAATATACTATATAAATTAAACTTTAAAATTATGTTCATAATTTTTATTATATAACTATTAGGCATATATAAAATATCTTTTTTTAAGTTATACATATATTTTATAATCCTATAATCTCGCACATTTAATTTTTCATAAATGCATAATATGTCAATAATATCATAGTTTGATAATTTTTCGTTCTTTAAATTGTGTAATAACTTTATACTAACTATTTTATATATATCTAAATATAAATTATAAAAAATTCCTTTATAAGTTTCTTCTCTATTATTAAGAATATTTGTTTTGCTTGAAGATAAAATGGTATCATGTATTTTTTCAACATTGGTATTGATCTGACTATTTATGATACTATGAGATTTATCAGTTTGTCTACCTCCAGATATTTCATTATTGTTTGAAATTTTTTCAAAATTTTCCATTTGGTTATGTGTTAATCCGATTTCTTTTGAAATTATATTTTTTTCTATTTCATTTTTTAATTTGATAAAATCTATAAAATATTTCATATTATTTTTTTTTTCGTTTAAACATTTTTCATATTGATCATTATGTATAGCATATGCAGGATATTTAGAGATGTAATTATTATGTACAAATATTTTTATTTTGTCTCGTTTTTTTTTTTTTTCTAAATAAAATGGGTCATCAATCATATAATAAGTGTCTTCTTCATTTTGGTTACTATTGATAAGGCGTTTCCCATTTTCTTTATCATTGTCATCGTTTTCATTTTTCCATTCGTTTTCCTTTTCATTATTTTTATCAACACAAATTAAGAAATTATTTTCTGCTTGTTCACAAATTTTGATAGGATATCTTTTTAATTCATCAAATAAGCATGTTCTTAAAAAGAGGTGCTGATATATAAACATAATTTCATTTTTATTTAATTGTTTTTCTAAACAAACTAATCGTTTTAATATTATTTTTTCAAACCTTATAAACATCAAATTCGATTTCCTTAGCAAATAAAGTAATAAAATTATTTGTTTTACACTTAAACATTCATTTCGATAAATTATTTCATCTATTATTATATTAGTAAAATTATCAATATCTAAATTTGGATTAACAATTTGTAATATATAATTATCATCATATACTTCATTAGAAGAATTATTGGGTATGGGAATACCCACTATTTTTTCTTCTTCTTCCTTTGATAGAAACTTTTCTTGAACTGTTTCAAGTTCTCTATAATCCGATTTTATATAAACATTAATATAATCATTTATATTTATTCTTCGTTTTTTAAAAAAATTGAAATATTTTTTATTAATTGTAAGATTTTTATTTAAAGAGGCATATAAAATATTTATAACTTCCTCGATTTTAAAACTTTTTAATTTTTCTACTATTACTGTATGTATAATTTTCATTAAATCTTCTAATGTTTGTTTATTCTTTTCATCATTTCTTTCGTAAGTTTTTAGTTCGGTTTTATTTGTTTCTAACTCTGAATTTGTTTGTCTAAATTTAATTTCCTTTACCTCTTCATTAGATAAACAAGTGTGTTCACCCACTTGGGCATTTGATAAAACATATTTTGAGTTTATTATAGAACTATTATTAATATTTGTGATTGGATTTTCTTCATAACAAGTTTGTAAGTCAGTACTTTTCTTCTCATTATTTTGTAATTTCTTTACATTAGTATATAACAAATTAAAGCTTGAAGGTTGTAGATATTTTGGTGGAGTAATAAATGAAATATTATGATCACAATTGGGAGAAATATTTGTTTTAATGAATGAATTATAAATGTGTAATGTGGATATATATGTAAACATTAAATCTGTTGAATTAAAATGATAAATATTTTTTTTGATAATTTTTATAAAATTTTTAATAATATAAAAAAAGGAATTTAAATAATTAGTATTGTTTAAAAAATATAAACTATAAGAATAAAAAAATAATGACAAAGAATGGAAATTTATATTTTGAAATTCATTATAAATTTTTAAAATCGTTAAATTAAACATATCATTTGTATATACTTTCTCAGTTATATGTATATTTTTTGACAAACTATAAATTATTAAAGATAAGTCTTTATAAGACATATTTTTATTCATTCTCATTAAAATCGATTTAGTAATTAAATTAATAAAATAGGGATTATCATATTTATTTTTTTTTAATATTAATAAAAGTAAGCTTAATTCTCTTATCGCTAGTTTATACATTTCATGTTCTAATTTTTCGCATATAAAATTTAATACCTTATCTTCTAAAGAAATATATTTACTTAATAATTTTAATATGATCATAAAATCAACATAATTTTTTATTTCGTTATTACACAATTTTAATACAAGTGTGTATAATATATTATCCCAAATATATTTTGTTTTTATATTTTTTTTTTTACATAATTCTGCGTGTTTTCTCACATTCTCAATTTCCATATATTGTAATGTTTTTAATTTAGGTACATTAATAAACTGTCTTTTTACTTGAAAATATATTGTATTACATATTTTTTTTTCAATTATACTCTTAAAATATCTGGCTGCACATTTCCCCTTCATTTTTTTTTCTCTCCATATATTTTATTCCCTTATAATAGTACAAAATGGGATCCCCCAAATAATTTCTTTATTCAGACCAAATAGATTAAATAAAATACATATGTATCTTCCTTGTTAATATGTAGTGGTTTCCCCTTCCAATATAATTGTTATTCATTCCAGTTTCGATTTGGGCTCTTTTTGCGTATCCCCAACTTTTTTTATTCTTACTCATACTCCTCTTTGTACATATTGTACATAGGATAGACTCGAATAAATTTGAGGAAGCCTCTGAATAAAGCCCTTAAAAAATTAGATTTTAAATATTTTTCATATGTAAAAAAAGTATAACTTGATAATATGGAAGCAACCTCAAAAAAGGAGAACTCGTTATATAATAAAATATTTTGTATAACAAAAAAAAAAGGGATATATTCTGCTTTAATGAAAAATAAATCAAAACAATTAATTAAAGAACCTTCATTTATTCGGCTCCAATAATATAATATATATGTTGAAAAAACATAACCTAAATGATTATATGTTTCTTTTTCTACAAATTTGTTATCGTCTATATTATTAGTAGAAGGTATAGAAATAATTAAACTTCTTATCTTGTGTATATACTTTTTCAAGTCCATAATATTTTCATTGTACATACTGGCAATTATAGTAAAAAAGGTATTTGATATATAACCATATGTAAGAAAAATTAAAAAATCTTCTGGGTTTTTATAATGTGCTATTTCAACTGATGACATATATATATTTAAATAATTAAACATTAAAATATATTGTAAATATAAATTTCCTATATAAAAATAGGGTGTTACTAATCTCCATATTTCCCCGTTTTTAAATATTTTATCAAAATCATATAAAATATATTTATAAACATTTTTATTAAAATGAATTAAAACACTTAATATAAAGGTGTTTATCAAATATATTTTTGTAATAGGGGGTATTCGAGCAAAAGATTTTATATAAGAGTAAGCATAATGATTTTCTATATAGTCCAAATTAAACCATGCTTTAACATTTTCTTTTATATCAGTAAATTTGGATGAATTTAAAAAATATAAATTATACTTTTTTTTTTTTTGTATATATCCTTTAGAATTATTCAATGAATATTTTTTTTTAATTTTTTTTTTCAATATGTTTTTCTTCTCCTTGCTAAAATTATAGCATGTATTTTGCCCTTTGGTCTTGCCATCATTTCTTACACTATTTTTAAACGAAATATTTTTTAACAACTGACTTGAAATATCATTTACACAAACTTTAGCGTCACAATAATAGTACCTCACACTAGCAATTATGCTTAAGAAAAATAAAAATCTGTATACAAGCATCTTCTATTTTACTTTCTTTTTTTTTTTTTGTGATATTCTTCCAACTTGTATTTTGTCCCTTAAAGAATGTCAAGGTGTTTATACGGTGTAATCAATTCAGCATGATATTTTTCTGTACTTTTACTTTGTCCCTTTTCTTTTTTATTATACTTCATTTAAAAAGAATGTGTTAACCCCCCACATTTGAATCGTGTATTGTGTTTCATTATTATAATTGTAAACAATTTTTAGAAAAATAAATTTTTTTCATAATTTAAAAAAATATATATTTTTTCTCTAATACACAATAATTTTTACGAAGCAAATTTTTATATTTATCTTATTTACACTATATAACCATATGCCCGTTAAAAAAAAATAATATACATATTTATTTATATAGTATTAATAAAATGTAGTAGCGAGGCAAAATGGTAATAATGATAATACATGCAGAAATAATGACAAAACAATAAATCTTCTAATTTTTTGTCTTTGATAAAAAAATTATTTCAAAAAAAAAGAAAAAGTCTCTAATAGTGTTGTAAATCTTATTATAAAAAAAGTAATAATATAAATACACATTAATTATGCTAAAATTATGTCCATACATTTCTGAATTTTTAGAGATAAAATATGTATATTAAAAATTTTTAGCAGAATGTTTTTTTAAATAATGTTCATTCCCACGTGTGCATGAGGAATGACACACCTATTACTGCATAATGCTTAATAATATCAAAAAATTAAATAAATAAGTAAATAAATATATGTTATATATTTATATTGTGTTTGTTTTTTAAGAATCAAACCTAGGAAATTTAAAAGTGTAGCATGATGAAAAAAATAAGAAAATATTATTTATAATTAAATAAAACACTAAGGTATAGCGTGATATTATAATAAACTAAAAGAGCATAAAATGAAACTCATAAAATTCAAAAAAAATGTGTATGAGGAGAAGTAATTAATTACAAGAGATGGTATACATTCATTATAAAAAATAATGAATAAGTAAAATATGATAAAAATAAAAACATATATATGATAAAAAAATGCACATCATAAAATATAGAAACATAAATGAGTAGTAAAACAAACTTGATTATATTATTGTTTAAATATTTTTTTTAATTATAGCATTCGATTGTTATAAATAAACTTCAATGCTACCCAAACCGCATATTTGTTCACTATTAAAAGTAAAAAATAAATGCTATAAAAAATACGGAATGGTTGCTTTATTTTTCACTGAATTTCTTGAATCAGGGGTATCCTTAAATATCAGCATTTGCCTATTCATATTTTCATCGATTCTCATAATTGCTGCAACGTTTCCACATCTATAACAATAATTTGGAGCTGACCAAACAGTAATAATTGTAGAATCGTCAAACATATATCGATATCCCTCCATGGCTAGTTGATGAGCTCTAGCTATTAATTCAAGATTATTAATATAATTAAATTTTTTTGTGACTTTTGGGCCAAATAACCACCCAGCTCCTCTTGGATTAGCTACCCAATCTTCTACTTCATCGGGGTCTGACCACATAATATCGCCAAAGGCACCTTCATGAGGTATTTCTTGAACCCGATTTATTAATCGAAGTTGATCTATTAATTTAATTTCTGGAGATAAACCTCCATGAACACAAAATATTTTATTATCAACAAGAGCTGCTAGTGTTAAATAATCAAAAATATCTGTGCAATATTTCCAAGCATTTGCATTGCCATATTTTTTAAAGCATTCATCATAGAACCCATAAACTGTAGTTATTTGCCTACTTTCATGATTACCTCGTAATAATGTTATATTTTTAGGGAATAATAATTTTAATAATAATAAATATTCAAATGTTTCTACACTATTATAACCTCTATCTACATAATCACCTAAAAAAATATAGTCGTTAGTCATAATATCTCCACCAACATCAAATAATTCTAATAAATCAAAAAATTGTCCATGTATATCTCCGCATATTATTACGGGTGTACTTATAGATTGAACATTATTTTCTTCTATTAAAATTTCTTTGACTTTTTGACATACAAATCTTAAATCATCTTCGTCTAGCAACTTTGGTGGGTTCATGCGTAACTGCTCAATCCATTTTTTTTCGTCTCCCCTAGTAGTCATTATATTATTTCGACTATTATATAATCTTAAAGTGCAATAAAGGGAAATTTTCTTTGAACATTTTAAAAGAATTGGACGTTTCGCAGAATTCTCCCTATGTATACGTCAGATATAACTATATAACCATATATAGATGGTAAAGATGTTTATAAAAATATAATTTCTATACATATATGTAGAAGCTTATTATGTGCATATAGATGTCTCTATAGAAACGTTGAAAAAATATTATGTATATATAAAAACGAATTTTCACAAATATAAGGTATATCTACATAAACTTATAATTGTTTTTCATACATATGTATATATGATCAAAGGCTCATATACATCCCATGACGCTCCTATTTCGCATCATTGAAATTATGAAGCGATAGTTTTTAATACAAACGAACAGATACAGCGTAAAAAATATACAGATAAAATAAATAATAAAATAATATAGCTTTCGGTATAGAGAAAAAAAAACAAACAAAAACAGAAAATGAATAAAATATTTCTTAAGGCAGCATATTAAGGCTATTTGTACGTTATTTTATAAAAAAAAAGTTAATTATAATATATATTAAGAACTATTAATTTAAAGTATTATATTTAATAAAAATAAAATAGCAGTAATAGCCTGTGTTGTATTTTATTCAAATATAATAATATATAATATTATGTTATATTTATTTTATTATTTTTTTTATAAATTTAGTATGCAAAAAAAAAGTAAAAATTATTATATATACAATATATATATTTACTATATTGTGTTTTCCTGGCTTTTTTGTTACTATAAAATAATACAATATTTTAAGCGCAATTTTAATATCCTATACAGTGCATATTATTCTAAGTAGTTTCGCTTTAATTTATATAAATTAAAAAAGTATTATATAAAATAAAGTTATATTTTTTTCGTCTATAAACAATAAAATTATGTTTATATTTTTTTTTTCATAATTATATGAAGTTAGTTGGAAGGTAAATAAAATCATTTATAAAATATTTTAACGTTTTTTGTATTTCATTTTATGATTATATAAGTTTTAAAATATATTAACAATGCTAACGAGGAAAATTAAATAACGTTAAAAATGTTTTAATTCGTAGTATTTCCTTATATACTAGCAGAAAGAAGCATAGTTTATATGTTTACTAATAATATATTTGTTTAATAATTTTATGTAGCTAAAATATGGTATTTTATAGAATAATATTGATTTACTTCTTTTTTACTATTGATATGAGGAAACATAATTCAATATGAAAAACTTTAAATGAAATAAAAAAAACATCAGGGATTTTGATAATAAGCTCTATTTGCATATATGCGTATAGAGAATATTAATACCATTATATATATTTGTTCATAATAGTAAAATATATAATTATATACTCATAAAATCCTTTTTGGTATACCATCAAACGATGGAAATAAAAGACAAATTTCTAATATCAAATAATAAGTATACTTTAACATGTTCCTATATTTATGCACACACACATCCTTTTAGGTGTTTTTCATGTATAATATTTTTTGTTTATAAGCGATGATATAATGTGTTTTACAATCCATTCGGTATTATATATATATGTTTGTAATTGTTATATATATGAAATAAAAAAAACACGATTCAGGCCTTATAAAGAAAATGAGACTATTTTATCAATAAAGCCTTTGAGATTATATTTTTTCTATACTGTTTTATTTTTTATACATAAACTCACATTTATTTCTCTGTCTTTATTTAAAAAGAATTTTTAATATATGTTTAATAAAATATGCATTAATATAAAGTGGACAGTGATGCTAATTTTTTTTTATATGTTACATGTGCACAAATAGTTAATGAAATATGGGTATACGTGTGCCCGAAAATAACAAAACTGTAAATATGTTGCCTTTTTCATCTCTTTAAATATTATATATATAGAGAGAGAGAGAGAGAAAGAAAGCGAAAAAAAAGGGAAAGAGTGGGGGCGCGTAAACGAGGGAATGCTATTATTTTTACAAAAATAATTATTGTACATTAATAATATATATAATTATAAGTTTTACTTGATCAATGTTTTTTAACATAATAACAAAATTTAAAACGCGTAAACAATTTTTGTTAGCAGTTTTAATAAACTTAAAATAAAATACAATTCATAAATTCCGCTATAACCAACCCCAAAGCATATGATTTATATAAATATATTTATTGTTTTCAAAGTAACACAAAAGTTACATTTTTAACCTTTTTTTTTCTGTTGTTTAAATTTTTATAGTATATAAAATAAATAAATAAATAAATAAATAAATAAATAAATAGTATATAATATGAATATAAATATAAATGTTACAAATTCATAATTATTATATTGTTATATATGCATTACTTAAATGGGATATTGTTCGTTTTTCGTATGGCATATATTTTTATTGTTAAAAAAGTACATATGTATTTATTTATAATATTTTTGCTTCGTTTTTTTTATAAATAAATTTTATATTTCCAGCACCAAGTATATTTACTTATTATATATTCTACATATTTATTAAAAGAAATTGTTAATATGAATTTATGCTTTAAAAAAAATTATTCATATTGCTATTTCATATTTAATATATGCCTAATATAATAATTGTATGGTTTATGTTTTAAACTTAAACGGATTTTAGTTAATTTAACAATTATATATATATGGTATGTATTTATCTTTGTATACTTTTTGAATAATTCTTAATGCAAATATATTAGATTGATCTTTTAAAATAAAAAACATATATTTTATATAATTAATTAATACCTTTTAGAAATCAAATTAGTTTATATATATAATTTTGCATAATAAAAATATTTTACTTTTTATTTAAGGGTAAAACATATCATACATATGTATATGTATCTATATGAATTGAATAATATTATATGCATGTTCGTGTAAAGAATTAATATAGTTTTTGTTTTTAAAATATATTGTAAAATATATTTACATGCATATAATTTAATATTTCTACTAATATCCAATTTCAAAACCATTTTAAATGACATCAATAAATAGACCTTAAAATGAATTCAAATTTTTCATATGGCAATGAGGTAATAATATATATTGATTATATATCAGTTTCGTTATACTATACACACATGATATATCTTATACATAATGTTTTTTTTTTTTATTCATGACTTTTAGGATGAAATAAATATAATAGAAGAGAACTACCCCCAAGTAGTGACATTAAAAACACACAACGGTGTTGTATATGATGATAAAGCAAATATAAATAGTAATAATAGCAATAACAATTATAATTATATTAATAATGGTACTAACACAATTGGTAACAATAATATAAATAATAACGGTCATTCTAATATTAATTATATAAAAAATAATGTCAATAATAATTATTTACCTAAACATTATCCTGGAAATGAAGAATTAAATGATAATAATTGTATGAATATAAAATATAACCAAAATATGCAACATAAAAGATGCCATGATTTTTATAATAATAAAAATTCCTTTCAACACTATTTGAAAAAATTAAAAACATGTGGAATTGATGCTGATGAACTGAGAAATATTTTAGAGAAACGTTTTTCATATGAATGTGATTTACATAAAACAATTCAAGATGATGATAAAAAAGGAATGGGAAGTGAAACCAACTCTTCTTCGTCTAATCATGATTCTTTACACTTATATAGAAAAGTTAATTTTCGAAATAAAAATAATAGAAGCAAATCAAAAAATAAAGGAAAAAAACGAAAAAGAATTAATGCAAAGGTTGATAAAAAATTTATTATAAAATGCAGAACTTGTAAATTTGTTAATCCAAATGGTTTTAAAATGGGAGATTATTATGCGTGTCAAAATTGTGGATATAATGATTTTTCAATAATTAGATCAATTTCACCAAATAGTGGTGAACGAAACGATTAAAGTTTCTACATATATATGTGTGTGTATGATTTTTTTATTTTATTCTTTTGAGTAATGCCATATATTAGTACTTAGTTTATTCGAGGTGTTACTTTTATTTTACAGTTTATTAATTTTTTTTTTTTAACTTTGAAATATGTTATAAGCATATTTATATATACATATATTTTTTCACCTTTTAATATTTCCTGATATATATGAAAATTTTTATTAATATATTATTTATTCCTAATGATATTAATATTTTACTTTGATTATTTTTTAATGTTTTTTGGCACATTTGTTTATATCCAAATAAACTTTTAATTTAAAATTATATGTGACCCTTCCTACATAAATTAAATGTATGTATAGACAATTTTTCAATAAAAATAAAGAAAATTTTATATCAAAAATATTCTTATGAATGTGTATATATAGAAATATACAATTTAGTAGTTTTAAAAAGTTAATCATGTTCATTTCTTTAACCCCATGTGTTATATATCTCATTAAACATTATTATATAAAGAAGTATAAATATGAGCATATTAAAATGTCTTATTTTTAAATATATTATGTTTATACTTGAAATCCTATAATTTTATATAATATGTAGTAACGCAATAAATTTTGCTTTTGCTAAAAATTAGGATAAATAAGCAATAAATATATTTAATATATATATAATAATATTTTCTCATATTAATCAAGTTCATTTTAAAATTAAACAAATGAAATAATTATAATAAATTGGGGAACATATTTATGCGTATATACGGATTAATATTTATGCTTTGAAATGAAGTTTAATTTTTTGTTCCGAATAAATAATTTTTATTTAAAAACTTAAAATTATAAAAAATAAAATATAGCAAAAAAACGAAAGAAAAAGTGGATATTATCAAAAAACATGTTTTGAAAGTTTTTTTTTGATAAATATAGTCATTGAGGAAAAATAAAAAAGGCATAGTTGTTACTATTTGTACAAAACTCAAATATATTTTAATATAAATGTAGTTATATATTAAACAAAATGATTGTAAAAAAACAAAACTAGAAAAGCATAAATGTTGATAGAATTTAAGTATATTATTATAAAATAACATGGGAAAGGAGCATAAAAAGTGGGAATATATTTTTCTTTATTATTTATTTTGATTTTTATTTTCTTTATACCAACAGAGGGCATAATGGGGGGACATGGTGGATTGAACATCCTTCCACAAAAAAAATGGAATGTTTATAGGAAAGATGTACAATATAAAGTAAACTATGATGAAAACAAACTTATAAAAGAAGAGGAAGCAAAACATAGAGAGAAAAATAAATACGAATTTGAAAATACTATTACTCAATTGAAAAATAACATTTCGAATAATAATGAAAAAAAAAGTACAACTAAACAAAAGGAACATATAAATTTATTTGCAGAAGAAGAAAAAGAAATAACCAAAAGAAATAAAATGCATGAAAGTTTTTTAATTAAAAAAGGACATTATATTTATAATGATCAAAATTTTAACGGAGTGAATTGTATTTATGATAAGAATAGTAATGCCAAAATTATCTCAGATTTTGATAAAATAAAGAATAGTGAAAGAGAGTGGTTTTTAAATATACAAAAAAAAATGCCTTTTACCAATAATCAAATCCAAGAATTGAAAAATGAACAAAGAAATTATGACTACAATAAGTCATATAGTAAGTACGATGACAAAATTTCTCAAAAAAATGATACATTTCAAAAGGACACACGTGAAAGCATTCATATAAATAGTTCATCAAAACGTATTAAAAAAGACAAAAATAAATATGATCATATCAAGGAACTTATAAAATATAAAAAGAAAAAAGACAAAAAAAAAAAAAAAAGAGACAAATAATAACATGTACTATTTATGGGTATGTGGTATTATTTCCGTCTTAATATTTTTTTGGGTTATACCGTCCTTTTGATAACATAATTTCTCAAAGTATATCCAACAAAATAATAATCTATATTGTTTAAGATATATCTGTTCATATTACAACAGCAAAACGATACATATATTATCCATACATTTTTTGGTGTGGTATTTTTTATAATGATGCAATGAAGAAAAAACAAATTTTATATAATAATTAAAAGCGCATTTATTATATCTTATCGTAGTTTCAATCAAAAATATAAATTAAAATTATAAAAACTTAAACAGCATTTTAAAGTAGCCACTTATCCGAGTTCGCTTCCTTTTTTTCATCGCTTTTTTTTGATGAACTAAGCATTCCGAATAATTTTATAAACCATTTGTTTTATTAGTATTACATAATCCTGCTATTATGTATTATTTGTTTTATATATTTTTGCATATATATATTTGTATTTATGCATATAACGCTTTTTTTGTATTTGTTATATTTTTTAAAAACTATTAAACTTTAAATTTTTAAAGAATTCTTACAATTAAAAAAGGTGCTATAAAGAATACACATATAGTGTGAATGCACATAAAACAATGGAGAAACTATATAATAAACAAAATAACGAATTCTATACTAAAGAAATAATAATGATATAGAATCGAATACTGTAAAAAAAATTATATACAAAATTTTACATTAAAAAATGTGAAAGCAGTTTATTACAGAAGATTTTACTTCAAGTATATAAATGCATTTTAATTTTAAAAGGATTTTATATCAATTTTACAAATAGGACAAGTCAATTTTTTATTAATCCATTCAATTATACATTCTTTATGAAAATTATGTGTGCATGGTAAGAATATTAGAGGCTCATTATGTTTATAATTTTCATAACATATGGAACATAATTTTAAATTATTGTTCTTATTTTTTTCTACATCAAAAGGAACAACTAAAAAATCAATTTTCTCTCTAAGCACTGTAGAATGATATGTGTTTTGATTTATATTTTCATGTTGCACTCTTTCATTGTATAAAATATTATTGTTTACTCTTAAATTTGTATTTATATTTCCAATATCCTCATGATTTATTGTTACTACTTGCTCAACTATTATATTTCTCCCTAAATAATTATGAGGCATTCTATCTGTATTGTTTGATATGTTATGGTTATTTGAGTTTCTGATTACATAATTTATTGTCCTATCATTATTATTTCCATTAAATACATAACTTGTTGTATTGTTATTTCTATTAGTAGTTCCAATGTTATTTACAAGCGTTGTTCTGTTAACATTTATGCTATTATTACGATTTATATTGTTTCTGTTAATGGTAGTTCTTATGTGTCTATCATTGTTATGACCACTAGCATAATTTTCTCTATCATTTCTGTTATTATTATAGGATCTATTAATAGTATTATTACTTCTGTAACCATTAATATTATGTCGATTATATGTTCTTTCTACTAATAATAAATTATTGTTCATGCGAGGATCTATAATACCGAATGACTCATAAGTATTAGCTAAATTCCCCCATGTGTTTCTATCTATATTACTAGTACTATTTACACTGTTCATATCGTTTGCATTATTTATGGTTGGAACGTTCATACTATTAGTGTTTGTATTTATGTTATTTGATTGAATATTATGCGTAATGGTGTTTGTCACTCTTCTTATAGGCCAAATGTTAGTTGTGTTATTATCAAAATGGGAAAATAATGGACTTTCACAAATATAAGGATATTTATGTACTAAATTTGAGTATAAATAATTCATATCATTCACCCTTCTTCTTTCGTTAAAAGAATTGTGATTATAAAAATTTACAGAATTATTAAAATGATGTACATTTGAGGAATTTATAAAATTTCTATTTATATTTTCATTTGAAAATATATCTTCTCTATTTCTATCATTACTTATGTTTGTGTTATTTTCATTATCATTACTAGCAATATTGATTCTATTACTTCTGTTATTGGTACAATTTATATCATCACTACAAGCAACAACGGGAGGGTTAGTGCCTTTTGAAGATTTATTAATATTAGTTAAATTATTTTGACAATTTTGTAATGCAGAATTAATTTTTTTATATATATTATATAATTTTTTGTATATTTTATTTAGTTTTCTGTTTAACACTTTAGTATCAATAGTTTCATTAGTATTTGTATTAGACATATTTTTCTTTGTTATATTATTTATTTCTTTCATTATACAATCCATTGCCTTATTCACATAGCTTCCTATATCATTGTTTATATTATTAATACAAGTATCAGGTATATTCTTAATTTTATTTATACTTGCCTTTAAACAATTCATCATGGAATATATACTATTAACAATATTTTTATAAATGTCTTTATTTATGCCATGATATAAATTATTGTCAACAATATTACTTTTAATACTTGATGGTGCATCTGGATTATAAAAAATAGTAGAAAATGATTCTTTTATAAGAGATAAATAGTTATCAATTATGCTGTCATTTCCGGGTGCAATGAACAAAATTGCTTTTTCTTTTTGTATTTCATTTATATCTCCTGAACTTGCATTTTTATTGTCACCAATTGCATTATTGTTTGATGAATTTCGAATAATTTGATTAATGTTCCCTTTATTACGACTTAATGATCTATTTATATTTTTCTTTAGTTCTTCAATATTTGTATTGTAATTATAAATAATAGATAATTTATCATTCTCATCAATATCATTATTTAATAATTCATCTGAATTATTGTTATTTTTTTTATCTTTCAGTGCAAATGCATCGAGGTTTATAACATTTTTTCTATGTTCAAAATTTTCTCTATTTGGTTCTCTACCACATGCTAGCATATGTGCATATAAATGATCATTCAAAATTGTTTTGTCCATTACATCTGAACATATATTACATTTTGTATATATAATATCCTTGCTATCATTATTCATTTTAATATTATTATTTTCATGATCGTCGCTACAATCCATAGTATTATTTGAGTTTTTATCATTATTAGACGAATCATTTACGCTGTCAACAGTATTGCTATTAATTTCATCGTAAATAAGATTGCAAATATTATTATTATTTTCTATTTCCATTTTTAAAGGAAGCAATTCAGCTTCACTTTCTTCTAAATTTGATGTATTTTTTTCCTCACTGTTTTCTGGAGAGTATAATATATGTCTATGATTACATATGGGATTTGAATTTATGTCTACACTATTTTCGTTTTTTTCTTCGCTTAATTCAGAAAACTCATTTTGAATTTCTTGCTCATCACTCGTTTGCTCAAATGAAGAATTTTTATTTGAAACATCAACGATTGATCCCGTTTCATTAGTTATATTGTCGTTGATATATTTATTTCCCAAAACTTTTGCATTAATTTCAGTTTCATTATCATCAGTGGATATTTCAATGTTTTCATTTAAACTTGCTTCCAAATAATTCATGATTTTTATTTGTTATATGTATTTATATTTATGCTTACATATATATATTTATACACTACTCATAAAAAGCAACTCATTAATGAATTCTCATATTTTTTATTCTTTTATAGACATTTATAAAATATGTAGTCAAATAAAACTACATAAAATTTTGGTATAAAAAATTTGTTATTTCAAATATATTAAAAATTCATAATATGTATATGATAAAAAAATTAACTATATAAAAATTGCAATACTTTTGTATCGCTTTATAGCGAGAAAATTGGGTTATATCAGATAGTCATAATATAAATGTACTAAATAGTGTATATATCCTTATAATATATAGATATTGTTCTCTATTACATTATTCAACAAAATAAAATTTTTAAATTTTTATTCAAGGATTTTTGTAAAAATATTAAAAAAGTTATATAATTGTAAAATTAAAAAATGTTGCATAAATATTGTTCAAATACTTGTTCTAAATGCTTACTGCGTATTTTTTTTCACAATATGCATGTTACGTATTTGTAATAACATTTTTTTTTATTAACATATTTTTACGATATTTTTATTATGGTTCATGCATAAAAAAAAATTAAAAGGCTATTTTTTTATGGTTCAGTTTTTTTCCTCCCACCACAGCTTTGTGTTGTGGATATCTTTTTTATGTATATTTATTAAAGATCATAATTTTATAATATTTGGAATTTAAATAACAAAACAGATAAGTTCTATAAGTTTTGTGTTACGTTAATATATATGCTTTTCCAAATTTTTTGCTATAAAAACGTATTTGTCAATGGGAAATAACATTATTAATAAAGCATTTTCATATATACATAATAATTGTTAAATTATCCACAAACATAGAAACACTTATTTGTGGCTCCATTAAAACAGTATTATATTTTTATATTGCAGCATAAACAACTTATATTTTAAAAATTATATTTTTTATATCTTTGTCCATTTTAATGAAACGATCAGATGCAAACATAAATTTCTGTAAATTATATAAAACGAGTTATGTTTTTTATAATTAAAGTATATTTTTTCACAAATATATATATGAAAAGGTATTTCGGATGTAGATGCTTTTTATAACAAAATAGATGTTTATATTTAAAGCAAAAGATTGTTTATATAGCTCATACAAAAAATGAACAAATGTATCCTATGGTCATTATGCAAATGTTTTCACCATTTTTAAAATTACATATTTGGGAAATATATATCATAAACTTAATTTTTCATATTAAATTATATGCATATTTCATGAATATATATTTGAAAATATATTACATTAACTAAATAAAGAATATAGTAGAATAAAATATCATTGGTAAAACAAATGTACATTCATAATGATAAAGACAATATATGATTAAATTAAAATTAGTTCTATCAATCTTTATTTTTAACAATTAGATGGTTCATCCAAAAATGTTCACTGGTCCGTTTCAAATCATAAAATAATTTCACAGGAAAGTAAATATTGTCCAATTTAATTTTTTAAATTAAGTATTGCTAAAATATTTGTCTCTTTTTGTAAAACATAGTTGTATGTGTTTTAGTAATTATGTACGTAATTTATATTTAAAATAGGGTATTCTGGATATTTTGATTAATTTACAAAACCAATATATACCTTAAAAATAATATGCTCAAAGAAAGTTCGGTATAACTATCATATACATTACATAATTTTTTTATCAATAAGAAATAGGCATTCAAAATATAGAACATTAATTTGCCTTTATAATTTCTTTATACCATTCATTTTGTGTCTATACAAATATCTTTTTACGAGAGGTTACATTTATAATGGGTGCTTATATAAGATATGGAATATGACAATGTTTTTTTCCAGTGTCTTATTAAATATTTAAGAACGATATTCCATATGAATATGATTTATGTTTTTTAGGCGAACTTTAAGTTAAATATATATTTTTCTAAAAAAATATGTAAAACTTGTAATATATTATCCCTTATTTTATAGACATATTTACTAAAGGGAATTTATGTAATCGTAAGGATTATATTTAGAGTATTAGAATTAAAAATTCTCATAAAAAGAATGGCCATAACCAATGATAAAGACATTTATAAATATTAATTTTAACAAATTTATTTTGTACTTTGTATAAAAAATTGATATTAAGGTGCAAAACAAACAATGAATAATAGTAATCCAAATGTAACATGCTGAAATTAAGCATTAATACAATATGAAACCATTATATTTATAAAAAACATTATGATAAAAAATTGTTATGAATAATAAAAGTTTGTTTGATTAAATATTTGATCATCATATTAAAAAAATTATTCAAATAGTTTAATCATGAAATCGAAAAGAATAAAAGAGCATTTACACAATATTATTATATAAAGAGAAATGCCTTTATTTCCATTTTTATAATATTACTAACTAATACAATAAGTTCATCTATATGGGTTCAATGAATTATGATAGACATTTTCAAAATTGACAAAGTTGGAAAAAAAAAGAATCATGATGCTATAATTCCTATAATGTAATTTTCTTACTTAGACATGCTGAAACATTTTATACAAGTGAACAAATCGTTAAAGATTGATGCATAACAAAATTTTAAGTTCCCAAATCCATAAATATTAAGCAAATTAGCAATAAAAATGAAATCATGGAATGGTAATTTTTAACTTATATAATTAAGATGTATATATAAAAATATGTTAAAGAAACAATGTCTATATATATTAATTTTGTAAGTTATAAATTTCTAAAAAATCATAAACTGTTTTCAGGTCATATATTTGTTTATCTTGTTATAGTTTGTATTTTTTATATACAAAATATATATTACAATAAGAAAAATGTGTGTTTAAAAATAAAACTGAAAAATAAAATGTAAAACTTATAATAAAAAAAGAAATTAAAAGAATTAACAAAGCATAATATTTTATATTACAAATAAATAAAAAACATAAGTTATATATTTAATATAAAATAATATAATATAATATTATAAATAATATATTATTTAATTAATTAATTAAAAAACAATATTAATAAATAAATAATTAAATATAATAATATTATATATTGGTAATTAATTAAATATTAATTATAATAAAAATATAAAATAATTAAATTAATATAAATTAACATAAATTAATTAAATAAACAATAAATTAAAATATATTATATAATAAAACAAAAATAAATTAAATTATATAATAAAATAAGAAATAATTATAATATATTAATTAAATAATTAATAAATAAAAATAATTTAATTATAATAAATAAATTAAAATATATAATATAATAATGAAATTAAATATTTAAATTATATTAATTAAATAATTAATATTTAATCTATAATATTATTTAAATATATATTAAATAATTAATAAATACATATTAATTTATTTATAAATACACATATATTATATTTAATTTATATTAATTAATCATTTTAATTATTTATTTAAATAATTAATATTTATTTTATTAATATTATTATTTAATTATTTATTATATACCATTTTATTTATATTATTAATTATTTATTACAGTTTTATATTAAAATATATTTATTAAAATAATATATTATTATTTAATTAATTTAAATTAATATTTATATATAAAATAATATTAATAATTAATTATTTATAATATATTATATATTTAATTTAAAATAAATATATTAATTAACTAATATAATTATTTTATATATTATATTTAATTTAAATTTAATAGTTTAATTAATTAATATAATTATTTTATTATTATTTATAATTATATTCTTTAATTTATTATAATATATTAATTTTTAATTATATTAATTATATATTTTATAATATTAAATTAAGTATTATTAATATATTTATTTTTATAATATTACATTATTTTATTATATTAATAATATTTATTTAATTAATATTTATATTAATAATTTTATTAGACATAATTATATTGTTATTAATATATAATTAAAATATATTATAATTTAATAATTTGCCTAAAGAATAAAAATAAAATTACCTAAAAATATATATTTACTGTATAATATTCATTATAATTTAATATTTAAAGAATTTTAAGAAATAATATTACTAAAGACAATATAAACAAAATGTATATATTTATGTTAATTTTAATATATACTATACATGCATTAATTTCACACAAAATTTTATGTTAGTAATTTTATTTTCCAATCCATTATGTTGTTATTCATATATACTAGATAAGCATTCTATATTTTATCAAAAATTTATGTCTAGTTAATAAAACATTCCAAATACCCATAATTATACATTCGTGTTCAATGCTTATATAAGTTTTAACATTACAGTATTTTTATTCATATTACCATACTAGCTATAAAAGAGGAAAATCAATATAATTATATCGATAATTGTCTTTCATTTATGTTTGGTGTGCAAATTGTTTTATTATTTTTATAAACAATCTGTTAACGAATGTTATTTATATCATCTGTAATGATATACTTTCCCGTGATGGTTATTGAACAACCCACAAAAACTTAATAGTTTAATGTATGGTTATATAGGAAACGAATCCGAATTATTATTACACATCAATTTCTTTAAATTTATGATTATAATCTTTGATATATTATTTATATACCATTAAGATTATCAAACTTATAGTATGAATTTGTAAAATCATCATATTCCACGTGAAATATAATGCGAGAAATACACAAACACATTTTGGGGTTTTTAAATAATTAATATTACTATATATGCATTTTGTTATTTTGTAGTAAAACATATTTTATTATATACATTTTTTTAAATTCAAACCCTCGTAAAAAGCAAATAACCTACAAAAAGACAATTTCATGATACCCCATAATTTAATTTTGAATGTATTAACTAATGAATTCATGTGAAATATAAAATGAAAATGAATAAATATAATTCATAACGTAAAGAAATGTTATATTCATGCAAATCCTACGATAAAAACATAATTAAGGCAATAAATAAATGCATTTCTCAGCTCATTTTATGAATTTTTCATCTTTTATAATTATTCCCCTATTCAATACAGTTTTGGGAATAAATATAGTTATTTTTATGTAACTGTATTATTTAGAATATACTATTTTTATTCTTAATTGTACTTTATAAAAGCAATGAATTTAAAACCCCATGGTGAAATTATTAGTATTATCACAATAGAAATTAATTGTATCATAATTTGCAAACTTATACACCTATTGATATTTTTTTCATTATCTTAATGCTATAATTTTTATTATGCGAATTTGCAATCAATGAATATAACAAAGAAGACACTAAACTATAAATCATCATGTTTTTTCCCCATAAAACAAGACAAATTATAATCCTTCAAGTAATGGATTAATATTTTTGCAACAATGTTAAGGGGTAATATGTAATATAAATATCCTTATATCAGTTTTTGGTTTTCAATTATTGAAATTTTTTTCGTTATAGTTTTCTTTTCATGAATTTATCAAATAACATCATTGTTTTCTAAACCTCTTAATGTAAAAATATATGTAAAATTATAAATAAAATTTCATAACCCAAAAAAATGAAACAATTTTACAAGTTTAAAATAATCATCTAGAGATAATTATAGATATGCTAAATATATCATTGTGTAACCATTTGCGTGATTTTTAGCATAGACAATTCATCAAATATTATATTTTCATCTATTTGTATAAAATGAAATACAAACACATTTTTTGCTTTTACAAAACCAAATGTGTCATATGTAAATATATAACCAAAAATGAATAATTAAAGTTATCGTTGTAGTCCCTTTAGGATTTCTAAAGTTACATGTGTTTTTATTTATGTATTATTGTATCCATATAATTTAAAAGAAAGAAATTAAGTTAAACTAATAAATGTGAGAAATGTCTATTGTAGCTTTAAAGCAATTATGATGTATAGGTTTTATAAAAAGCAGAAACTAATCATCTTTTAATATTTAAAATAAAATATGAATTACATATTATTAGTTTTTCTTTGAGTTATTGATATGACACTAAAACTTTAATTATTTTATTGTTCCTAAAATGTTTATTATATACAAAATATTATTAACAATAGAATATGTATTTATGAAAAAACTGTAAATGGGATGTATCTCAGGAGGTTGTAACACTCTCCATAAAAATATAAAAGTAGTATATTTTATTTTTGCGTATAGATTATTTTTTGTAAATAAAATATGTCCAATAGGTTATCATTTGAAGTGCCCATTTTATAATTTTCTCTTTCTATTATTAGCTAAGTATGACATGTCTGAAATAAAATAGACAATGTATAACCTTATATGCATTTAAAGTTTAATACACTAAAATATCACTAAATTTGTTATTAGTTAAAACTAAATTAGAGTAGTTGAATAAACACAATTTAAATATATTTTTTGTCAATATATGTATCTTTAAAGGGTGGAAATAATAATCTTGCTGACAAAGGTCATACTTATACAAAATGTTTAATAACATTTCATAGAAAACGCATTTTTTATTTATCATATACAAATGTAAATATTAATAAAAATGAAAATATATTATTGTTCATGTTATCACATAAAATGAGTTTAACAAAAATATGTCTAGTACGTTACTGACTATTTTTGGATACTTTAAACCATCTTATTTTACATTATATATATTAATATGTTGAAATACACACTCTGAAATAAATATTTTGATTCCTATGAATTAGTGAAGTTACAATATTATGGAGAATGTAATTATAGAATTATATAAAGTTAAATGAATTATTAAAAGTATATTCAATGAAATAATGAAAAGTCATTTGGTTGCATAACTATCGAGCACAATAGTATAAACTTTTTTACATAAAAAAATGTAGACTGCATGTTATGACATAGTTATATGTGTATTTTAATTTTAATTATAAATTTAAGTATATCTATATATTGATATTATATATTATAAGGAAAAAAGTCCTTCAGAGCATATGTTTAATGATAAAATTACATGTATTGTCTTTATATATAATTTCATAATTTACACATTATATTAATTTATTTGTATATCTTGAATGTAGTAATAATCCTAGTTATTATCATATTAATTCATTTAATGGACATTATATAAAGTTGTACTGAAAATACATTCTGAATGAATAATGTTGAGTAACTGACTCCGCTTTTTTATCCAAATTTATAAATAACTTCTTTATTTAGTATTATCACCAAGTATCATACATTGAGTTTTTTAAAGTTACATATCTATATAATTTAAAATGAAATACATATATATGTATTTTTTTGTATGCTTCGTATTCGATGATAAATTAGTAAAATACCATAATGTATTTTAGTATATCTTTTAGTCTAATTCGCATACAGATTTATATTTACATTTCTTGAACATATAAAAGAAAATTATATTTTTAATGTATATTTTTATATGATTTATGTGTAAATATTTTTTCTTTTAAGTATGTTAAAGGTAATAACTGAATAGATTTATTCTGCAACTTTCTTAATAAAATGCTTAAAGTGCACCCTTATAAATATTTTGATATTGTTAAAAAAAAAATTAATAAAATATTTAAATAATATAGCTATACAAATATATTTAAGATTAATTATTATTTGTATTTTTTTGAATACTAAAAAAATATATAAAATGATATTACAATGATAAAAATATTTGAAATATTTTTTAGTAATATTCAAAAAAAAATTTTATAACTTTTTAGGAGTGTATGCATATTATTTAAAAGGTATAAAATTATAATAAAAGAAACAATTGACAATAATTATTAGACAAAAAACATTTCCTATTTGTTAATTAAATAAAAATAGCGTTTAAGGATACTTTTTGGTATTTAAATATTCCACAAAGTTATAACTATAAAATATTATATATATATGTAATACCATTATTTTGTTGTCTAAAAAACTTCCATGTAGATATATGGATGCACATATCGTTTAGTATATAGTTCATTATATTCCATAATGTATTACCTATTAAAAAATACATTAAACTTTGATAGCTTTAAGAATATAAAACTCGATTTAATTAACAAAGTCGAGACATCTGATATTTCAAATTCACATGAAGAAAATGAAGTATTTAATTTTTTAAAAGATAAAGAAATATCTGCCGAAGAATTAAATCTCAGTAAACAAAGAAATTTAAAAAATACAGTTTCAATGGAAAAAAAACTAAAGCATATCAATAGTTTGAGGAAGTATTTAAGTGATATAACAAATATAAGATATAATGAAAAACCAAGTTCACATAAAAGGAAAAAGAAAGCTCTCAGTGAAGGAAATATAAACGTATGTTCAATATCAGAAGATTTCTATAATTATGAAAACAAAACAACTCAAATATTAAAGAACAAAACAAATATGAAAACTGTAATATTGCATGATATGCTCTATGAAACTTCACATAAAAAGATAGAGAAAAATGGATTTATAAAAAAACAATTTATTAAAAACTTCTTATTGAAATATGTTATGAAAAAATGTAAAAACAACACTATGAAATGCATTTTAATAATAAATAGAATCGTAATAAATGGTAAATTAAACATCTATATTCAGTGTTGTAACAAATTCAATATTGGAAAAGATAACAACAGTAAACATGCAATGGTTTATTTAGAAAAAAATACCTACCAAATGTTAATAAAAAAGAAATTAAATTTTATAAAAAATAATAGGAAATTGCAAAGTTATCTAAAGAAATTACTTCTTGAAAGAAATAACATTAGAACTAATCAAGTTAGATATGCTATAAAAGAAATATATTTAAAAAAAAGATTATGCTTAAAAAATGTCAATTGTATTTTCAATAAACATGGAAAATATTTGAATAACAGTATAAACAGCCATGAACATATTGATATGGTGAAGGAAATAAATATAACACCTTTCCTTATGGATAAACAGGTACTTTTATTTATTCATTTTTGTATATCTATGCATATGGAGAAAATAGAAGTTTTAATTCACTATTTTTCATTTTTTGCAGGAATTACATGTGTACAACCAAAATGAAATTAGCAACGATATGTATAAGCTTGATGTAGAACATATTTATGGAAATGGAAATAATTTAAAAGCTCAAAATCCTACTAACTTCATAAATATAGACATAAATAGTAATCAAGATGATATCAGTAGAATTAGGTTGTTTAAAAAGTGTAGTAAATCTTTTGAAGTAAGTAACTTAAAAGACAGTATAAATACAAATACGTTCAATCAAAAAAATATAAATTTAAGCATAATAAGAAGAATGAGCACTAATAATCACCGGATAAATAAAAACCATGTAAAAAAAAATAAAGATAAAAATATTCATTTTCTTAGTAACAATATAAACTTTTATGAAACCTTAATTAATCAATCAAAATCCAAAGAAAACAGTTTTATAAAAGATAACACATTTTCTGATAAAAATATAATTCAAAATCAAGAAATTAATGAAATAAAGGAAAAAATTAAAACAACATTAATAGGTTTAAACAATATTAAAAAAAATAACTATAAATTAAAATTCTGTCTTGAAAAAGAAATAATTGATAATACAATCCATCATAATGAATTAAAAAAAAGTATAACTTCTCTTTTCAATGAAAATACGTTACAAAATAAAAATGAAAAAACTGTAAAACATCCTAAAAATAAAAAAAAATCAATAAATACAAGTAATAGTAAACAAAAATATATGGAATTAGTTGTAAAAGAAAATGAGGAATATACAAATAATGGAAGCAACCAAATTGTTAACGTAAATTTGCAAACAAATGCAGATTGTACATATAATAAAATAAAAAATGAAAATAAAGATTGGGAGAAATATATAGAAAACAAAATAGATGAACAGGAAATTCTTTTTAACAATTTCAATGCTGATGAGTTTGTGGAAAGAGAATCTACACAATTAGAAAGAGGACAACATTTAAAAGAAACAAATAATAAGATAAATAAAAAGAAAACAAATATACTCAATAAAAATGAATTAAATGAAAATAACTTTATCAATAAAAGGAACATACATGGTTCTGAATTTGTTTGTGAACAAAAAGGTGATATGATAAAAGATGGTGAAAGAAAATTATATAATAAAATTGAAGTAAATCCAGACAATAATTTTATAAATAAATTAAAAAACGACAAAAAAGAAGTTATGGATAATTTTGAAAATTATGAAAAAGGAATTACACATGATAATATGAGAAATGCTGAAAATGAATATCTAAGTTTTGAATATAAAGAGAAAGACACGTTAATAAATAATATAAAAAATAATAATGATATAACAGAAAATACGGTTAGTTCTAATAATTTTGCAAGTTTTACTTCTCTAAAAAATGTGGTGCCAAGTTCATATAAAACCACAAAAAAAGAGTTTGATATAACAAATGTAAGATATATCAAAAAAATAATAAATTGTGAAATATATATAAATAGTAAATTTGAAAAAATAAATGAAAGGAATAAAAATGCAATAAATATAATTGAAAAGTATTTAAATAACAGAGATAGAAAAGCACATATAGACTTCACAAAACAAAAAGAGGGGAAAAAAACATCTTTTAAAACAAATTATATATTTGAAAATACACAAAATGAAAAAGATGTTAAATTATTACCAAACTTATATGATCATTATGCATGCTTATTATTGAACTTAAAAAATTCAAAAGTTGTATAAGAATGTTTACTAATATTTTTGGTTATTAACCGTATTTGTCAAATTTGTTATAAAATTATATGTACATGCATGTTTTGTACTCATTAAAATTAAACACGTTTTTCGTTATTAGTATTTATTTTTTGCATATTATAAACTTTGTTAAGTTTTTTTTTTTTCGAATTAACACTTAGACATTTGAATATTTGCTTAATTACTCATATAATTTGAAAACAATTTTTGTTTACCCAAGTTATTAAACATATGGGCAACATTATAGTTGTGGTTTTGTGAGCATAAACCATATATATATTCTATTATATACTAAAAAATAAGTATAATAATTTACATATACAAAATTAATTAAAAATAGAGATCGGAATTTAAAAAAATTATATAAACTAGTTTAAATAAATGTATATATGTACATTTTGTTTTATTCTTTTTTCATGAAAATTTTATACTTCATATTCTTAAGACACGCTCCCATTATTTAAGCTAGATATATTTTTGTGTTTAAGGGGAAGCAAATGCCAAAAGAAATATAAAGACAATTATTTGAATATTAATTTTTTATATGCATGTTTTAAAGAAAACAAAAAAAGCTGGAAAAAAATCACAAAACAAAAGAATAAACATTTATTTTTGAACATATTATGTTCTTGAAATAAAAGTGCCGATATTCTAATTATATGTGGGGTTGTCTTACTTTTTAAAGAAGAAATGCTAACCTTATTGTATATGCTTGATGTTTTATTTTTTAAAAGAATTATTTTAATATAAAAAATAGCAACCTATGTAAATATATATGCATGTTTCATATAGTTTATTAAAAATTTTTTACTCATAGTTTGATATTTCTTTAAGATTGAAATTAAAAATATGTAAATAATATATGCTCGTTAATTTTGTTATATTTTTTATTTATGATTGCTGCAATTTTTTTAGAATTTTGTGTTTTAGTTTAGGAGAATATTGTTTAATTTTATTTATCAATTTTTTTCGCAATCATATAAATATTTTATGGAATTATTATATTACCGAAAAAAATAGTACCACAGATACATATTGCATATCTAGTATTTTCTAATTCCATGTATATTTAGAATTAAAATAAAATCTATAATTTCTAACATTATAAAAATTAAATTTTATATTTATTTTTTTTTGTAAAAAATGTAATAATAAAGTGTAAATATTATAAAATACATTTCAACGAGAGACAATAAGCATATACATTGAGTATATATTTGCATCTTAAATTTTTTTATTAATTTCAAATGACTGTAGAATAATAATTAATACTATGTTTTTTTTTTATTTTTAAAAAATTAATAAAATATAAATTTTAGTTTTAATTTTAATTTTTATTTTTATGGTTTAGTATCTTAGTTTTATCATATTTTATTTTTCACTTAATTTTGGATTCGATGAAATATTGAGAATACCCCTTGCTTTCACTTAAAAAAACTCAACGACAAAATAATAGAATTATGAAAAAATGGATAGATATTATTTTTTTCCAACTTTAAAAAAGCCTTCAGGTTCTTATAATGAAAAGTATGATAAATTTAAAAATATGAACAATGCTAATATGTCAGAAAGTATAAATATAGGAAACCCATTTAGTAATCACAAATATAATTATTTATCTGAATATGATATACTTGATAATAGTAATGCTCAAATAAAATATCCGACACATTATCTTAATAATGTAAAAAATAGACTGACAAAAGAATCAAATCAATATACAGATTTTTCATGTAATACCAATTCATCTACCGCATATGACACTAATTTATATGGTAACAATTTTATGCTAAATAATCGTTACTCCTACATAAGGGCAAAATATCTCAAAGGAAATAATTATAATATTAATAACATTCCAGAAGAACAAGAAAACGACACCAACCCATTTACGGTTAATTTGGACAACTTTAATAATAAACATACAAAAAAAAATGATAATAATACTAAAGAGATAGACACATGCATCATGTTCAAAAAAAATTATACAAATAATTCTTTAAAAATAAATAAAAATATGAACAGTAATGTTTTAGAAGAATGTATTAGCTACACACCAGCTAATACTTTACCAAACTGTACATTTGATAACAAAAGTGATATTAAAATGAGGGGATACAAAAATAATTACATATATGCATATGATAACAAAAATAGTGAATCAAACTTTGAAACGAATAAATTTTATGGTGATATAGAAGCAGTTATGACATATAAAACATTTGACGAAAAAATGCAAAGTTTGGAAGAAAATAGTAATTCCCTATCAGTTTATTCACAAAAATATAATAAAGAAGTAAACGAAAATGAAAGTATATATTTAAGAAATAGTATCTCCCAATTAATAAAAAGAGAGTTATCAAACTGTAAAGAAAATAATATATTTATAAAATTTATTATGTCTGAAATAAATATAAACATAAAGATATATAAACTATTTATAATTTTGATAGTATTAATATTATTATCATTATCTAAAAATATTCAAAACTATGCAGTTGTTACTAGAAAATGTTATAATATATATGAAAGTCCATTAAAATCTACAAAAAGATTATTAAAATATATGATTATTATTTTTAAAATTATATATAAATGTTCTTTTCCAATTTTTTCATATATAATATCATTTATATTTGTTACTATTATCAGAACATTTATCCTTTTAAATATCCCTATATTTATATTCATATTATATTGGAAAATTCTAATAAAAAATGAAGAATCACATATAAAATTTTATTGTCAAACATATTTTAATATATATATGTATATTATTATGCAGGTTGCACCCATTTTTAAAAATTGTTCAAAAACACAAATATTGAGTAATTTATTGTTTTTATCATACAGACTTTATCAGTTTATTTTTATTTACATTGGTAGATTTTTTATAAAATTTTATAAGGACAATCTTTACCCTTTTACTCAGCATAAACAAGAGGACATATTGCACAAGACATAGCACACTATATACATATACCTCCATTTGTGTTTATGTGAATGTATATGTTTTAGCATTTTTCCGCTACCAACCTTAGAATGTTCATATACTCTTTCCGTATTTGATAATGTTATGACTAGATAATAGTATGTACTATTCATATACTAATGGGATGGGATTATTTTTATATGTAGTTGATTTAATTCATATAATTATTTTTGCAATGTTTTATTGTTTAGTATAAATTGAATAGTTTTTCTTTTTGTTTTTTTTTTTCTCCATATTTGTTTCTTTTATTATTTGTTCTTATATATCATTGGATACTATGTGTCACATTTTACACATTATAATGTATCAGATTTTAAATTCGACAAATTATCAAAAAAGAAAAAATATTATTTTTAATTGTGCATACATAATATATCTTATTATTTTTTTATGTTTATTTTTATATTTGCATAATGTTGTATCTTTAATTAAGAATAAAAAATAGTATAGGGAACAAATTAAAAAAAAACTCTATATACATGATACACACATATATAGTGATGTATTATGTATAGCTAGCGATTTGGCTTTTTAATTTTTTAATTTAATTTTTTTTTTTACAATTTTAAACTATGTAAAAATATAAAACTTGTTATTTCAAAGATTTCAAAGATTTCAAAAATTCAAAAAGCACAACATGGATATTCAATCGAATATTGTAAACTCCATGATATTGTCATTAAAAACTTGCAAAGATAAAAACAAATGTAATTTTTTCGCCATTTCATTTGTTTAATTTGTTATATATTCCTCTTGCTTATATTTATACACACTTTTAATTATTATATATAAAAAAACATTTATTTTTTTATTCAATTTCGTTCGTAGATATATTGCTACTAAATGAATTCCTCTCACTTTTTCCATTACATGCTGAAAAAAGTTTAAAACTATGCTTAAAATCAAAAATAAAAAAGTATACACTAATAAAAGAAAAACACCAAAATAGAGAATATTATCCACACCAACATTTCGCAAAACTAAATAGGGAAAGATATTCTAAAAAAACAGACTCATGTTTTAGTGATGGAGCTTATAATATTACTAGAAAAAAGGCAAAAGAAAATTTAAGCAAAATCAAAAAGAAAAAGACAAAAATAAATTTTTTCATAGTTTCGGGAGATAACCAAAAATATATAGTATTAAAAAACTCTTGTTCATGTTTTTATTTTAAAGAAAAAGTATTATGTGATAGTCGTGACGTATTATGCAAGCATATTTTATCTGTTATCTTAGCAGAATGTTTTAATAATTACACACAGTTTTTTTTAGATTCTTCTATATTTTTTGAATATTACTTTAAAATGATGAACACTGAAACATATGACAAAATAGGTAATAAAGAAATGTGAACTTGTATTTGCATAAAAAATGTAGAAAATATTAGAAAGTTGTAGAATTTAGCCTAAAGGAAGATTTAAATCCGTCATTTTGTTTATCTGATTGTTTTATTTATACACCTTTTTTGTGTTGAAACTTTTTAAATTAGCGATAAAACGCAAAGCAATTACTAGCATGCGCTATATCAAATTTAATTAAATTTTAAATATAAATAGTTTATTAAAAAAAAAGGAAATGAAAAACATATACGCACGTACATATATATATGAGCATACGCATGTATGATATGCAAATTATGAAAAAAAGGAATACACATTTAGTTTGAAATAATGAGAAAAGTACTAATTATTTTTTGAGTAATTACACATATATATATGTATGTGGACTTTATTAAATCATTTTCTTATAAATGAATATTTAGGTTTCGTATAAAAAAAAAGCAATAAATAAACCTTGTTATTTATTAAAAATATATTATCATATTAATCTAAAAAAAAATATAAATACCCATAGAAACAAATAATATGGGATCTATAAATGAATTAAGGATAATTCGTATTCTGGATGGGATTTAAGCATGTATTAAAATTTTTGAAAAAAATATCCTAAATATATTTTTAAAAGGTACTCTATATATACATTTAACTATCACCTTTTTCAATTTACTATATCATTATCAACAAGTTTACTTATGTACATGACTAAGACTTTTTACTCTTGGGGGATAAACATGTGAACCATCTATACGATTACACATGTGCTCTTCAAGGTCCTTTCTTAAATGGTTTCTAACACTTTCATCTGTTATTGTGGTATACCATATTTCTATTCTTATATAACCATATCGTGTGGTACTTAATTTATCCACTAACCTAATTCCTGTTATTAAGTCATAATGTTTTAAACTACAACCAATAATTGCAAGAACAAGATTATTCCAAAATTCATCTATTTGGCTATATGGAAAATCTTTTGGTAATATTTTATATTCAAAATGTCCCCCTCCAGCATTGGCTGGGTCTTCCCACATAGGTTGAATATTATCTCTAAAAATCATAAGAGCATCAACAATACGAAATATTCCATCATCTGAAAATCTGGTCATACTTCTTTGTGCAAGTAAATCACTTGGTTGAGGTAATCTATTCCATAATTGCCAAAACTTTTGAACACTATTAAATTTTGCTAATGGTCTTGTATAATCCTTATAATTATTACTTTGTTTAATTTTATTATCAGAAACTTGCTCCCATATTACCCAATTGTATTGTAACAACAAGGGATTTGATAAATCGATCTTCGTAGCTTCAATTTTTTCATTTAAATCAAATGCATCTCTGCTGCTCTTATTAAAAGTTAGGTACTTCATTTTATTGAAACTTATATTTTTTTATATACACGATTTTTAGGAAATATTAATAGGTATAATATAAATATTATATTATATTCGCTAATTAGGGCTTATATGTTTGTATTTGAAAAAAGCAATAAAGGTAAAAAATAATATATCTCACATAAATAAATTAGTACCTTTTTTTCGTTTTGTTAATCTATATATATTTGAAAATATGCATACAGTCGTATATCATTACTATATATGAATAAATAATTATATAATTTGTAGAATAAATATTAAATATTTTTCTTGAATAATTGCTATTAAAAATTTTATCAAATTCTTACATTTTGGCGATCTTAAATTTTCCTCTATATCAATTAAAATAAAAATTTTCAATGTGAAAAATTATTTATGATGATTTTCGTTTATACATTATCACTTAATGTTAGTAAAGTAAAACATTACAATTTTTTATGCGCTTAAATTATTTAAAAAATTTTTTTATGGGTAAATAAAAAGGTATGGTATGCATAGCAAAATTCAGTTAATGCCCTGATGAATATATATATCACCCAATTATAATGCAAAAAAAAAATATATATATATAATATTTTTTTGTGGGGAAAATATTGCAAAAAAGGTGAATAAATATAAGAACTATAGAGAAATAAAAATGTACGATAAATTTTAATTTTATATACAAAAAATAATAATTTTTTTGTTTGTGCTATTCAATTAATTTGTAGATAAAGTAAATACTTGTTTATGTATATATCGTGAAAAAATTGGCATATATCAGCGATATACCTCAATTTGTGTTTTTTTTCATGTATAAAAACCTGATACACTAAAATTATATATGAAATGGTCTATCAATATATATTAAAAAATTTGTAATAATGAATATAATTGTACTATGAAAAGTAAATTTGATAGAAAAAGTCATTATTATAGAAACAACAATGTAATAAATATGCAAATAAGAACATTTTTATTTTTAAATTTAAAGAAATGCAAAATATACACTCTTCACTTCTCTGTGTAAATAAATATAGAAAATACAATAAATATGTATATATTTTTTAATATATATATGCATACAATTGAATAAATGCCCTATATATTAATGCTACTTACATTTTTCCTACACTTTCACATCGTAGTGCATATATGTAAAAATATCAAAATATAGCTCTAAAAAATATATCCAATAATTCATAAATACATTCATTCAAAATATGTATGCATTTTTTAATTTATATTTAAAGGGGAAAAGCCCACTTAAAAAATTGAGATAATGCTTATATTTTATGTTAAAAATATTATATTTAATCATAAGGCGTCAAATAAAACAACTTGTTTTTTAAAAGGTTATTTCATTTGTTTAACATATTTATCAAAAAAAATGATAACGTTTAATCATATAATTAATTTCCTATTTCAAATAAAGAATTATAACTACATATAAATATATTTAGTATATATCGAGGCAAGGAAAGACATGATTATAATGCATCATTCTCTTCCAAATATTATATATATTATATTTTTATAAACTTGTATATGAAAATATGTGTATTTTGTCTTAAATTTAAATAGGTTTAATAACCATAGACACACTATTTTCAATGAAATTATTAGTTTTAATGCCCAAATGCGTTAAATTGGTCTAGTAAACAGGACAATGTGCAATTATTATTATAAATAGTAGTTGTCTTATTATTATATATACATTAGATAGTCTGTTCACACCAAAGGAACTTATCAATGCTATATGCATAGACATTTGTTTTTTTACTATTTATGCAAAGTGTATGTTGTCATTAGGACGTTTCCAATTGAATTATATAAGACAAGTATTTTAGTGTATTATATTGTTAATTGTCTACTTAATATTAAGGACATAATTCAACTATATTTTTTTTATAACATTTGAAAACATACACACTTTTTTAAAGTAACTATATTGGCCTTAAATTAAATAACTATAATGCTCACTGTTATAGCTTGAAAAAATAAAAAAAATAATAACTGATAAATAGCTAATCATATTTTATATTCATAATTTAGCTATGCTACTATGTAAAATAAGCTTTATATGTAAATAAAATTATTTTATATTTTTTTTTTTTTTGTAAAGGATAAAATAGCTAGTCACGATTTAATAGTTGTACAGCATGAAACATTTACTAATACAAAAAACAACTCTCATTTTAGCTTGACAATGAAAAAAATATTATGAAATAATGTATTACGGTATGAAAATTATGAATACGCAAGAAATAATTTACAAAAATTTAGCTATATAGTTAAGTAGCTATTTAGCTACCTGACTATTTAACTAAAAAAATTGTATTAGCTACAATATAAATTATGTATTTAATTTAATTTTATTTTATTTCCAAAAAAATATATATATAATTTATTGTTTGTATTTTATTTATATATTTTTAATTAAATTTTTTATTAAATTTTTTATTTAATTTTATTTTATTTGTGTAAACTTTATAAATACTGTTGTATTATTTAAATTTCCGTTGTTCTACATATTTATAAATTTGTTATATATAATGACAACCATATATTTATTTTCTACAGTTTTTTTTAATACATAATATATTTTTTTTGTCTTTTTTCATATTTCATAAGTTTAAGATTTTTTATTATTACCTTTAATATAGCTTTAAATATATATTTTTGTTTCGCTATCTGAGACACCTTATTGCTCATATTTTTTTATTCTTTAATTATATTTCATTTTACATATTATTACACATATATTTTTTCCGTTTATTTATTTAAATGTAAGGCCCTTCAAAAAAATAATATAAAAATAGAAATATAATCTATTTTAAGTACAAATCGAAACACAAATGAACAAAAAATTTGTGTTAGCATTGTCTTATTTAGTACTTTGTGTGCATTTTATTATAGCAAGCACAAAAGGAAACGAAGATGAATTTAACGGAGGCCAAATTGTAAGAGATTCGTTTCTTCAAAAAAGTTTATCAAGAAACCAACCGCCACCATGTGTAGGTGATGCGTGTCTTTGTCAAAGTTATTACGATTTAACTTTGATTTTAGATGAATCGGGGAGTATCAAAAAAAAAAATTGGGAGAAGTATGTTGTTCCATTTACAGAACAAATTGTAAAGGGTTTAAAAATAGGCGAAAATGATATTCACGTGGGAATTTTACTATTTGCCTTGAAAAACAGAGATTATATTACTTTTGACAATGATATACGATACAAAAAAACTGAACTTTTGAAAAAAGTAAATGATCTAAATGACGATTATCGTTCAGGATCAGACACATATATTTTAGAAGCTTTAAAGTATTCATTGAAAAATTATTCATTGAACAAAAATGCAAGGGATGGTGCACCAAAGGTAACCATACTATTTACCGATGGAAATGATAGACATGCATCTAAGTCTCAATTTCATAAAATGCATTCCGAATATCGAGACAATAATGTAAAATTGTTAGTTTTGGGTGTTGCAGCTGCAGAAGAGAAAAAATTAAAAGTTATAGCTGGATGTGAGGAGAAGGCCAGTTGTCCAAGTGCTATGAAAGCAGAATGGGAAACTATAAATAACATAACAAATAAATTAACTAATAAAATATGTGATACAGAATCTGAGTCCAATGCAATGCCAGAACCATCCGAACCAACTCCATGTATTGGGGATGAATGCTTTTGCAAAGATTATTATGATTTAACTTTAATTTTAGATGATTCAGTAAGCATTACAGTATATAAATGGAACAAAGAGGTTATTCCCTTTGCAGGAAAACTTATAAATAGTTTAAATATAAGTAAAGATAAAGTACATGTAGGAATTATGCGTTTTTCAAAAGACGTAATAACTGATGTTGATTATAGTCAAGATACACGATTTATAAAAAGTGATTTGATAAATGTAGTTGAAGATCTAAATAAAAAGTATAGATATGGGTCACGTACCAATATTGTGGATGCATTAGATTATTCTCTAAAAAACTTCACAAGACATCCAAATAGTAGGCAAAATGCACCTAAAGTAACAATACTTTTTACTGATGGAAATGATACTTCTAAAACGTTAGCAGAAGAACGTTATATGGGAATATTATATAGATATGAAAAAATAAGGTTAATTTTAGTAGGAGTTGGCCAAGCATCTCCACTTGATTTATACGCATTAGCGGATTGTGAATATGGTAAGGATTGCCCACAAGTTATAGAATGCAAATGGAACGAGTTAACGGGTATAACACCAGTTGTTACAGACAAAATATGTGATCTCGAATCACCCGTTGTCCCCGACACACCTGTTGTTCCAAATCCATCTGAGAACCCTGACGTACCTGTTGTCCCCAATCCATCTGAGAAACCTGACATACCTGTTGTTCCAAATCCATCTGAGAAACCTGACATACCTGTTGTTCCAAACCCATCTGAGAACCCTGACACACCTGTTGTTCCAAATCCAGATAACGCCGTATCTTGCCAAAATGAAGAGGATTGTTATTGTAAAGATTTTTATGATGTTACATTAATTTTAGACGAATCCGCAAGTATAGGTGAATCTCGATGGACTATGGAAGTTATTCCATTTGCAAAAGATGTTATAAACAATTTAAATATAGGCTATAATTCAGTACATGCAGGAATTTTACTTTTTTCTCATTACGCTTTGGATCTTGTTCCATTTTCCGATGAAGCACGATATAATAAGAATAGACTTATAAACAGAATAGATAGTTTAAAAACAAATTATGGAAATGGACATGAATCATTTATTGTTAAAACACTAAAGTATGCATTATATAATTACACAAAAGCCTCAGATAGAACTAATGCACCTAAAATAACAATGTTGTTTACTGATGGCAATGATTCTAGTGAATCCGATATTGAAATGTATAATATCGGATCATTGTATAGAACAGAAAGAGTAAAATTATTAGTAATAGGCGTTTCTATGGCTAGTGAAAGTAAACTAAAGCAATTAGTAGGTTGTGCACAAGATGTACCGTGCCCATTTGTTATTAAAACAGAATGGGGAACTTTAGCCCCTTTATCAGCGGCATTTGTTGACAAAATATGTGATACAGGAGCAATATTACCACCAGAAAGTAATAAACCTGAACCAGAAGCACCTGCTCCACCATGCATAGGAAATGATTGTTTTTGTCATGATATATATGATTTAACAGTAATATTAGATGAATCAGGAAGTATAGGAGCTAATAATTGGGAAAGACAAGTTTACCCATTTACTGAAAAGTTTCTTAACAACTTAGAAATATCTGAGAAGAATGTTCATGTTGGAATAATGCTATTTGCACAATATAATAGAGATTTTGTTATGTTTTCTGACAAAGAAAGTTATGACAAACCACAGTTGATGAACCATGTAAAAACCTTAAAAAAGTCTTATAAGTCAGGAGGATATACATATATAATATCAGCTCTAAATTACGGTTTGGTAAATTATACGCGCCATGGATCTAGTAGATCAGATGTGCCTAAAGTGACAATGCTATTTACTGATGGAAATAATACTGATCCAGGAGATAAATTATTGTCAGATGCAAGTTTGTTATATAAACAAGAAAATGTAAAACTGTTAGTCGTTGGTGTTGGCGCATCTACTATGGCCAACTTACGATTACTTGCAGGTTGCCACAAAACAGATGGAAATTGTCCACTTGCTACGAAAACCGAATGGGACAATCTTCAAGATATATCAAAATTAATGGCTGACAAAATATGTAATGCAGAGACCCCAGAAATTGAAGAGCCAGAATCTACTTGCCTAGGTGATGAATGTCTATGTGAGGATTATTTTGATTTAACATTTGTTGCCGTTCCATCAAGTACCAAAGACTATAAAAAGAGAAGCGGACTTATAAATTATGCTAAAAATATAATTAGCATGTTTAACATTGGAAAAAAAAATGTTCATGTATCGATTTCTATATATTTAGGAACAAAAGGTATCAATAGAGATTTCGATGATGCCATAGCATCTGATAAAAAAGGATTATTAAGAGTATTAGACCAAATGGATAATTATTTTCCTGAGGATAAAACAAACATATCTGAAGCTTTAGAAGTAGGATTAAAGCAATCATTTGGAAATGGTCATAGAGAAAAAGCCCCCAAAATTGCTTTGTTACTTACAGATAGTAATAATGATGCATATGAAAGAAGTAAACTTGAGAAAATATCAAAAAATTATACAGATAAAGGTGTTAAACTTTTAGTAATAGGGAAAGTGGATTTATCTAAGGAAATTTTATTCGTTGCAGGAGGATGTGATATAAATAATGATACATGTCCAAATGTACTTATATATAATAGTTTCATTAATGATAATAGTGTCGAAAAATTTGTAGGAGGAAACATATGTGATAGTAACAGTGGTAATGGAGAATCAGGAGTTTCCCCTTTACCTCCAAGTATTCAAGACTGTGAAGATGAATTGTGTGAAGAATGTGATGATGATACGTGTGATAACAACCCTGTATGTAAAAAAGCTATTGACATAGTTATAGCATTAGATCAATCCAGAGGAATTACTAATTTACAATGGAAAGATTATGTAAAGCCATTTATGGTAAATATAGTTAAGCAAAACTATTTATCCAAAAATAGATCACATGTAACGATAGTAAAAATGAATAGAAGCAGAAGTAGAGAACAATGGGCTTTATATAGAAAATTAAGTTATAAAAAAAATAAAATTCTTAAAAAAATCGACAGATTACGAATGTCCTATTCCAATAAAATAAAGTTGGCAGACAATTTGAAATATATAAGAACAAACACTTTTAGCAGGACCCCTGCAGATAAAAAAAAATTAATTATAATGTTAGTTGAAGGTAAATCAAATAGCGATTTAAATGACTTGAGAAGAGAAGTCGAACTTTTGAAATTAAATAAAATAACTTTATATGTATATGCAATAGATAATATTGACGAAAAGGAATATAAAATACTTGGTGATTGTGAAAAATCATCTTCTATATGTGAAAATATAGTTAAAGTATCTTGGGAAAATTTATTATCTTCTGTAGATATACATAATAAATTTATTTGCAATCAATACCCCGAAGATGCAGAATGTTCTGAATGGGGTGAATGGAGTTCATGCCCTCAATTATCATGTGATAGATCTGTTAGTAAAAGAGAAAGAAAACAACCATTTTATACAATAAAGGAAGAAGGCTATAACAGCACTGGATATGGAGATTCATGTATGGATTTAGGTTCCATAGAGTATAGATCATGCCCTATAAAAGATGAATGTAATGCTGTTTGTGGTGATTTTGGTGAATGGAGCCAATGTAGTACTTCCTGTGGAGATGGTATAAGAATAAGAACCAGAGATGTATCACCAGACAATGAAATATGCCAAACATTTAATAAAACTGAAATAGAACCATGTAATATTCAAAGTTGTGGCACTACAGAGATATGTGAAGATATTGGTGATTGGGGAGAATGGTCTTCTTGCTCAAAAACATGTGGATATTCTATTAGAGAAAGAAAATTTACAATTTTCCCAGAAAGTATAGACGAACATTCTTATTGTGAACATTTTGAGAAAATCGAGACAGAGGTATGTTCAGTTCCAAAATGTGAAAATGAAGAATGTTTTGATTGGGAAGATTGGAGTGAATGGTCAGCACCATGTGGACCCAGAAAAAGAGTTCAAAGACCCCGTTTATATAAAAAGCGATTTTCAAGTTCATCAACTATCCCTAGTCCACATATTAGAAAAGATGATAATTGTGAAGATTTTTATCAAGATAAAATTGAATATGATGACGAAACTAGTTGCCCTGATAACACATGTGGTAGCTGGACAGATTGGTCCGAATGTGATCGACCATGTAATGTTGGAGTGAGAATAAGACACTTTATTACAAATACAGTTGGTTTTAATGGAGAAAATGATGAATGTTTAGAAAGTTATAATAAAGTAGAAACTGAACCATGTTTAGATTTACCTGTATGTGATTCTGGAGAATGTAATGATTGGGAAACATGGGTTGATTGTAAAACAGACAAGGATTCCCACACCTGCCATATCCCAAATAAAAAAATCCTTACAAGAAAATTAGACTTATTAAAGAATCCCAAAACTGGTACATCACAATCTTGTAATGATTACTCTCTTTTTAGAGAAGAAGATTGCCCAACAGAAAATACTCCTTGTGTTGATGCTTTATGTAATGAATGGGATGAATGGGGAAGCTGTTCAGAAACATGTGGATTAAACTCATTCAGAATTAGAAAAAGAAAAGAGCCATTAGAGTTAATACCCGCCTCTTCAGATATCGATGGAAATGTTGGTTTAACTTGTGAAGAACAAAATGTTCGAATTGAAGAAAAACAAGCTTGTAATGTTCCTGCTTGTGCACCTCCCGTTATAGGCGGATCAAATAATGGTGAAAATGGTAGTGGAAATAGCGGTGAAAGTGGTAGTAGCAATGAGGGTTTTGGTACCGGTGAGAAAATATCAATGGCTGCAGGTATAATTGGATTAGTAGGTTTAGCAGCTGGAGGTTTAATATATGGCTATAATACATTAAATGGAGGAGAGACCCCACATAACTCTAATATGGAATTTGAAAATGTTGAAAATAATGACGGTGTAATTGAAGAAGATAACGAAGATTTTGAAGTTATCGATGCAAATGATCCCATGTGGAATTAAGAATAATTTTTTGTGAAATATGTTATATATACCCTCGTGTATATAAAACCATTTGAGAAATTTTATATTTTTTTGTGTTTTTTTGAATAGTTCACATTTGTGTGTACTATTGTATTTAATTTGACTATTTAGTTTAGAAATGTTTTTGTTTTTTTTGCTTTACTTTTGGATTGTGCATATACATTTTTTTAAGTTTCATTTTTTGTCGAATCGAATGGTATTTGCACACTGAGTAAACTCTAAATTCAAAATTTCAATGCTTAATAAATTATATATATATTTTAAATATATTTTAAAAAATTTAAAATTAGATGGAATATATAAATGTATCTATAATTATATTTTATATATTTTGATAGTTATAAGACTCGGCATTTCAATTTCCTGACTACTACCATATATTGTGTATACGCTTAAAATTGTAATTACTACTTTATGCTTTCATTAAAAGTATAGTATATATATAGGCCTTTCTAATAAAGCATTAAGTTCTTCATTCTGCAATTAATAGTCCAATTTTGGGATACAGTACTGTGTAGGATTGTATAAAGAAAAAAAAATATAAAAATGAATATGTTTTTATTTATTTATGTTTTATGATATAATTGAAAATAAACTGAGTTAAATAGCGCAAATAAAAAAGATAGAGATATAAATATATAGAATTTTTAGACAGGAAAAAATATATAATAATAATTTTTTTATAAAATTAAAAATGCATATAGATGTGTAAATGCGTATAATATGTTTGAGTCATTTATATATACATTTATTATTATATTGTCCAATAAAATGTTTAATAGTTTCTAATTTTTATTTAAGGGAGATATATAATTATATAGATGTGTATAGTGCAGGAAATAGCGCAAATTTTTTTTAAAGGGTTTTACTGCTTTTTTTCTTTATTTTAAAATAGAGAAAAAAAAATAGGGAATAGTTTTATAAAAAATATATTTCCAAAATAAATTAATTAGACATATATAAAAAGATAGAATTTACCTCAATTTTACATAAAGTATGTTATATAAAATGTTTTAGAGGAAAAAATGAATTTCAACTATATTATAAAGTCTAATGAATTAAAATATGAGAAAGGGAAAAGTAATGAGTTTTATGTTTCTTCTAAAGGATCGATAGATATTAATAATGAAAATTTTGTGAAGCATTACGAAAATTACTTAAAAAATGAAAATAAATTATTCATATATTCATGCCATCAATTGTTTGAAGCATCAAACTACAATCATTTGGAAAAAGTAAATAAAAAAGAAACATAATTTAGAAAAATTGTGACAACATCATGGTAAATTCTGATTATATATAGAAACAAGTTTACATAAGTTTTTCGAATTTTGAATTAATTTAGATTTTGTGTAATTATGGAACCAATGATGTTGTAGAGAAGTTTAATGCAAAACTATCCTGTGCTCAAGGGTACTATAAACTAAATAAAATATTTATTCTTACTTTTTTTTTCATTTTAAAATATTATTTATGTATGAATTAATTTATTTGAAGGTTTAAAAATGAATTAGTAGAAAATTACAAAATGTCTAAAGAAGATGAATATCTGGTAACATTTTTTTAAAACAAAAAATTTATATTTTCTTTTATTTTTTTGTCTCATTTTTCTATACTCATTTATTATGTTCATTTTAGGAAAATGTATTAAAGAGAGAAAAACACACAACATACCATAATATTAGACAAAAGTAATTATTCCCTTTTTATTTGTTCTGATTCTTATTAACCCATAAGAATTAATGTTTAATATATTTAATAATTTTGTCATTTTCTTACACATAACTTCAGTTGTATTGTAAAAATGGAAAAAGAGTTTAATATAAAGACTAAAGAAGAGTACGACAATTTTGAAAGACACGAAATAGTAATTAAAAAAAAAAATAATTTAGAGATTAGGTTGAAAAATATATGTGACTATAACAGTAGATAGGACATGCATATACTCCTCCTTTTCTATTCTGACTTTTAGGAAAAACAAGATTTTCAAAAAAAAAAAAAGATTGAAAATATTTTATTGGATATAATAAATGCTTCAATAAAATTAAAAAAAATTGAAGATAATTATGGGGATCATTTTTTATACGAAAAATTATTTACTTTAGAAAAAAATTTGTTTGCAAAAAAAATAAAAAACATTGATGAACATGTTCAGGCAAATATCCATTTGAATCAGACAAACAATAGAATTATTGAATATACAAAAAAAATAAAAAGTAATAACATATATTATAAAAATGAAGATAATAATGAATTAAATAAATTTATATCAACCTCTACTATTTTAAAGGATCAAAAAATAGACAATTTCTTTTTCTTAAACTTGAGAGATGTCTCTTATTTAGGTTAGACCAATCTCATGCCACTATTTCATATTTATTTATTCCATCGTCAATATATCATTATTATTGTCAAATTATTACATATTAGTTGTATGGTTTGCTTGACAAACATGAGCATGTGTCATATACTTTTAATTTTAAAGAATTGTCTTTCACTTTTTATTCCTCTATTTTTACTCCTTTCCTTGTTTAGATAAAAATAACAACATCGAAAAACGGGCATTCATAAGTCTAATAGAATATTTAAGCGCAAATTCAAATGTTTTAAACATAAAAAATAAATTTCCAAGTATCGATTTTTTGAATAAACTTTCAAACAAATTGTGGGACCGATATTTTAATTATAAAGAAAAAATATTAGACCAAATAAGTTATCCCGACTTTAATCATGTAAATGAACAAATGGTTATAAATTTTGAAAATGTAAAAAATATAGAATTTTTTAAAATAAAGCAAAGCACATTTAAATGATTGTTTTGGTTTACTTTATTTATATACCCACTTTTATTCAATGAATTTTTTTTCTTTTTTCAGACTGACAAGACTTTTCAATATTCGGCTAGTGACTATTCAGAAGGAAGTAAACAACTTTAAAAATTTCACTAAAAAATATTAACATGTTAATGCACATATTTATATTACACATATATATATATATATACCATTTTTATATTGATAGAAATAAATGGATTGGGAGTTTTGAAGTTTTTAATTTTAAACATATTCCGAAAAAGGTTTAAAAAAAAGTAGGACTAACAAAGTTAACAATTTTCACTTTGAATATATACTTTACAAAATGTGTGTCTACATTTTGTGAAGGGTTTATATTATTTTTTTTTTTTTTCGAATATTTAGCTCGATGAATTTCGGTTCAAGACTCAAAATACCTTTAAAAATAGTTATTACCGGAAAAATTAAAAAAGGTAAGATATAGCTATTTTGAAAGATTTATAGAATTATTGGTTTGTGAAAATTGACATTGTTTCTTTTTGAATATATGCAAATAACATGATAAAAATAGAAATAAAAAATAACTAAATTATGTAACATAATAATATTCAACTTTTTTTTTATATAGAAGTTAAAGTTTTAGCAAAATATTTAAAAAATAAATATTCCTTAAAGGTCTATGATTTTGATAAGATACAAAAAGAGGCTGAATATATTTGTCAAAAAAATAATGTAAATAAAAATGTGTCAGGTAAATAATGAAAAGTAAATATACCAAACAAGTTATGATTGTATATATAGAGAGTCTCCTTTTTTAAACTGTCTAATATGGATTATTTATAATGTTAAATATTTTATTCATTTTTTTTGATCAGATTTAAATGGAGAAACAAATGAAGAGGGTTGTCAAAATGCAAAATATAAAATATCCAAGAAGCTTAAGAAAATAATAAATAAATTAAAACAAGAGGAAATAAGTGACTATACTAAAGACATACTTTATGTTGATTTATTATATTATCGAATAAAATATGACAATGATATATTTCTTAATATCAATAAAAAATGCAAAAAATATAATGGATATATTATCATTAATTTTTTTTATTCACTAAGACAGTATATACTTTATGAGCTTAAATTCAAGAACCGCTTTTTTTTAAATAATTTTGTCCATAATAATTTAGATATAGTTAAAAAGGCTCGAAGTTTGCTTGAATTGGAAACGACATATCTTAAAAAAAATGAAAACAAGGAAAATGTGATGGAGGAAAATGGTCATGCCTCAAAAGACATAAATAGGGAGGATGAAACAAGCAAAGATATTGCAAAAAATAATAAAAGAAAAAAAAATAAATTACAAAAAAAGTTAAATTCAATTATGAATGAAGAAAATGAGATAGGAAACCAAAGTAATGATAGCTACATTAATTATATTGAAAAAAAGAATATTTTATTTTTTTCTAATTTTATTTGTAAAATTTTTGATATAAATAAAATGAAAAATAAAGACAAATTTGAATCAATAGATATGCATTTCCATATAAATATAAATAAAAGAAAAATGAACAAATATTTGTATAGATACTTTAATAAAAATAATATATATTATTCTATAAGTTGTCATAAATGTGAGGATGTGTGTGAAGATAAAGACAAATTTGAATTTGGATATGAAGGAAAAAATGAAAATCCAGACCTTCATTTACGTATTTATTTAAAAAGGCTAACTAAAATTGGGATAGAAAATCAACATGTTTCAAATATAGAAACAAAAAAGAAATATATTATGATAAAGTGCAACATTGTTTTATTATGCAAACATTTAAAAAAAAAAAAAAATATAAAAAAAAAAAATGAAGGAAAATGTAGCTTTTTAAAATTAGAAAAATATTATGAAGAGAAAAACAAAGTAGCAAAATATTCGTATCCATATTTAATCAAAAAAAATTTCCAATATGATAAAAGTTATGTTGAAATAAATAAATTTTTAAAGAGTTACACAAACTCTCCAAGAATTTATGTTTTAAAAAAATATATTTTTAAATATTCAAGTAAAATAATAAAAAAAGCAATTATTTCATTGAAAAAGATTTCTAATGATTGTGGAGAAAGACAGGAGTTAAAAACAAGTATAGATAACATTGTAGATAAGGATAAAATATATAAATATGTAAAACGAATAAATATAGACAAAAATTTAGTGAACTATTTTAGAGAGCGATATTTAAATATAATAAGATCGTACATAATACAGTTGTTTAATTTATTTGCTTGGGAAGAAAAATTTGAACAAAATATAAAAAAAAATATAAAACATATAAAAAAAAATGTCTATTCATTTATAGATTTTATAGATATGCACAAAATTAATGATGTTATAAAATTACAAAACAATATGACAAAAATAGGAATACAAAATGATAAGAGTAAAATGTTAATGCTTAATATGGTGATAAATATTCAAAAAAAAATATGGATAAATATACTGAAAGCTAAAAATAAAAATTATAAAAAAAAATATATATATATTCAAACTTGGTTTTATAGACAATTAATTTTTTTAACATTTTTAAAATTTAATCAAATTAATATAGAACATAAATTATACACCGATTTACAATTTTTTGTTCATGAGTTTATTTACTCTCTATTACATTATGACAATATAATGTTGTGTAAAAATGAAGATCGAAATAAATTTTATGTTTTTAATTATTTCCCAAAAAATATAAAAGAATTATTTATATATGAAAATGGTAATTATCATTTTCCTTTTTATAATTTAATGAAGAAAGATAGCACCAAATTTTTTGTAGACATACCTGAAGATAACCATAATAAAAAATCCAACAAGCCAAACAATTCTGAAAATAAAAATAATAATATAAATCAATATTTAAAACATGAACAAAGTTATATATTTTTAGCAAAAGAATATAAAGCTATAAGTAATTTTATTTTTTATTATAAACTTGATGAAATAATTAATAATTCTATAATTTCCTTACGAAATAAAATATATATTTTCCAAGACATTAATAACAAAATCAATGCATTTGTTACTTTACATTATACATGTGTTTACAACCGATTGAATTATGTGTGTGACTTGGTTAGAAATTATATACTAGCATTTAAGCCAATTCCTAGTCACTTATTCGATACATTAAATGGGAACTTTTATAATAAGCTCGATGATGTTACAAAATTAGAAAATGAAATATCGTTCAAAGATGGTGAAGAAAAAAGTGATTTTCAAAAGGAAAAAAATATTAACATGAAAGCCAAAATGGGAAACGAAAATGAAAACGATTTGTATATCACCAATGAAGAAAAATATAGTTATTTAAATGGGGGAGAAAAAAAAAGAATAAAATATGCATATATATTCATACAAAATATTCTAAATTATATATTTATTGAACATTATTTCCCAATTATATCAAAACCTACTTTGGAAAATTTTATTATATGTAGTTTGAATTTTATAAAAAATAAGTCCCAAAAAAAAGACGCTTATTCATTTTTTGCTTATAACCTTTTAAAAATATATTTTAAGAAAAACAAAATTATAGACATAAATATATTTTATCTTCCAGAGTCTATTAAAAATGCTAATACATTGAAAGTGTTTCCTCAAAATGGTAAGGAGTTGAGTCAATATATTTTTGTTCTAGACTTTTTCTTTTTCCTTCTTTTTTTTTTTTTTAATTCAAAGCATAATGGAAAAAACAGCCAAAAAATGGTTAGTTAAAAAAAAAAAAAAAATAGCTAGCTAATTTAAAATAATGCACACACATTTTATATTTCTAATTTTCTACAATTTTTGAGAGAAAAAATTATAATGAGGATCTCAATCATTTTTGCATACTTTTATCTGTGTTCTCTTTGTTGAATATTCCTTGTGGATATACATTCTTTAATAATTATTTTTTATAAATTGTTTCATTTATTTTTATGTATGGCTATAATTACGGCATGCATATTAAAGCGACAATGTTTGTGTTGTTACAATTTGCAGTGGTTACATTTTTTTTTCACAACACTTACAATATTTACAGATTTTGCAGAACTATTTAAACGTTTTGGAGGAAAAAATGGATAAGGAAGGAATAATGAAAAAATGTGAAAAAATAAAGATATTAAGAAATTGTCTTTTTTCATATGAGGAACTAGTAAAACCTAAAAATGTTACATTCACAGATAGGGATAATATACAATCAGGAGAAATAAATGTAGAAAATAAAAGTAAAAAATTATGTATATCATTTGATGAAATGGAAAAATCTAAAATGAATTTTATTGATACTGATTGTATTTGTATTGAAGAAAAAGAACAAAATTTGGAGGGCTTGGAATATTTCAATTTTCAAGAATTTAGCAACTTATGTATATTTAACATTTTCTTGAATAAAAAAAAAGAAAAAAAAAATTATAAATATGAAATATTTTTACTGAACAAGTTTGTTTTTAGGTTTTTATTCACATTTAGTCAAATGCCCTATTTTTATGAAAATGTTAATGTTTATATAAAAAATTATTTATTTAAAAAAAGTTCAAATTTTTTGTCTTTATTTGAAAAGTGTGTGCAAGAAAAAGTTGAGACAATTTCCAAGAGTAACAGCAATGCTGAAAAAATATACAAAGCACATGGGTGTGAAAAAAAAAAAATAAATACTTATATGTCATGGAATACAAAAAAAAAGGTAATCAGCAATAAAAATATCGTTAAAAAGTTGCATTTGTTTTGGTGCTCTGTATTTTGAGGAATAACTAGTATTCTTCATTATGCAATTGCTCATGCACAAGCATATAAATCCATTCTTGTAATAGTATTGTAAATATCTGTGTGTATAAACTTTTTTCTGTATATATTTGCAGATAAAGGCCAGAGATATATTGATATTTTTTTGTAATAATTATAAATATATTTTTAAAAAAAAAAATTGTATAAATAAACTGGAGTAATTATACAGCTTGAAAATAATATTTAAAAAAAAAAAAAAGTGAAACATTAAATTCGATAATGATCAAATATGACAACATATAATAGAAATAAGAAGAATTAGTAAAATATAATAAAACAATTATAATATTCTTCGTTTAAACAAAGTATATATCATATCTATATTTTCTTTTTCTTCTTTTTTTATATGCATACTTTCTTATATCTTTTGCTCATACATAAAATAATATAACAAATATATATGTATGTGCATGAAGAAAATATTTTTCCAGAGAAAAATAATTTAAAATAATGTTTCATCAAAATTAAAAAATGTGGTTGATTCTAAAACACGCTGATCATATTTATTAAAAAACATTTCAACAAAATTATAAAAATTTGTTATATATGGTGATTTTTCAAAATAACTTTTTAGATAATTAAATATTCCAAATTTCGATTCACTTTTAACTTTTTCATTATTTCCAAATATTTCAAAAACTCCTTTTTTATTTTCAGTAGCATAATTATCATTTTGATTAAGCCCTTCTTTATTAGTTTGAGTTTTGTTAGAATTTTCCACATCATTTACTATATCCCCAAAATTGTTTATTGAGTTATTTATAGTATCACTATAAGATTTAGGGATAGCATGCTGTGAATTTTCTTCATTTTTATATATGCTTGTGTTATGGGTATTAAAAAATTCTGAATTTTTATTATCGTCAGTAGGATATAATGTATTATATAATCTATTATTATATCTCTTGTTTTTAAAAATATTTTTTTCATGTTTTACTTTTAAATGGTTTATATTATTTGTTTCAATATCCTCTTTTGGGATATAACCTTTCAAGGTTGTTTCATTTTCTTTAATTTTATATGTGTTATATGAATAGCCATATTTCTGATTAATCAAGAATGCAACGCATATTAATAGGGATGGGAATTTTAAAATTCTCATTTTATAAAAATAAAGGAAATATATAATAATATTCACCTTATACGTATATATACATTATATACGTGTAATGTATTTAACACAGTTTTGTGTTAATTTCCAAAGATTTAAAAAATGGGGTGTATTTTTGGCTTTATTTTGCTTTGCTTTTTTTGGTTTATTTTTTGGTTTATTTTTTTAGTTTATTTTTTTACTTTATTTTTTGCTTTGTTTTTTCTTTCTTTTTTTAATTTGTTTTATTTTTACTTTTAAAATTTGTTCTCCTGTTTTTCCAGCCTTAGTAAAATATTTTTATTACTCTCTAATTAAAAAATAATGTAAATGTTTAGCTTTTTCTTTTCTCCGTTTTTTTTTTATTTTTCCTTTTTTCTTAATTTTATTTTGCGACTTATGAATTGGTTTAAAAAAATAAAAGGGAAACGTATATTCTTAGAATATAATAAGAATATTTATTGTATATGCACAAAAAATATTAATATATATATATGCATATTTTTATTATTACTATTTTATATCGCACATATATATTCATATAATTATTTGTTACTACTTCAAAAGAAAGCTAATATTTTTTAACAATTTTTCATTACTCCAAAAGGCTTATATTATATAATATTTTTAAATAATAATTTATTTTTTTTACACCAAGGAATATGGGTTTGCTTTGTAAAACCGTTTCCCTTCGATTGGTTATAAGTGTTTGTAACTTGTATTTTTTGTAATTTTTACATTTTTTATATTTCTCATAATTTTTAAATATTCGTATAGAGAGAAATAAATTTATTTCGACTTTTTTTATAAATAATTAAACTGGCATTATAGCCCCTTTTAAGTATACGTATGCTGCTATACTATTTTTGTTAGCATGCTTAATTAAATACTATTTAATTATGTGGGTGTGGGTATTAATTTTATTTTATTGGGCCCCTTACATTTTTTTAAAAAATTTCCAGCTTAGGATAGCTTAAAATATTAAAAAGTGTTTACATATCATTTTGTTAGGTTATAAAAAAAATATACATATATGCCCCTTAAAAATATAAAGCATATATGAAAAAAAATAATAGACAATATTCTTAAATTAAAACAAAATATAGCATAAAAATGTTATAAAACGAATAAATATTTAAAAAAAAAAAAGTGGAAAAAATATAATAAAGCAAATAAAATTATGTGCTACACATTTAACTTAAAAATTTACAACATTATTTCTTCTTTCAATTTTATCATATATGTAAAGGGATAGTGTAAAAATTATAAATCTTTTTTTTAACTTCCCAGTGTTATTGTTATAAAAAAGGGGGTGAATATATAGCTATGATAGCTATGGATTTTTTTCCTTTTTGGTATTGGACGGGGTTAGTAAAACTTGTTTAGCTTATCCATATTATTTCTAAGGGCAACAATATTTTGTTTTTTCCATGAAATAAATCCAGGTAAATCGGAATATTTTCTTTGATACTTAAAATTTGGGATAAGTAAATGCATAGTTTCTTTTCTTAATGGGTTAAGAAGAATATTTAATTGATCAATTTGATTTTGTATTTTTGTTAAGGATAATTTTAATGAATATTTTTCAAGTGATGATGTATTTTTTAAAACATTAATTTTATGTTTTAAATAAAGTAATTGTTCTTCTAATTGAAATTTTTGTGTTTCATATATTTCTCTTTCTTGTTGTTTTTTTAAAATATCTTTAGCTCGAATACATTGTGCATGTATAGCTCTTCTTGACAAAACTGTTAATATTCTTTTCATAGTTAGTTTAACTTTTTTTAATCTACCATGTTGTATCATTTTTGTTCCATTTTGAAAATGAAAATATTGTTCTCCTAATAATTTATTTTTTTCTTTTAAACATATATAATATAATTTATGTAAATCATTAAAACTTTTTTTCCTTAATAATACACATGGCCATGCATCACCAGTTTGACTATACTTTTGTTTGATTTCCATACTTACATTATCTAAAAAACTATTTTTCCATAACTCTTCGATTCCTCCCCTTTTAGGAATAAAGTTTATCTTTTGTCCGATTCGAAAAAAAACCATTTTATATGTGTGTGCAAAAATATGTAGAATATTATTATTGTTGTTCTATCACTACTATTACTATTCAATTATTATTTTAAATTTACAATTAAAATCATAAGAAAAGTTATGTATTGATTTATAAAACGAGGGTGATTTGACGTGATATCAAAAATGTTAGTATTTACTATATAGTCCATATTTTTATTCTTTTACTTTTTTTTTTTTTTGAGGGATGTGTGTTTCTACTATTTGTGCATAATCTCCCTTTTTCGAAACATTGTATGTTTAAAAAATATTTACACTATATAACCTTTTAATCATGTTTTTTTAATAAAAAACATGTCGAATAATTTTGTTTCCTTTTATATTTTCCTGTTACAATTCAGATTTAGCTAATTGGCTTTGGTTTTATTTTTTAGCGATTTTTTATATATTTTATTTTATTTTATTTTATTTTATTTTATCATATTGCTGTTTAAAAATGGAGCTAAAATGGGAAGATAGTGATTTACAGAAATAGCCAATTATATATTTTTTTTTTTTATTTTACAGATTAATATAATTTGCTTTTAAAAGGGAAAGAAAGTAAATAGAAAAAAGATAAAAATTATAACGTGATCCGGAAAATTTACCATAGGATAAGTATACATTAATAAGCTAATAAAACCGAGCAAAACCGAATAAAACATTATACACATACTATCTATATAGTTATATATAAGGATAATTACGTAAATTATTTATTTTTAGAAATAAAAATATTTGAATTAAAAAAATGATAGGAATAAAGTATATTCCTCCTAATAAGTTAGAAAAATTGTAACACATAATTGTAAAATATACATTTTACATAAATGTTGCATATATAATAGATTGTATGCATATCATGAAGTAGTCAACTTGGTTATTACTATTGTGGTATTCCTCTATTTTTATAATTCTTTATAATGTGTTATTATTTTTTCAGTTTTTTTTTTGTTCTTTTAAATTATTGCCGTTCATAATTTTTTGACACTGAAAATGAAAATAGCTAGCTGTGCATGCTAATGTTAAAAAAATTATGAACAAAGTCAAATAATTACACTTTTCATTGTGTCAAGAGGTTTTAAGGGATTAAGTTAAAATTTTATATGGATACACACAAAATATTATTTTCTACTAATTCAAAATTCTGTTATTCCCTCTGATTGAGTTTAAGTAGTTACCACAATGGATACACATATTATGCACACAATTACTTAAAGCTATATGCCAACATTTTTTAAGGAATATATTAATAAAATATAGCTTTAAAATGGTAGCGAAAACCTAAAATACCATAATTGCTATCATCATATTGTCAAGCTAAAAGGGTTTATATTATATCACTATTACTGCAAAATTTATTGCTATTTTTTATTATTGTAAATTTTGGTGTTATTTTTTATTATTGTAAATTTTGATGTTATTTTTTATTATTATCAAATTTACTGCTATTTTTTATTATTATCAAATTTATTACTATCAATTTTATTGTACTTTCTCCGAGTTAATATACATATGTAACCACCTAAAAGGGAATACGAAAAAACTGTGGTACACTAGGGCTATATTTATAAACAACATTAATTTTGATATTAAGGGGAATATTCCATAAAAATAGTATAGGTTTTATATTAATTCACATAATTTATTATTTTTTTTATTTATTTTATAAATATTTTATGGTATGCTCGAAATAATTAATACCTACAAAAATGGAGGGGCATATTGCGTCCTTAAATACACATGTGCATATATTGTATGCCGGTTATTTTTTTTAATAAGCATTATTAATTTATTTTTATTACATTTTTTTTTTATAAAATTAAAAAAAAATATATATATAATAATTATTATTTTGGATACATTGTATAGAATAGGAAATACGACATCAATATCCAAGCATTTTGTGTACTTTTCTTTTTTTTGGGGTACAGTGTGTTGTACTTTTTATTCTATAAAATATATATATATCTACATAAAAATTATGCACATTATATATTATTATTTTTATATTTTATAATAAAAAAATGATATTATTTTTATCACCATTTTAATAAAACATATTTTGCTATCTTTACACAAAAAAATTGTTTCATCGCAATTTCACAAAAATCCTTTCATTAAATTTTAACGATACCGCTATTCTTACTTATTAAAGATTTAGATAATTTTACTGATATATTTATTAACACATTTATTAATATAATATAAAAGTATTTTATATATCATACTTTTAAGAGTGTAGAAATATTTATAATCCATGGGGATACATAAAATATTACAAATAAGACTTGTTATTTTACTTACATGCTTATTTTTTTTTATTAAATTTTGTGCTTACATAAAGAAAGAAATATAAAAAAGGAGAGAGAGAGAACTACCTGAAAATATTAACATATACATATATGGTTATATATGGAGTTTTCGTAAAATATATACTTTCATATTAAAAAGTTGAAACTTGAAATAAAACTTATCTAACTCTTCAATTGTGGATATCCTTTTTATTACATCAGTCTTTTTGAATATATGCCTTATCCTTTTACATATATTAATAATACTAAGTTTTGTTAATCCTATTTGTGAATATAACAATTGCCTAGTGTATATATGCACCCTTACATATTATATATATATCGGTTATGTAATAATATATATAACCGACTAGTGTGCATTATTTATATTAGCATAGGAATACGTATGCGCATAAACAAATACATGCACCGAAATTCGGTGTAATGATACAATTTCTACATATATATACTACGTCTATAAATATATATTTTTTAGGACGTTGTGTACATATTTTTTCCTATTACATTTTTGTTAATACATTTTTTCATTTTAAATATTATGAATATATAATTTTATTAATATATTTTTTTAATTATTAATACAAACCCTGCTAATATACATGATCGAAAATTATAACATTGTATATACAAATACATAAATTATAAATGTGTATATTATTATTATTACATTTTATATATTTTTATTATTTAACTTTTTTTTATATATTTTTCTTTCTACAAATTATTATCAAAACATATTTACGCTTATATTCCTTCATCTTTATAAGTTTATGAATTTTAAATGGCATACATAGAAAAAAATAAAAAAAAACAAAAAAAAAATAAAAATACTATATTTTTGAAACTTGCATAAAACCGTTTATTAATATGTTTACAAACTTATAGGATACACATCCTTTAGGTTTCTGATGTCCCTTTCATATAGATGTCCACATAGCTTACATGTGCATATATATATGTAGAAATTTTTTAATTATTAATATATAAATGTGTATATATTTATATATATTGTCAATTGTAAATATTCTTAATCGTGCATATAATTTTATTTATTAACTTTTTTAATATTTTCAAGTGTTTTTTTTTTTCAAATATATATAAGGGAGAGAAAGATACACACATATAATACATACTTGTGTATGCCTATACATTTACCTCAACATTTGTATTTTTAATTATTAAAATGGATATCAATATGAAAGAAAGTAAAGGAAAAGAAAATACTATTAATAATGAAAATAAAATGAAAAGGTGGATTGATTCACCCGAGACTCGAGATATATTGTCCAATTCGGTTAGTAAGTGCTTTATTAATATCCCCCAGGAAAAAAACAAATTCAAATTAAGGAGGATGCACACAATAGACTCTGCTGATTTAGTTTATGGACCTAAATTATATGAACTTCCAGAAATAGAAAAAATAAATATGAACAGTTCAGAAAATAAAAAATCTTCTAGCGAAAAAAAAAAAAATAAGGATTACAGTTATGAGACCAAGGGTAGAACTCGTTGTCTTATGGATAAAAAACCGGAACCAACAATAAATTCCACAATAGTACCTATGGACAATAATGACGATTATGATGACAATATACCATCTTTTGGAACGCAATTTCACGAAAAGGGTAATATGCACAAAAAGTTATTAACATCATATTTTTCATCTAAATGGTAGCATAATTATATGAACACGCAATATTTTTACTCATCATTTTTATTTGTCAATTTTTTAATTTTTTCCTTTTTGGATATAGGAACGTGCAACCCGTGTAGATATGAATGGACCCGAGGATGCCACATGGGGAAGTTTTGCAGATTTTGTCATCATTCATCTCATGTTCCCATTGGTACCGCTCGCGTTGTTCCAGACCCAAAAACTTTAGCAAAAACAAAAGTTAGACCGGAGAATATTTTGACTAACCAAAAGATAGCAAGTATGAATAGATATAAATACCTTGTAGTTTGGATTATCTAAAATTGTACATGTATATATATTTTTTTTTTTCATTTTTTTTTATTATATAAAATGATAAAATATTTAAAAACAATAAAATGGTTAGATTTTTTTATTACAATAATTTAGGTTATGCTGAAACTTTAAATTCGTTGGTTGAAGGCAAGTCCCAAAATAATCTACATAGCGATAGAACAAAAGCAAACAATAATTTTCAGTTGGTTGGACATATCACAAATGATAATCATAACAATAGTATTACTCATAAGGATGATTCTTCAAACAATGGCTACTCTGTTTCAAAAAGGTTGCAAAGTCTTTCTATGTTGTCAAGCGATTCTAATAAAAAGAAAACTTATAAAAAAAATAATCGTTATGTTGGCCCATATAATTTAAAGAGTATGGATACTATATATATTCCATGTTTAGAATTTTCAAATTATATGAATGATTATGATCAAAGTATTTATAATTATTCTAATAACAATCCCCATTTTTATACTACATTCAAAGAGTATATATTGCCTAATGCCATAGTGGATAACATTCCAAAAAATGCTATAATTAAGATCCTTAAACCGGTGAACCCTTTCATAAGAAGCTACGTTATTCAATCTATTACTTCTTGATAAGGCATAAAAATTATATTATTATTTTAATTACATAGTTTACGCCTCTTTAGTTTTATATTTAATAAATACTTATGAATTTATTTTAGGTGGTTTTTTTAAAATTGAATATCAAGCCACCTAACTTTATACCGATGTATGCCCCTATTCGATTCCGTTTTGTCTTATGTATTTTAAATATATGCATGCCATTACGCATATATTTCATTTTTCCGTTTTTGCAATTTTATTATGTACGGATTGATATGTATATATTGATCAAAATACAAATGGAAGAAAGTGTGTGCCTAATTGTTTGAGGTACATTTCTTCTATAAATTATTATTAAATATTTATAAATTGTTCGAATATATTGTGATTTTCTTTTTTCCTCATTTTCTTGTATTATCTATACCGATTGTGTATTGCTTGTAATGAAGTGTTACAAATATTATTTACAAGGTACGAGTTAATGGGTACGTAATTTTTTATATGCTAAGAGGCTATTATTATTTTTTTTTTTTTAAATATAACAAAATTGCTAATATATATTGATACATATATGTACAATACATAATGATAGTTTCTGTGTGTATAATGTATAGCTTGAGCGATTTTTTTAAAGCAATGTAAATTGTTTAGACTTTATTTAAAATTCAAAATTTTCATTACAAATAATATGAACCGTTAATATTTATTAAAAAATATCATGTTAAAAACCTTAATTGTTCATATATTTAAGATAAAAAAAAATATATGCAATAATAAGCATTTTTTGTGATATGATATAGATAGACTTATTGCCTATTTAAATAATATCCATATAAATACGCATTTTCACTTTTTTACGTTTTTTATAAAATGGAGATACATGCAAAAAATATCCGGTATAACTGTTGTATATACAGGGGTATGCATATATTTTTTTAAAACTCCCAAAGCATGGGCTAATATATGTGTGTGCATTCTTAGGAGTAAATTAAAAGGATATCTATATAATTTTATAATATAAAAAATTGATGTGAAGTTTGTTATATGGAATTTTATTTATTGTAGTTAGAACATGCGCATTTTGAAAGATCAATAAAATTGTTCGAAAAAAAACTACGTGGAAGAATATAAAGAATAATGCAGACATATGTTGCCATAGTGTGTGCATATATATTTAAAAAAAGTTGGAGAAAATATTTACTGAAACAATGAAAAAAGAGGAAGAGTTTTTAAAAAATGAAATTGAGAACGAATCAATTGCATTATTTAAGAAGAATTTATTAAAGGAAAGTTATAAATGGTTTAAAGACACAGATTATTTTGTAAAAATAAAAAATGACAATAATTATAATAATATAGAAAATAAAACAGAAACAAAAAATATAGTAACAGGACGTGTACAATTAGGATGGGGTGGAACATTTTTTTTATTATGTTGTGTTGTAGTTATATGTGATAATTCAGGATGGCAATCTTGTAACCATTATAATAATAATATATTTTATTCTCCTGAATCTTTAACAATAGTATATTCTTTTCTTTATGTAATATATGCATTTCCTTTATTTATTTTCCATCAATGTTTAGGATTAGTATCACAAGGTAATTATGTAAAGTCCTGTAGAATGTTATCACCCCATATGGGGATACTAACTATATTTTCTTTATTTGGTACTATAACATTTTGTGCAAAAGAAATATGCAATTTTTCTGCTGAATTTTTACAAAATATTATAAGACTATATAATAGAACTGAAGAATCAAAATATGGAATGACAAAAATATTCGTTGATTTAACAACACCAGGATCAAAATGTGCAACAGCACCAAATACTATTTACATGGAATCAATAAACTATTGTATAGAATTTAATGATCATGTTATAGTAAACTTTTATGAAAATTTATGGTTTATAGGAAATAAAGATAATTATATTTACCTAATTTTGATATCTACATTATTTATATTATTTTGTTATTTTATATTATTAAGGGAGAATATTCGTGTTTTTAAATTTTTCATTTTTGTTATTATAATTAATTGGATTACTACAAAATCAGTTGTTACTATGAATACCTTTTTTTTTTATATACCACAACCGAAGAAAATATATGAAGAGATAGTTGCGATATTTGAAGAGATTGGTTTTCTTAAATTGACAATTTTTTTATATGGGACACTAGCAAGAAGTTCATCTATATTTATTTTAAGTACCTTTGCTTCTTATTTCCATACTAATACTAATATAATGACAATAAGTGTGTATACATTTGGTTTTTATATGTTAAATATGTATTTTTACTTAAAAAATGAAGCTCATGAATATTATTTATATAGTACAGGGTTAGGTAGTGGGACAACCTATAATTTTATGAAGTGCAATACATATATAAATATGTTACGAGAATTAAAAAATAATAATGTAAATATTTATAATTCTGGTCCACCTAGTTCTATGTATTCTGTTTGGCAAAAATTATGTCTATTTTTCAGTACATATTCTTTTCTTTTTTCTACAGTATTTATTGTATTAATGCAATTGTTGGGGCCCTTTAACATTTTAACTGAAATTTCTGAAAATTATAAATATGATTTATTGGACACAGGAAAAAAAATTTACACATATAAATCGTTAGTTAAAATATATGAAAAATATGATTTTAAAAATAAATCAAATAGTAATAGATCTTATACATCCTCTTATTACTCGAAGAAAAAAAGTGCAAAGTCAGCTAGCGATTATGAAATGACTAGCCAAAAAAAAAAAAAAAAAAAAAAAAAATTTCCAAATTTTAATTATTTTACAACAAAACAAGCCAAAACAATGACAACAAAAAATACTGAATCAAATATAACAGGAAAAGACAAAAAAGAAATTCTTGATTTCAATACAGAAGAAGAAGGAGGATATCAAACTACCGATTGTGCATTTTCAACTAATAAAGGTGTAAATTTTAAAAATAAAAAAAAAGGGAGTAAAACAAATTTTTATAATCCTCCTAAAAGTATGAACATATTTGATAATGAGGATTTAAAAAATAGTTTTTCAAAAAAAAGACAAACAAATTCAAGTGAATATTATAATAATGGAAAAGAAAAAAAATATAATGAAGGATCTATAAAAAATGATAATAAAAAAAAAGAAGATAATATGTTATATTCAAAAAATCAAAGTAGTAATGATGAAAATTCAGGTATGATATCTACAAGTAGCTCGACAAGTAATCGAGAAAGTTCCTATTATGAATGGACTGATTCTGATATGAGTTTTGGATTTATAAAAAATGAAAAAAAGGATATTAACGATTGGGGAATGAGTAAAAATAGAAATTATCAGAATGAAAAAGAAGAACAAGATATTAGTAAAGATATAAATACAAATAGTAGTATAAATGAAAAATATATAATAGAAAATAAAGAGAGAGGAATAAATTGTTGTAAAAAAAATATATTTAGTAGGGTTATAAATTTTATTTCAAATATATATAATATATTATTAAAAAAATATGGTATTTTTGCTTTATTTTTTTTTATATATTTATTTACATTAATGCATATATTAGATTTTAAAAGAAATAATAATATCGTTAGTGAAATAATTTTATATAATTTATACAGAAGTTATCTTATATTTATTATAGCAGCTCAAATAATATATGCATCATGGATCTTTGGGATGAAAATGCAAATGATTCAATGTGGTGTTATATCTTGTCTAATGAATTTTATGACATGGATTGTTATACTACCATTAATATTTATTATTTATTCAGAAGAATATACTATGATTAAATTAATAATAATAGGTTTATTTTTAAATATAATTACAATAATTATTTCCTATATTGAAGTTATTAAAAAAATTAAAATTCAAGAAAAATTATGTACAAGTCATAAAAATAAACATGATGAAATGCTACAAAAGTTAAGTAAATTTGGAATTTTTAAAAAATGTTTATATTGGTTATATATTGGTAATTTAGAAATTTTAAGAAGAAATTTAAATATAGCTATGTCTGGAAGTGAAAATAAATATATTCCATTTTTTTGGGTTTTTTTTTTTAAGTATATTAATTCTTCTATGCTTATTGTTATAATTATTTATAACACTAAAGAATATTTTTTTAATATGAAGGATGTATTTAGGACCACCTTTAGTTTGAAAGTCGAGTTGTTTTCGATTTTCATGATCTTCTTTGGGTCCTTTTGTGTCTTGCTCAGGAACCTCCTCAAGGGTGCGTTTGTAAATGAGGGAGAATTGCTTTTTCATTTTTTTCCACATTTTTCAAATGGTTTATTTTTTTTGCTTTTTTCCCCCCTTTTCAGATCACTACATGCCGCAGAACATTGTAATCCCGTCGATACCGCTTGGCATACACGAGAAGGAAAAGAAGAGATACATTTTCCCTAATTAAATCGTATACTATTTTATGTTAATTTTTTATAAGACTTTATAATTGTTCTATTTGTTTAATATTGCATGTTTATTCATCTGATTTTTTTTCGTCAATATTGTGTATATATATATGTATGTATAAACTTGTGAGTATGCTTGTTTGACATTTACAAATAGGATAATACAAAATGAAAAATAGATATTTTGTTTTTTATAGACAAATGGTAGTTTTTATTTCTACATTAAATCATCTAAGTTATCATAATCATCCTCTTCTTTAGGTTCAGTATTTTTTTTTGTATTAGTATTGTTTGTATTATATTTTTCATTCGAGGGTATACTAAAATTTGATTTAAATGGCATAGATGTAAAATTCCAATTATCTGGGACATTTACTTTATTATTTATGAATGGGATATTCATTTTGTTATTAGCCTTTGTTGATGTGTTTTCATTAGTAGTGTTATTCTTTATAAGGAATGGATTATTTTTTATATTAAAATTTGTATTGTTTATTTTTAGCACATCAATATTACTATTACTTGGTTGATCTAATTTTGTATAATCATGATTTATTTTTTTATCTAAAACAGGGTCATATATATAATTACCATCTTCATCTATATTTTGAAATTCTATTGCAGATTTATTTTCAAACTCATGTCCATTTACATAGTTAGTAAAATCATCTTTTTCAAATTCATTATTGTTTGAAAATAAATGATCATTTTCTCTATCCCAATTTAATTCATGATCTTGTTCATGTTCCTTTAAAAATTCATGTTTAAAATAAATATGATAATTATAACTTTTTAAATTTAAAAAAGCTTTTTTACAAAAATTATATGGACATATATATATATTATCATTTTGAAAAATAAAATCAACATCATTTATTTCGGTATAACATATTATACAGCTCTGATTTTTTTGTAAAGATGCTTCATAGCATTTTCCACAAACTGTATGATAGCATGGATTTATTCGAAGTCTTGTACTAAATGGTATATTACATGCTGGGCAAAATATCAAACTCTCATTAGTATATGAATTTATTTTATAATTTATATTTGTATTTTTTGTAGAGCTGTTTAAAGTTCTGCTCCTAAAGTTTGTGGGATTGCTTGGGAATGTGCTCATTGTAATTGGCTATTCAAACTAAAGACGTTATAAAAAAGGGAGTAAAAAAAAAAAAATGAGAGAATGAAAATGGGGAGGTCAGGAATAAAATATAGTGTCATCCCATGTTTCTTGATTTGTTTTTATTTTTCCATAAACTCGTAAAAGTATACTCTAAAACTGTTACTTAAATTAGCACTTGACAATTTTCTCATTACCCTGATTTGATTGCTAAGAAAAAGTGAAGGAAAACAGGGGCTGTTATATCCCTGTTCATATTTCAACTTTAAAAAAAAAATAAATTGCTCGATAAATTTACAAAAAAATTTACGAAAAAATTTACAAAAAATTTACAAAAAAATTTACGAAAAAATATTTTTTATCATTTTTTTTAATTTATTTTTACATAATTAGTAAAAATATTAATTTAATAAATATTTAAAAAAAATACTTAAAAAAATAGCCTATTACTGTTTGCTTGAAATAAAAAATTTTAAACTGGAATTTTTTTTATTTTTTTTTGAAACCCGTTTTTGTATTCCCTTTGTTTCCATATATTATCAAATAAAATTGTCTAGCATATTAAAAAAAAAAATTTTATAAAAAATGTAGATATATAACATAAATTTTTTGCATTTTCAAAACATATACTATCTTAATTATTAAAAAATTTTATAAACATTTAATAATGCTTATTATGGATGATATAAATAAGACCATCGTATGTCTCTCTTTTTTATTTTTAATTTATTTAGATAAGTTCTAAAACATATTACTTCTATCTATGTGAGTCATTCATATTTCTCTACATTCTTTTTTTTTTGTCTGATATGTTATCATTCCTCTTGTATATAAAATGGGTTGTAAAAAAAAGCTGAAAAAGAAAATGGAAAAAAAATGCATGCATTAAAACGTGTAAGAGGTTGTGATGAGAAATTGCAAACCATTTGATCATCACTCGGTATTATAATTTTTTTTGTAAAAGGTGTATAAGCAAAATAGCATGCATATGTATGTAAAAATTTGTATGTACATATTTGAGATTGGATAAAAAAGAAACTCATTTGCATGCACAAATAAAATGACGTACTTATATTTTTTGCTATCTTTATTTTTCATTCATTTTCTACTCTTTGAAATGGTAGCAAGTTATTCTAAACAAGTTGAAAATGATGAAAAAATAGAACACAATTTAACATAACTGAAAACCTTTGTCTTTCCATCCCGTTACCTCCACCCTCCTTTCTTTCGTTGTACAGTTACAGTAGCACTTTACAAAATTTTTAAAAATTTTCAACCTTTTCAACCTTTTCAACTTTTTGACTTGCAATTGCAACTTTGCAAACTCTTGGGGTGTAACAACGATGGGTCACCAGCCGACACAAGTAAAACACATTCTTAATATAATTTATTTAAAGAAAGAAAAATGAAAATAATAAAGTGTTTTGAAATGCTTATAACATTAATTATGTTGTTTAGTGTAAAGGGTTATTTTGTAAAATGTAATAATGATGAAGAAAACAAAAGTAGTAACATATATTTATCTAAATGTGATAAATCATATAACTTTTTGGAAAATCCGTTGAAAATTTCGAATTCCCCTGATAATTTATCGTATGAAGATGTACAAAAACAAATCTTTGATATAGACTTAAATACTCTTCATGTTTCTCTTCTCAACAATTTGCGCATTAGCAATCTGCGAAGTATCATCGACATTAAGTCAGCAATTTTCAACTGCATCATCAACACGGTATGCACTTGTCTTGACATTTTCAACTTAATTTTTGCTTCTCCTTCTTTTTACTTCTTTTTACTTCTTTTTACTTCTTTTTATTCATGTTTGTTTCTCCTTACTTCTTTTTACTTCTTTTTATTAATTTTTGCTTCTCCTTCTTTTTACTTCTTTTTACTTCTTTTTATTCATGTTTGTTTCTCCTTACTTCTTTTTACTTCTTTTTATTAATTTTTGCTTCTCCTTACTTCTTTTTACTTCTTTTTATTAATTTTTGCTTCTTTTTACTTCCCTTTACTTCTTTTCATTCATGTTTGTTTCTCTTAATCTCTTTGCAGTTCCGACAAATGGCGAAGGCCCTGCCCGCAGTCCTCGAAGAAGTATTTACATACAACGAGTTTTGCAAATCCATTGAAGAAACATTTTCCTTTTTATATGAAATAGATGAAACATATGAGTTTATGATTAAAACTTGTTCTGATAATACACCGAATGAGATTGTATATACTTATTTTAATACATACATTCAAGATATAGAAGATGTAATAAAAATATATCGAGAAGATCCATCATTAATATTTTCAAAATTTGAATTTGTAATGACATGTTTAAATGAGTTTTATAGAAAAATAACTGGAAATTTTTATCCATATATTAAAGATACAACATTATTTAAGCAATATATGAGTGACCATGAATATAAAAAAACAAATTCGAAAACAGATGATATAAAATATATTGAAGAGTTTATAAAATATTTTCGAGAAAATGTCGATAAAATAGATGTAATGAATTTTTTCCAAGAAATTTATAATTTCTATTATGTAAACAGTTTTTATATATCCTGTTTTTATGTTTTTTAATTACTTACTTATTCATGATTGTTTAAATATTAACTTGTCTTATTTTTAATCTTAAAAAAGGAATATTTATCCTTTGCCTTTGTTAATTATCAATTTCAAAATGTAGAGAATAGAGTTGGGGATTGTCTTGGTTAGCGGCCTCGAATTCCTACTAACTCTTCTATTGTTTTGACACTTTTAAGAATAAAGTTTGAATTTACTTTCGATTGAAGTTCTGCTATTTTTAATGCACGTTTCCAATGTTTATGAGCAATGTAAATTGAAATAAAAAAGGATGAGACAATAAGCATTTGATTTATTTTACTACTTAATATTTTTTTTAATAACATATAAATAAGACCATTCTTTTTATTATTATTATTATTACTGTTTTGAACTTGATTAAGAGTATTTGATGCAACTTCAGTTTTATTATTTATTATTATATGCTGAGGTATTGCATTTGAATTATTTATAACATGACTAGCTAAAACTTGTTTTTGTAAATTTACATTCATAATTTGTAATGCTATGATATCATTTTTCAACTTTTTAAATTCACTATAAATTGTATTATCTTCTTTAAAATATAATCTTTCATTTTCATTATTATTTTCAAAATCTTCATAATTCAATGATTTATTTATTCTATTATTATTATTATTGTTAAATTGGGTTCTACAATTACTATTCCTTTCTGTGTTACACAATTTTTTATTTTTATTATATTCATTATTGTTTCTATTTTTTTCATATGTGTACATACTACTTGTATTTTTTTTTTCTGGCTCATACTCAATAAACTTGTTTGCTGCAAAATTATTATAGTATGAATAAATAAGTTGCGAGTTGAAATTTTTTTTCATTTTTTCTGAGCTGTCATAGTTTGTTATATTTGTGGCATGTTCATCAATTTCTCTATTTTTAAGACACCGTTCATTTTTTAGGGGTTCCTCTTCTGAGTTGTTTCCTTTGGGTTGACTTGCATTTATTCTACACAGGTTGCTGAACAGACCCCCGTTCAAAATGCTGAACTTTCCCTTGAAGAACTGCTCTTGCATTGTTTCACTTCCTACTGCTACTGCTGTTACTACTTCTTACTACTGCTACTTCTTCCTACACACGATGCGCATGCTTGTGCATAGAGCCAACGGTGAACCCGTAATTTAAGAGATGAACGAGGGTATGAAATAAATGAAAACGTCGAAAAAAAAAATGAAGCAATAAGCAAATATATATACAAATTAGAAGAACAAATAAAATTGTACAACTAAAAAAAAAATCGATACAAAACAATATGAAATGGTTTTATAACTTATACAAATGAAATCATTTTTATGAAAAAAAAAGGTAACCAAATTTACAACCTTTTTTACGAAAAAATTAATATAAATTTAATTATTAAAGAGTGTAGAAAAAAAAAGGACTAAGGGGACACACGATTTATTTGTTTTAAGAAAAAAATGTTTATTCCGTTTATTGGTTAAATGAAAATTTGAACTTAAATAGAAATAAAAACTAACAAAAAAAAAAAATAAAAAAAGAATAGAAAAAAAAAAAACATATTTGTATGCGTATCGATAATCATTGCTAGTTAAAGCTATATAGGTTGCTATAACAGGTTAATACACAACGATCACACAAAATAAGTTTATATATATTTATTTCTAAATGCGTAGATGAAAAGTCTATATATTTTTCGTGGGGTATAAAATAATCGAATTTGTTATATTGTGTGTATATAGGGAAACAAAAAAAAGGAAAAAAAAATTTCTGAATTTTTTAAAACATATTTATGTATATATGTATATATATAATATCATTTGTTATATACCCCCCAAATAATAACAAAAAGAGGGATCGATCTTTATGTAAATATGAATAAAGTATAATTTAATATATTTAGTTTTATTTTAAAAAAAAGGAAAGAGGGAATTCCCTTTAAAACTTTACACAATATTATGTGAGTATATACCTAAGCACACGTACCTATACATACTTGTGCGTATACAAAGAATACACGTACTAAGGATTATACTCTGTGTATTATTATAAAATAAAAAAACATAAATTTGTTGTAATTTTATTTATTTATTTTTTTAATTAAGCAATTTTTTTTGCCATTTTTTGTAGCTGTAATGTTTAATTTTTTTCTCCAGTACTTATTTTATAAACATGAAGTAATTTTAAGTTTTGGGGTTATTTATTTTATTTTTTTTTAATTATGTATTTTTTTCTTTTAAAATTATATAAGAAAAAGGGATAAGAGAAAAAAATATGTAGAATAAAATGGACGTTATTTAAAAGGGAAGATAGAAAAAACTAGGAAGTTCATAAAGCGTGATTATATGCTTGTATGTGATATACGTGCATATTCACAATTGAATGGGATAAGTAAACATGTTTTTTACTAGCCAAACATTTAAACATTTTAGCAATTTAACAATTTCTCCTCTTTCAAAAATCCAAAATGTACGTAAAAATAATTCAATAATAACTTATTTTAACAATGGATTTGTCGCCAAGCCCAGTTTAAGACAACACACCTTTTATACTATAAATAATAATATTAGGAATATTGATAAGGGAGGAATAAAAAAAAATTCTATAAACAAAAAAAATATATGCACAAGCAATATATTAAGTACACATTTTGGAAAAAATATGAACATGTTCATAAATTGTTTACAAAATGTAAATTATAACATATGGAATTATAGTAATCATTTTACAAATAATAATGGTACAGATTTTATAAAAATATTTAAAAGAAATAAAATGGTTAAAACTAGTTCCTATCGAAGGAAAAGTAGAAGTTCACCAAATGGGCAAGGCCAAAAAGCTAAAATTGGAATAAAACGATTAAGCGGGGAATATGTACAAACAGGACAATTATTAGTTAAGCAAAGAAAAATTATTGCATTTAATTATGAAAAAAAAACAAGAAAAAGAAACTTTAAATATTATCCAGGTGAAAATGTAAAAGTAGCAAAAAATACAAGTTTAATATCTTTGACAAATGGACGAGTTAAATATACATTTCATGTTTTACAAAATATATTAATTGTTAATGTAATTCCGGAAGAGCTAGAAGAATTACATGAAGATGATCTATACAGATATAGAACAGAACATATAAAATCCTTTGAAGAAAATCGAAGTTTAATATATTTAAGAATGAAAAATATTATTACATTTCCTAAATTTAAAAACACACAATATATTAAACCTCCAATTAAACCACAATTTTTGACAAAATACGATATTTATGATAACCCAACACTAAAAGAGGTACCCGTTTTATATCACAAAAAGGATTGAAATATAAGCTAGCTAAAGTATAATTAGCTAGCTGGCTAACCAAATATTTTTTTTTATTTAAAAAAAATTTAATTAATTTTCATAATCACTAATATAGTGTAAATTTCAATGTTATATTGGAAGATTGGAAGAAAAAAACAGATAGTAAAATAAGAATGTGCAAAGTCTTTATATAATAAGACAAACATGAAATTCGGAAGATTGTAAAAAATGTAAATTACATGTACAAAAAAAATAAGATAAGTTTGGAATAACTTCAAAGAATTCAAGGGTTTTATACTATGACTGATCAAATAAAGACGAATAATAATCATTAAAATAAAATTTGTTGTAAATATAATCGAGGTTGGTGTTTTGAAATTTGGTTATGTGTGTAACTAAATTATTTCTATTAATATAAAAATTTTTGATAATTTTTTGTGCCTCTTCGGATGTTAATAAAATAATATTTTCTTCAACAATTTTATGATGTTTATCAAAAAGAAGAGAAAATATTTGGTCTTGATCTGAGCTCAAATTATCCAAAGGCTGTAGAGAAGTTACTAGCTTTTTAAATTGATCTATAGTGTTAATAATATTAAAAATGATTTTGCTAAAAAAAAAAAAATTACTAGCCAAAAATGAGAACTTAAAAATATATTGAAGAAAATATTTATGAATATAAATTAGTTGAATAAATTGATCTGTCTTTAGCATATTTTGAAAACATAAAAAATAATTTTTATAAATATTTATATTAATTATGTAATCATATAAATAAGTAATAATTAAAAGCATTTCACTTCGTATTTTATTAAAATCGTTTAAAATTTCATTAAATATTTTCACATTTTCAAGATATTTTATTATTTTATTATTATTGCTGGTCAGAAATTTTTTATCAAATCCCACATTTAAAATTTTATGATTTGTCAAAAAAATGTGACTTGATTTTTTACTTACAACACAAAAGCAATTTTCAATATCTTCATTTTCATCCGTATAATCCTTATGTTTGTTTGCAATTTTTTTAATTATATTCATATATTTAAAGCTTGTATTGGTGAATAGTTTTTTTTCATTTTTTTTTTCTGCTTCATTTTCATCGCTAGTTGTGTGTGATTGTTCAGGTGTTTTTTTGGCATACTTATATATGACTGGCTTTGAAAATAAACGTATAATAAAAAAGATATCTTTCAAATTGTTTATAGTAAAATAGAATAAAGAGACTAAACAGTATATATTTTTATAATAATTTACAACATCATTATCAAAAAATATTTTTAAAATTGAAGGAATGTGTATATTTATATTTATATTAAAAAATTTATTTGTTATAAGGTTGGCTTTATAAAAATTTGTATTAAATTTATGCTCAATAAGAATTTTGTTTTTGTGTGAAATACTGTTTGATAATTTTCTTGAATGATAAATATTATCTGTCTTATTTATTTTGTTTCCATAATTATCGTCAATTTCCAAATTATTTAAGTTTACATTTTGTAGCTTAGTTAAATTATTTTTAGTTAGCATAATAGAACTGAGGAAATTATAATTATCTTCACATTCATCGAATAGTAAACATTTTAGCAAACATAAATAAGCTAGTAAATTTTTATTTATCAAGTATGAATATACAAGTATTTTATTAATAGTATAAAAATGATTATTTATAGGAATAAATATATTTCTATATAAAAAATAGTTTATACTTTTAACTTCAACATCATGTTCATTAATATAAGTCGTTTTAATTGGTTTATCATGTATGGGTTGTAATGGTTTTTCACTGTTTTTAATTTGTGTTTCTTCCTTATAATTTATTTTAAATTTTATTAAATTATTTTTTTGGGATAAAATGTCGTCACTATACTCATACTCAGTGTGTGTTTTAAATTTGAATAAATCAATGAGTTTGATATTTTCATTTTTTTTATTTATATAATGACCATTTTGTAAATCGATTTCTTTTTCTCCTTGTGTGGTGTGTGTATTATACTGTGTTTGTATTGCCATATTTTTCGATGATAACGGATCCGTTTTATTATTTATATTCAGGCCGTTATCCATATTATCAACCTGTTCAATTTCATTATCAGTTGATGAGAGGGAAGTCGATAAGGCATCCGTGTCATAATATGTCTTGTTTTGTTTGGTTAGTCTGTTTACTTTTTTTTTATAAAAAGTTATTGATTTTTTTTTTTTTTTTTTTTTTTTCCTTTTATTTATACTAACTAGGGAATGAATTTTGAGAGAACTTTTCATGGTAGCTATGTTAGCATATCGATTCATCGAATATTTAAAATTGTTTTTTATTTTTTTTAACTTATTAAAATTTCCAAAATGGTTGTACATAATTTGTTTTTTCTTTCCTTCATGTGATGTTGTAAACGGTCTTATATTTTTCATAAAACTTTCTCCTTTTATGACTGATTCATAATTTATTGTATTATCATTAACGTTAAGAAGAAAAAGACAAAAAATGTCAAAATAATTTCTTAATTTATTTCCTACATTTTTTTTCGTTTTTTTATGAACATAATTTAAGTATTTTTCATTGTTCCAGCATTTTATGAAAATATTTTGAGATTTTTTTTTTTTTTCTTTTTTTTTTATTTTTTTATATTTATCGTAAAAATTTAAAAAGTTTTTTATTTTATTTATGGAAGCTGAACATAGAAATTTGGCGATTTCTGTTTCATTTTTTATACAAAAGTCTTCTACTCTATTTGTTTTTTTATTTTTGTTTATTTTTTTATTTTTTTTTCCATTTTTAAAGGATTTATTTGATGGAAATTTTGGAAGGGAGAGATAAAAATCGTTTTCACTTGATCGTCGTAAAAACTTGGAAAGGGAGGCTGCAAAGGGGGGAAGAAATGGGGATCGGGTTAGCAAACGGTGTGTAATGAAAAGGGAAGTAAAGTGGATTAAGAAATAAACAATGCATTGGTGCGGAGTAGGGATATAGATGGGCTGGATCGGGGAAGGACGTACCTGCATCGTAGACAATTTGAATAGCGTACTTCAAAAAAATGGGAAGGGATAGTGTTTGATTTGATTTCAAGTTGGGTTTGTTAAAAATAATTTGGCGGTCCATGTATATAAAAAAAAATTGCATATTAATTTGGTCGTTTAAAATATATTCAAAATAACAGTCTTTATTTATTCCCATAAATACATAAGAATAAAGGAAGTGTAGAAAGGGTTTAATTATTTTTAAAAAAATATATTTACATAATTTTTTTAAATTTTTATTATTTATATTTATAAATAAATAGTAAAAAGAGTAAACATAACTTATAAGTTCGTTTCCCCTAGGAAATATGAACAAGTATTTATTTTTTGTTTCAAACTTATGATGGACATTATTTTTGTTACTATTTAGTGCTAGTCTTTTATCTTCATTTAATTTTGTTTTTTGAAAGTTATTGTTAGTAAGGCCATAGATAATATTTGAAACGTAGTTATATTCTGAGACAAATTTTGCATTTTCTTTATTTAGATTAGCAGTTTGATAAAAAGAAAATGGATCTTTGCTAAATATGTCTATTTTATATGTATAGCATGAACATAGGAAACTTAAAAATGTAATACATTCTGTATGTTGTTTTATTTTATTATATATATCTAAAGGTGTTTTTAAATCAGCATACAATATAATTTTTCTTATAACTTTTTCATATTTAAGAATATATTTATTTACACTATTTATAAATGATATAAAAATATCACCAAAGGGAATAATATCATTGAACTGTCTATTTTTTATTTCATCAATTAATTTCGATTTTCTTGTTGTGTAATCCTCTTCTTTTTTATAAATAAGTTTTAAAAAAACTTGAACAAATGTTTTGATATATCGTACTAATGATCCAATCTTAGAGAAATATAAAAATATGTGAAAATATTTTTGATAGAAGGGAGAGGAAAATATATTTTGGAATGGTTTAAAATAAAGATAAAAATATTTTTTATTTTTTTTTATTTCCCAAAAAGCTATATTATAATCAACACATATTATATTTTTACTAATATATATAGATCCATCTTTTATTTTTTTAATTTGTTTTTCACAAAATTTATCATAATTTATATCAATACCTACAATTTTTCTTTGCCTTTTATTTGAAGTAAACATTTCATTTTCATACCCAACTAAACATTCAAGAGTATAATTTTTCCAATTGTCATTTTTTTGAAAATTATTAGAAAGAAATATAAAAAATTTTTTTAAAATTATATATCTATATTCTTCAATTCGATGGTCTATACTACAAATGACATTCTTATGTAGGGTTACATATATACTATTAATTATGTTTAAATAATTATTTTTATATTTTTCATTTTTTTCATTTATTATTTTCCGTTCTAATATTTTCAATATAAGTGTATCATTAGCATAAGACTTTCCCCATATAAAGGAGTTACATTCTTCATGATCAAAATGTTTGGTTTTATTTTTATTTACATCATTATAGTTAGGTTTGTCAAAATAGTTGATTATACATTTGGTATTCCTTTTTAGTATTATGTTTGGTGAGTTAAAAAAGTTTACTAAGTCAATGTCCGCTTGATCATTGTATATATATTCAGAGCTAAGATTAAGAATAGTTTTTTTATGAAAAAAATTTGGAATTAACTTTTCAATTTGAATTTTATATGTTTTATTATTTAAACAAATGAAAACAAACTGATTTTCAAAGTAATTATTTTTTATATTTATGTGATTATCAAATTGCATAATCATTGGATTATTATTTAAAAATTTATTATTGTAATTTGAAAAATTATTATCTTCGTATAGTATGGCTAAACTATCCATATCCATATCATTACCTATGCTAAATATGTTATTACTTTTTTGAAAGATATAATTTTTAAGTAAATTATTTTTATTTGAAAAGTTTTCATATCCATCATAATGATGTGTACTATTAGCATGGGCTGAAGAAAAGCCATTTATTTCATTATAATTTTTTTGTCTAGAATTTATAATATGTTTTGGTTGGTCAGTACAATGTACAGACATATAATCAGCTAAGGAGTCTTGAATATATGACTCAGAAGGGTTAGACAAATGTGTGTGTTTTGAATTGGTATCTTGTTTAGTTTGCTTATTTTTTTTAGAAATATATTGTTTATATTTTGATGTTAAATTGGTTAGTTCGTTTATTTTTATAATATATTTTTGTATAAGTTCATTTTGAAAAAATAATAAATACTTACAAATATATTTATATTTATTTTGATCTATATCATAATTTGTTTCATAAAAATTTATATTTACTCTTAAATTTAAAAGTAAATTAAAAGATAAATTTGTTAGATTGCCTATATTTATATTTTCATCAATCTTATCAAAATTATAAAAATCTCCTAACTTATTTGTGTATTTTTTTCCCCATTCATTTTCTTTCCTTCCATTATTTTCATCATCAAAACTGTTGTATATACTTATGTCCGATAATAAAAAAAGTAAATCCAAAAAAGTTTTGTGACATGTAAAATTTAAACATATATTTCTTTTTATAAATAACTGATTTAGGGAAAAGTAAAATTTTATGTACATGTACAGGCAAATAAAATCTAGATAGTACTTATTTTTTATTAACAAAATAAAATAGTAAACTATTGATGTGTATAACTGAGTTAGGATAAGACACTTTTCCTCATTATTGTTAATATTATTATTTTCATGAAATAATTCATCCATATATTTGTTATAATTTTTATGAACAATGCAGGTATTTTCTGAACAGGTCAGGTCATTTTCGTTTTTTTGCTCACATCCTTTTTCATGTTTCTCCTCCAAAAATGTGTCACAAGATTGATAGTCATTTTCTTGGTGATATTTTTTTAATATTTCGTAAAAATAGTCACAACTGTTTGAGCATATGTCAAACAAATACTGATTATTTACATATGAAAGATTGTAGCTATATTTATAATTATAATATATTTTAAACAAGCTAAAATTGACTTTTATTTTGTGTAAAATATTTGAATATATAAATTTTTTTATTTCATATTTTATCTTTTTTAATATTTTGTTGTTTTTAATTGGGTATAAATTAGCTTCTATATCAGACCATTCATCAATTAATTTTAATAAAGATATATCACAATAATTACTTTTCTTCACCTCATTATTTAAATATTTATTATGTTGTTCTTCGATATTGTTATTTTTTTCATTTTGAATTATTTGCATATGCATATTAATCATTTTAAACTGTTACATGAAATATTTCCCTTGCCTTGGTTCAACGTATAGAATATAAGACCATGGAATTGTAAAGGTGAAGAGTTTAGAAATTCACACATGCCGCCTTTAAGAATTTGTGTGTATATGTGGGCCTGTATTAGGGGAATGATGGAGTGGCTTGTATTATTTATGGTTTTTTAAAAATGATGAATATGTAGTTCATTTCTATTTTTGTGAATATTTTAAAGGTGAAAGAAAAAATAAAAATTAAAAATAATATAAAAAATAGTGTAATAAACAAATTTAAGGATATATTTTAATTAAAACAGCGGAAATATACAATTTCCCTTTTTTTTTATGAACGTACATAAAAGACATATAGTATATATTTTTTTTCTAATTTATTTTAATTATTTAGATCGATTAAACATTTTTAATTAGTGTACAGTAAATACATATATAGAGAAAGAGAAAAAATTATAAAGTATCCAAAGCTTGCAAAATTTATGTTAATTTAGGTAAATATATTTTTTATAATATTTTATGTGCTATAATTGTTTTTACATATATTATATGGTTCCACACTTATATATTACATTAATTTATTCGATTTATTTATTCATTTTATTTATTTACACTTTATTTATTTGCTTATTTAAACGTTCTATTTGTAATGAATAAATATAAGGTCACGCGTTCAACGGGTATGCACGTGCGTATGTAAGAAAATTTTATTAATTAGGTATTTGCTTATGGAATATTTCATTTTTATTACATTAATTATTTTAGTTTTTGCTAGTTTTAGTATTATTCAATGTATTTGTTTGAATATATGTTTATAGAAAAATATACGAACTTTTTATAAAATATGTAATATACGAATGGGTAACATATTATTATAGTGTACACAAATTATACCCTTGTATGGGAGCATATTTTTTTAATTGTTGTTTCCCTTTTTTATTTTATATTTCATTTTTTATGTTATATTTACCATATAATTTGTTTTATTTTCCTATTTTCAATAAAATTAAAAACGAGAAAAAAAGTAGGAGGAAAATATATATATATAATTAATTTAGAGGGATATTACAATCATACACTTATAATATAACATCCATAACAAAAACTATAACGATTTAATTATTTTAATTTGGACAAATTATAAAATAAAGATGTTGTATTGTTTATGTATTTATAAATAGGATTAACAATGTGTTATTGTTAACAGCTATGATGAAAAAACTCCTATTATTACACTTTCTTTTTTTCATATCTAAAGGTAGCAAAAACGAAAGAGAAAAAATAAAAAGTTTAAAAATTCTGAACATTAATATAATATATTTTTTTAATGTATCATTTATTTATTGCTTGTACATAAAATTTATTTGCTTTTTTTTTTTTTTTTTTTTAAGGATTTAACTACATACTTAACAGTAGAGATATGCTGATACCCTTTAAGATTGCCCATTTTGTGAAAATAGGAATACAAGTAAAAATAGAAAAAAAGTAAAATAAAATGATGTTTTAATAAGCTAGCCTTATGCGTAAAATGTGTCCATTTATATAAGAAGAAAGCGAAAGTAGTACAACATATAATGTACATAAACTTGTGTGTGCGTATTATATATAAAATTATATTATGAACATGGAATAAATATATTAAAATATATTTTATTTTATGCCATTAATATTTTATGCTTAATTATTATAATATTACCAATAAGACCGTTCTCTTTTTATTTCGAACGACGCATTTCATAAATAATAAAAATGAAAGTTAAAAAAAGTGAAAAAAATGAGCTTATATTTGCATTTTTTTATATTATATATTGTAAAAAATATTTTAAATTTAAGGCATATTAATGTATATAAATAGTATTTCAAAAATATTTCCTGTACATATTTGCATTCATGAATTTATTTTTCACATAGTGCTGCATTATACATATTATACATTTTTATATGCACATTAAAAAATAATAAAATAAAAATATAAATACACTACAGTATGCAAAATACATTTTGAAGAAAACGTATGTGGCTTATATATGTTTGTAAATTCAGTGGATTACATATATTTTTTATGCATGCTTTTATAAAAAGTTAATTATATGCTTATTATTTATATACGTACAATTATATGTATGTACATATTCGTGCATGTTTTAAGCGGTCTTTTGAGAACACATAAAAATACTAATATATTTAAAAAAAAAGGAATATGCATATCTATTTATTATATATGTTTTCTATATAAAAATTATATTATATAATGTTTGTGTATGCAACTTAATTTTGAATGTACATACAAAAAAAATATTATTTGCATATTATTTAAAATATATTTTTGTATAAGTAACCCCAAGTTATACTTTTTTTCTGAATAGTGCATGTAGGTATATTTTTATGCTTTAAAAGCAAAAAATAAATACTTATGTTTATATAGTATTACATATTCATTTTGGGCTTATTTATTTGCTCCCTATCTTTGTATAAATATATGAATAATGATACCAAAAAAATAATTTTATAAAGTTTGACCAATATACAATAATACTCGTTTTATATTTGTTCTGAGAATTCATATATACATTTTTTTTGCTTTTCATAATTTTCGTCTATTAAATTTTTACAATATTAAGCATATTCTTGGCAGGACCTTAATGCTGAGAAAAGTTACTCTTTCATTTAGTAAATAATAAACAATAAATAATAAATAAATATATATAGAAAGGGACAAACACAAGCGATATGCATGCTTTGGCAAATTAAAATAATTAAAAATAGCAAGCATACCTACACACGCATATATGCATGCATATAGACATACATGAAAATCAATTTGTTTAGTATATTACATTTAATTTTTACAAACAATTAAAGATACAACACAAAGAATGCTACCTACACATCACCGTACTTGCTATATACATATTATACATACACACTTCAAAAAAATAAATACACACACATTCATATGTCCTCAAAAAAACGCATAAAGGTTGTGCTAGCTAAATTACACATTTTTTTCTGAACAATTCATAAAATAAATACAAAATATTTTTTTTTTATGAACACGTCAGAATAATATATAAATAGTAATAACCGAATTTTAATTTTTTTCAGACAGGTAGATTATCAAATATACAGAAAAGGAAAATGAGTAGTGCAATAATAAATTCCGATAATCGAAATTTGTTAAATAAGGAGGTAAAAGATGAATATAATGTAAAGACAAATAACGAGCTAAAAGTAAATCTTAATTTTCATAACAATAATATAATTTCAAATATGTTTTCAAATTTAAGTTTATATGAGTCAATGAATAATTTTTTTCAAATTAATAATAAGCATTATATGTTAAAATATAATAATCAATTAAATCAAGCAGATTTTAATATTTCTTATTTTCAAAACATAAATGATAAATATGTACAAATATCACCATGGCATGATATCGATTTGATGAATGACGATGGGACATATAATATGATTGTTGAAATACCAAAATATAATTATATAAAATTAGAAATAAAATTAACAGAAAAATTTAATGTTATTAAACAAGATACAAAAAAAGGAAAACTACGATATTATCATAATTCTATATATTGGAATTATGGAGCATTACCTCGAACTTATGAATATCCAAAACATGTATATAGTTGCAAATCCTCGGATGGTCAAAAAATATTTTTTACTGGTGATGATGACCCATTGGATGTGATAGACATAGGAAGCAATAGTTTGAAAATGGGACAAGTCGCTCCTGTTAAGGTAAGTCAAGCTAGATTACTTTATTTCATTCATCATATCATTCCTCGTATTGTTATTCATTTTGCTCCGCTTTACTTCTTACACTTTACAACAGGTTTTAGGAGCATTCACTTTAATCGACGAGGGTCAATTGGATTGGAAAATCATAGCTATCAATGTAAGGACTTTTGGAAAAATATGCATGTGTTCATAATTTTTTTGGCAAGTTTGATGCCGGTCTATACCCAATTTAATATGTTTATATATGTATGTCTATTTTTATTTATTGCAGAAATATGATGAAAACTTTTCAAATATAAATAGTTTGGAAGATATAGAAAAATATTATCCCCATACCTTGAATTTGATGTTAGAATGGTTTCGCTCATATAAAATGGCTGATTCAAAAAAGCTAAATATAATATCAAAAAAATTATATAATAAACAAGATAGTGAAAATTTAATAAAAAAAGTTCATAATTATTATTTAGAATTTTTGAAAGACATTAAAGAATTTTCACCAAGCTCATCATATGAAAGTACACATGAAAATAATAGTAGTAATGCTACAAATAGTACTGAATGTTTTCAAACTTCATTTTCATATACTAATTCAGACAATCCTGTATATAATAATCTAATACAAGATGTTAATATCGATTACTACAAACCTGATGAGGCATATAGGCCAAACATGGAAATATGGACTCCATAATAAAAAAAATATATATAAAAACAAATTGTGAATTGGCAAAATATATATTATTATTTGATAATGTAAAATAGCCATTTGCTTTGTTTAATTATTTTATATGTAACAAATTGTTTATATTTACATGTTACTAAATCAATATATTTGTAAAATTTTTAAAAAGAAATTTTATTTAACTTTTTGAATTTTCACGATGTTTTAAATATAGATCCCCACATATATTTATGATTGTTATCCTTGTAAATATTGTAAATAAGACAATATTTTTTTTTTATAAATTTTTTAATATCTTGGTCATCAATATAAGTAATTTCATATACTGGAAATTCCACATTTTCGTCACTACTTTCATTTTTCGAAAGAGTAAGTGTCTCTTCATTATCAGTCAATGTCCATACAGAATCGGCAGAATTAATTGGGTTGTTAAACATGTCTTTAATTATAGTATGTCCATAAATTGAAAGAGAAAAAAAATGATTATCTATATCGATAAGAATATCTTTTTTTTTTATATGTTGGCGTAATAAAAAATATAAAGAAAAACTATGAATATTTTCTTTCCAAAAATAATATTTAGTTCTTCCTTCAATCTCTTCACCTAAATCATATCCTTTTAATGTTTGTTTTTTTTTAATATTATCAGTATATCCTCTACTATATTTATTTTCACTCATTTCTTTTTTTAAATCGTCAAAATATTTATCTGTTCTTTTTTTATGATGTTCATCTAATTGTGGATATAAATCTTTCCACATATAATGTTCTGGATCATATTTCATTTCATTTTCTAATTTTTTCATTAAAAGGTCACTTTTTATTTCTAATTCTTTTTTAGTTTCATGTTCTTCTCTTCTCTTTAAAATTTCTTTTTGTCTTTCACTTATTTCCCCTTTATTTTGATTGTTTGCTTTTAGCTCTTCATCAAGCTTGCTTGTTTTGTTATTGTCATTAGTACCATCGTCTGCTTTCTTATCTATCTCACTGCTTATTTTATTGGCTTGATTTTTTTCATTTTCAAAAGAGGGTTTAGAATTTTTATCCATCGGAATTGGGTCTACGTTAGGGATGGCGGGACTTCCTATCAAATTATTTGACGATCCTATTGAGTATTCTGATAAAAAGGATTTTGTTTGTTGTTCATCTGAAAATGAATTGGGAGATATACCCATCCATTTTTCATTCATACCATAAATATTACATAAATGCATTTCAATTTTAATCCAATTTTCATTTAATATAACATCATAGACACTTTTGTCATGTTCATTAACAGGCTGATCATTGGATGTAAAATTTCTGAACAATAAATTATTGTTAATATAAAAAATGGATTTTTCCAATTTTTTCATAGTAAGTATACATTTTTGTATAATATTGTGACTATATAATAATGGAAATTCGAGCATAGTAGAATTTGTATTTTTATTATTTAAAATAATTTTATCATTATATGTATCATATATATTAAATTCAATTGTAACATTTGATTTCATATATCTCTGTTTATCAATATAATAATCTTCATCTTCTTTTAACATTGGATCGGATAAAATTTTCTGAACATGGTCATCAAATATTGTACTATTTTTATCTTGTATGGCTAGCTCATTTTTTTTATCACTTTTTTTGTCGATTTTTTCATCATTTTTTTTGTCATTTTTTTCCTTTTCTTCATCTAAAATATCATCTTCGCCCTCTGTTACTAGTTGCTTCAATATATTTCCTCTATTAAAGGAAAAGAAATATTTACTTAAATTTTTTTTATTATATAATTTAAGTGATTCAACATATGTACCTAATTTTTGATCATCATTATTATCAAAAATAAAATTATAGCTATCTTTTTTTTCATTATCAAAATCGTTTAAAATATCATTGTCTACAACTTTATTTTCATTTGAATTATTTATTGTTTTTGTTACATTAGTTGTAATATCATTTTCATGTTTATCTAATTCATTATGTTCCTTTTTCAATGCCTCTCTTTTTGATTTCAAAAAATTAACATAAGCATCTTTCATCCATGCACATATATCATTCACTAAAACTTTCGAGCTAACATATACCCCATTTTTATAAATATGTTTTAATATGTCATGCATACTTAAATCTAATGGTTTATCCGATAAAACATTTTCTTGAGCCTTTAAATTTTCAATGACTTTTTTTTTTTTAATAATTTCTCTTTCTTCTATAATATTATCTTCTTTACCTTTAATATAATCTTCTGTTTTTTTAATTGCTTGATTAAAATTTTCATCATTGCTTTGGTCTGGATAAGAGCTACTAGTTCCATTAAAGTTATTTTCGTCTCCGTCATTTGAAAATAATTCATTTTTTTTATTTATGTCTGTGTCATGTTTGTTTTCATCAGAAAATGATAAACTTATGGGCATATTACAATGGTTCCTTTCTCGTTTTACTCTATTTTTCAACAAGCCATATTTATTATGACCATTCATGCAAATAGCGTTACTATAATAAAATAACTTCTGTCTTACGCTTCTAAATTTTCTGAACTGTTCATATTTTTTTTTTTTTAAAATATCATTATTGGTGTAGTATGTTTTCCCAAAATTATGTGTGCAATTTTTTAATAGATTTTTTTTTTTGGTCACATAGTCATATATATTATAAATATAATGTGGGTATTGAAAATTATCTTTTTTTCTTTTTCTATTATATTTAAGGGTATCATTTTTGTAAAAATACGAGTTCAAAGATGGTGTATATTTCTTAATTACATTGTTACATAAATTAAAGAGAAGGATATGCAATAATACCAAATATATCCATAATTTTCTCATTATTACATAAACATGTTTAGTTATTTCAACTATTACTATTAATAGTAATAAGCTATATTTATATTACTACGACATTTTTTACTAAACTGTTAAAAACATATCATAAAAGGGATTGCCCTAAACATACGTTTAGCCTACCATTTCTTTTTTTTCAAACCTTTTAAAATATATATAATGTATATTTATGATGTTATATATTTTTTTTTCTTTTATTTCTCTAAAATTTATACTTTAAAATTATGGCTAAATATGAAAAATGAACATTCATATTGCCATTAGTACTTATATGTAAATATTAGGTATACCTATGAGTAATCATAAACATGAGATCTAAAATATTTATTTTATTTTTATTTTAATATTATTTGTTTCCCCAAAATTATGAAGCAACGAAAGTTTGATTGCACAAATTTTTACACATGCCAATTCAGGTATGCATTTTTATATACTATTCATCAAAATGAATATTTCTATATTTTAACAGTAATTAAGTTATTTACATTTTTTTATTTTATTATCATTAGGCCTTTATTTAACATAATTAAAAAAAATATATATTACCAATGTAAATAAAATACATTGTTTTTTTTTTATAAGGGCAAATGGGTAGGCAATTGGTTGATCGCCATATATTTTCCTCGTGCTATTTCACATAACTACATAATAGTGTAATGAATTTGGAATTTTATTTTGCAAGCGGAATTTCATCATGCATTATGAGTAAGGAAAAAGGTTTTGTCGATAGGACAATTGATATGATTTATGTGATTGATAATACTTGCCATATTTGATAGGAGAGTGCAACTATATTTCTATATGCTAAACACATACACTGGGATGATTACTTATTTATAGATATAAATAAATATGTATACATATTTTTTATATGACCCTTCAACTAAATTAACTTTTAAAATAACTTTTAAAATAATTTTTAAATTGATAAAAAAAATATGAACAATTAATGTGTTTTTTTCATATGGTAATAATTTATACACATTTATGTAGCGAAAATAAAGAAAATAGACATACCAAAAAAAAAAATAAAAAAAAAAAAATAAATAAATAAAATAATAGCAGTAATAATAATAAAAATAGTTAAAAAAATATTGCTTGTTCATGCATAATTTATTAATTTTTAAAAGTATTAATTTTTTTAGTTATTTTCAAAAATAATATTCATTTTTTAGTTATTAATTTCATAATTATTCCCCCAATTATTTCATTTGCAATTATTAATTTTCAAATTTATTTGTTTTGCATTTTTTATGTATTTATTTCATCGATTTTTGGTATTTTCAATTTTATATAAACTTAAAATTTAATTAATGCGAATATTTCTCAAGATTTAAAAACTGGTTACACTCATTGTATAAGCTTTCATGTATCATATGAGAGTAATACTTTATGAGTGTATTATACACATTTTGAAATGGGGAAAAAAATAAAAAAAAAATAGTAGCCTAACCGCAATAAATTGGCAATACAGAGAACCACAGTTCCCACTTTTATCAATTATAAAACCTTTTGCAATGTTTTAAAAAACATTTTTTTATGAATTGCGTATGCAGTATGATATACACATAATATTATACTACTAATATACAGTATAATTTGTTTCAGTTTTTTCGTTTTTTTTACAATATTAACATTAATAAAATATTTGGATAGAAAGTTTTGAAAAGAAATATATAAGTCAGGCAAAACGAGCACAATGAATGACACAGTGCCTAAACTTCCTTTTGATGAAATACGGAACGAGATGAATAAATATGGTGTTGCCATTACACCTTCAACTTTAAAACATCCAACCACAGAGGATGTTCAAGGAGTTTATAGTATATGTATAAAATATATTTTAAATAAAGATATTAATAATATAAGAATTGAAGAATTTACAGGAGATTTGAAAAGTTCAATGCCATCAATCGATGGGATACAAATTTTACCAAATGAAGGAAAAAATCATTTACAAGCTATTGGAAATTTACGATTTTTTCGACACTGTGAAAAAATTAATAGAATACTAAATATGGAGAATACATTAAGTTATATATTTAAGCCTACAAGTGGTCATATAACAAAATTAATTAATGCCTTTATGCATTTTATGAGATATCGAGAACAGATATATAATGAAAATGATACAACTATAAAACAAATCGAAGAAAGAAAAAGTGAAAGTAATATATTAGACAATGAATTAAAATCTATTCAAAGTGAATTACAAGTATTACTGTCAAAACATGAAGAAGTACGAACTAGCATTTTAAATGAAAAAAATATAAAAAGAGATTATGAAGAAGAAATTATAGAAAATCAAAATTCATTAAATTCTCAACAAAGTATACTTATATCATTAAAATCAACAAAGGATAGGATAGTAAATGAAACAAATGAATTAATTTTTCAATTTTCTAGATATAGACAAAAAAAAGAAGATTTAGAAGATCAAATAGTACCATCTCCTGAAAAATTACAACAATATAATGATGAATTAAAAGATTTATTATATGAACATATGTCTCATTGTGAAACGAGTAAAAAAAAAAATGAAGATATAAAAAATAAGATAAATGTAGCTGACTTGTGCATAAAAAAGTTAGTAAATTTATTAACAACATTAACAAGTCATATAAATGAAACATTAAAAGTTCATATTGATAAAAAAAATAAATTAAAAGATTTAGGTACAAATTTAAAATCATTAAAAGAAGAAAATGATAATTTAATAAAAAAAAAAATAGAACAAGAAAATATTTTAAATGAAACTGAAAATAATTTTTTACAAGAAAAAAATAAATGGGATGAAAAAATTCAAGACGAAAAAAAAAATATTATTATAGTTGATGAAAATGTTAAACAAATATATGAATATATAAATGATATTACAACAAAAACAAATCAAGAAATTCAAGAAATAAATAATATTGTTAATCATATTCAAGATACAATAAATACATATAATAAAAATTTTGCTATTATAGCTGATTTAATAGAAAATACAAAAAATTCTCAAAAAGTTCTTACAAATAAAATACAGAATAATATACAAAACTGCATAAAAACTCATTTGTAGGAAACAAAAAAATGTGTGTGAGTAGAAAAGACAAACATTGTGCATACTGAATGAATGAATTACGTTTTGCCGATCTGGCAATTCATTCCCTTTTTCTATTTTGTAGAAAAAAGTGGTTGTATTATTTTTGGTGGTAATGTGGGTTCACTTGTCAGTTTGGACCGATTTATTTGGTTTATCTTTTTTTTTTCGTTTTTCATTTTTTCATTTTTTCATTTTTATTTGCAAAGTAAACTAGGTTAATCATATTTTTATTATTTAAAAATTGTTTTCGGCTTCAAAAATAAATAGTTTATAAAATGGTGCAATGTAATAAAAATATAAGAGTAATCGAATAATAATAATATAAAAATATTGCTAAAATGGAAAGACAAAAAAAAGGAATATAAAAAAAGTTCATAATAATAATTCTAATATAATGTATTTCCAATTATTTGCAAATAGATATATTTAAATAAAAAATAGACAAATTTAATATGTGCCAATTTAAAAAAAAAAAATTAAAAATGGATTTTTAATTAAAAATCTATAAATAGAAAACTTATATAGTCATATATGTATTAAAAAAAATTGCACGCTTAGATGGTTAATGGAAAATTATTCCGTTATTTCATAAAAATTTATAAATATATAAAGGTATTATATGTATTTACAATATTCTAGTAATGGGTTTGATATACTATTCTTAATATATGGATTAGCGTCCGTGCCCATTTAAAAGGCGTTGTATTATTAGTCGTTTTGCATTTCAATAGATATTCTAAAATTAAGGGAAGGGGTGAAAATGGGGTATATATTTATATAAATTTTGATAAGAAAAATAAAATGAAGGGAAACAAAAAGGAGAATGAGAGGGTGTCGCCGAAAATGTATATGGATGTATGTTATACATTTTTGTTTACCCTTTCATGTTTATGCTCCCTAAACTCGAACTCTTTATTTCATAATCTTCGTAGTAATGGTTGTATAGAAGATAAAATGGGCAAGCTAGCACAACAGCTCCAGCAATCTAAGAACGATGAAAAATGATATAAAAAAATGGAATGAAAATGTTTGGAAAAATGATATAAAAAAATGGAATGAAAATGTTTGGAAAAATAAAATGAACAGGTGTAATGGAAATGTTTGGAAAAATAAAATAAACATGCATAATGAAAATGAACAAAAGTGAACTTACGTAATTTCCTATCAGTGTTGGTAAAAGATTATTAAAATAGACTTGCGTAAAAGTAACATTAGTCTTAACCATAAGGGCAATATTTAATGTATATATATTAGCAATAATATGCTCATAGCCCGCTATGGCAAATGCATATACTGCAAAAAATACACTAAAAACGGCCCCACTACCATCTTTAATTGATAAAACAAAATAAACTGCTAAACAAACAAAAATGTTACATCCAATGGCTAACGATACACATTCAGAAAAGGTGTGATGAACTTTTTTCATAGCTATTGCATTTAAAAATTCAAAAATATGATTTTTCTCGATGCTATTTTGCTGATGAAATGCTCCAGAGCCATAAGAAACAATAAATGCGAAAGATACTGCTCCGACATAATTTCCTAGTAATGATAATGCCATAACTCGTAAATATGATAATAATTTAACTTTCCTTTGAAGCAATGCTATTGTAACAGCTAATGTATTTCCTGTGAATAAATCTGACCCTGTACATATAATACACAAAAAGGCAATTGGAAATGTAAAGCCATAAACAAAAGAGCTGAACGATGCTCCGACGTGTGCTCGCAACTTGTGGTAATAAAACAGTCCCCCTGCGTGATGAAGAAGTTAAATAATGAAAATTTTGAAAATTTTAAAACATGCAAATTGTTGGTCTAACTTTTCTTAGACATGCTATGAAATGAAAAAGTTCGAACCTGCTATTCCTGAGGCATGAGCGCAAAGTCCAACGAATATACCTGCCATGATTGCTTTTAAAAATAAATTAAAATTACTATACGCTGCTTTTGCTTTGCCATATTCAACACATCGAATATACGACTCCTCACCAGAGCATGTTGTTTTTACGCTCATCGGGTCAAGGATATATTGCTTTCCCATTTTTCCCATTCTTCAAATTATAAATTTGTAAAAAAGTCAAATTCTGAAAGTTCTTTAAAATGGAAATCAGCTTATGGTGTTTTTGTGCTAGCTCATATATATTTTTTATGGGGAAAAATTATTCAAAATAAAAATAATCAGGATTATAAAAAAAAAAAATTATGTGGCAAAAGACAATAAAAAGCCGACGTATGTATAGTAAAATATAAAAAAAACCCAAAGGGGGATGAACTATATTAATATTTAATCTCTTTCTTCTGACATATTATATATATGTATATAACAGTAAAGTACAAGACGGGAAAGGTATATATACAAGAGCAAAAATATATATTCCGTATATTAAAAAATAAATAGTTGCCACACTGAATTAAACGTACACGGGAATAACTATTTATGGAAACATTAGCGTTTACTGAGTTTTCATTTGTTTCAAGTGGGCTTATTAAATATAAATTGGTAAACGCAAATACATTTTACATGAAAAGCGATTATATATCCACGCCTCAAATAATATTCATTATTAAAAAAATATATACTTTAAAATAAAGGGGGGGTGAAAAAAAATATATATATTATTTAATATATATATATATATTTGTCATTTTTTTTATATATACATAACTATAAAAAAAATATGGAAATAAATATGCATGCTTTTTAAAATAATTGTTTAAAATTTTATGCCATATTTTTGTTTTTTCATTTTTTTTTAATTCAAATAAAATATACGGATCAAAGAAAAAAAAATAATTATGCATATATTATCCACATATGCATATATTTTTTTGTATGGGTAGGGAAAATTCGGGTAACCATTTTTTTTTTCTCCCCTTCCCCCTCCAAAAAAAAAAAAACAAACAAACAGAATATTCCCTTTTTATTACATTTTTATTATATTTATTTATCAATTTTCAATATAAGAATATTAATATATTATAAATATTTTATAATATCAAAAGATTTTTTAATTAACATTTTTTTTTCCATTTATTTATACTTGGGATTACTATATTGAGTAGCAAGCCAAAATGAGAACAAAATTATGATATGCTTACAATTTGCGGACAAAAAAAAAAGTGTGCATTATTATGTATATATTTGCCTGTACTGTACATATTTTTTTTTTTATTTAAAAAATAAAGGATATGATAAATAATAAATAAGATAAAATACAATAAAATTTATAAGTCTTTTCATGATTTAATAAAGAGGGACAGGCAAATTTATTGAGTTTTATGTGCATATAAATAAAGACCACTAGTAAATATATGCTAAATATATTTTTTTTTTAATATTTTCATTTTCTGTATTTTGGCTATACCAAATTAGGGTATTGCCAACATTCTAGCTTGTATAAGGTTAGCAAAGTTCAATTCAAAAAAAGGGAATATGAATGTTGAATAAATATTTATGACATGCCAATCATTCATGAATAAAAAAACGGTTGTATAAAAAGTCTATTGACTATTTATGCATTCATAATTTTTATTTCCAATATATTATGACCCATTTTAGTGACTTATTATTTAGTAAATTATATTGATTTGTCTTTTTTTTTAAGTATGTACTGCATATAGAGTAAGCATATATATATATATATATGGGGTAACTATATTTTGAAAAATAAAAAAAAGAACAAATAATGGAATACCTATTTTAAGATAACTTTTTTTATAACATAAATATATCATTTTTGTCTTAAAAAAATAATAATATATAATAAAAAGCTTGCGCATATTTGTGTGCTTATTTTATAGGGTTAATTATTTTTTATATTTTTTTTCCATTTTATAGTAATATATATAATCCCATAAAATGTTTAAAAAATAAAACAAAAAAATTATGAACAGTCATATAAATATGCAAATATAGAAATAAAAAAAAAAAAAAAAGCTATTTAATGTAAGAGTAAAATGTAATAATAATTTATTTTGAAATGTATGCTCTTTTCCATTTATATATTTTTTTTTTAAACATAATTTTTATGCACTATATATATGGTTAGGATATTTTATTTTTCTACTTTTTTAAAGCATGTATGGTATTATAATATAATTATATTTTCATTGTATTTTCAATTTTTTAAATATATAATTCCTTCGTTTTATCTTCCTACAATGTTATTATATAAATTCCCTTTTTTTTACTGCGTGCTAATTTTTTCCTATTAAAAAAAAAAGAAAAATTTACTATTCAAATTAAATATTTTAAGATTACGAAAATATTTTATTAAATAATTAAAATAAATAACAAATTAATGGAAAAAATAAAAAAAACACGAGATAAATACACCATATCCCCCTTACTTAATTAATATTTATAGTTCGTTATGTATATATAACTTATATGAAAATATTTATAGTTACCTAATTTTATGCTTATATATAATATTATGTATATTATATTTTTCTTTGTTTATGATAAAATCCTAAATAATTCTCCTACATAATACAAGCATAGCACTATTTTTAAAAAATACAATAAAAATTTTAGTACTGTTTATTGTTCAGTTTTTTGATATGCTCTATTTAAAATTAAAGAAGGTCGATGGGGACACCTTTTAAACTAACCTATCCCTAAATATATATGCATAGCAATATATTTTGCCTTTTTTTTATTCTTTAAATTATATAAACGTGTGGATATATATAAGTAGTAGTGGTGCATTTTCCAAATTTAGTAAACTTCAAGGAACTCATCAAGCGCCTACCTACAATTGCATTAGTATGAACTTTTTTTATTCAAAAACAAAAATGCCCATTTTTATATGAAGTTGGATTGGTAAAGAAGACACAAAGTATAGAAATAATTATTTTATAATTAATAAATTGAAAAATAAATTCTGAAAAAAAAATATTTCAGATCCAAGTTAGCAGCATATTTGCTCAATAAATAAAATTAAAAAAAAAAATTTTCTTCTAACACATTTTCCAAAATGCGGATGAGTAAATTATATAAAAATAAAGACAAGGACAATGAGAAATCAGGTAGTGATTCTCCAAACAAACAAGATTCTTTAAAACGTATGTCGTCTAAACTTTTAGGAAATTCCCTAAATAGTTTTGACCTAGGTGGTAAACTTGACCAATTAGATGAATATCTTAAAAAATATCCATTTATAATTGAGATTGGATATAAATTGGGAATTAAACCATCTTGTCTTGTTGTTTTTGGTGGGTCTATTGTATTTATTTCTTTGGTTTTTGGCTGGGGGGCAGCCTTAATTTGTAATTTGGTTGGATTTGCTTATCCAGGTAGCTAAAAAAAAAAATAATAAAATTTACCTGCACGGTGCATGTTTTTTAACATGGCTAGCTGGAATATTGTGGAAAATGTTTTTCCGTGCATATTTTATTTTGTGAATTATTTAAAAAGGTGCATGATGAATGTATGTTTACGAGTTTAAAATATTTTTTTTTTTTTTTTTTTTTTTAACAGCATACCAATCTTTTAAAGCAGTAGAATCACAAGGACATGCTGAAACAAAATTGTGGCTTACATACTGGGTAGTATTTTCACTATTTTTTTTTATTGAATATTTGATTGATATAATATTATTTTGGATTCCATTTTATTATGTAGCAAAATTACTCTTCCTATTATATTTATATATGCCACAAGTCCGAGGTGCCGAAACAGTTTACAATTATGTTATACGCCCCGTTTTATTAAAACATGAAAAAACAATTGATGACACTGTTCATAAAATTAGCCAAACAGCAACTAGCCATTTAAATCAAATCACTGGAAACATAGCAGACAAAATAGTCCAAGAAGGAGTTCGAAGAAGAAATGTGTAAAAAAAAAAAAAAAAAGTTATATATAAATTGGCTGTTATATAACAATACCGTAGTATGTGTGTGCATATAACGGGAAGTTCAAAAGTTAAAATAATGGATATACTGATATTTAGAAATAAAAAAATATATAGGGCAAAGTGTCCTGTGACATTTGTTTTTTTTAATTATTTATTTAAAAATTAAGGGGGAGGACAGAACAGAAAAAAATTATAATTTTTATAACAAGAAAAATTATGCACATTGGTAAATGGTTCATAATTTAAATAGCTAAAAAAAAATGAATAAAGAAATAAAAATATTGGTCTAAATTACAAATTGGATTATTTATATATAAAAAAAAATTATAATTATATTCCCCTAAAGTTATGTATAACGAATTCCTTTTTATGGATATTTTAGAAGTCTAGACAATTGATATTATTTTATTTGTCCGTAGTTTTTTTACATTAGTTCCATAATTTATTTATTTTATTTTTTTTGTAAGTTTTCGCTCATAAAATAAATTTAAGTTTGTATCCCTATACCCAAGTCTTTATGCATTCTTATTTATATATGTATATGCATAGTTTTCCTTTTAAATTTCTAGATATTATATATAAATATAACTTATAAAATTATGCCTACGATTATTTATAAATTTTTTCAAATATTTCTAGTAAGAAAATATGTATATTGCATATATTTTGTTATTCCCAATTTGGCAACACTTGTATTGTTTTAGGTTTGCCTTTATCGACAAAAAGAGCGATAGGGGATTGATAATTTAAATAAAGAGGGTTTAAAACAATTGAACAAGCCATAAAATGGGAATACAAAGTAGGAAAACGAGTTTTTTTATAATAGGTATATGTTATACCTTTTCATAGTTTGGCTAACTAATTAGCTATTTTTGGTATAGGCTGTACATAAAAAAATTATAGCATAATACATGGATTTTTATTATATTTATAATTGTATAATTAATATGTATTTTTTTCTTTATTTTATAATTTAAAAAAATTATTTCATACTTATGAGAGAATGGGAAAATTTATTTAGCATTTTTAAAGAGGGCAAACAAAATTATACCTTTATTTTATGCGTAATAATATTTGAAAAATTCAATGAAAATATGCGTACATTTTTTCGGTATAGAAAAAAAAATAATAATATAATAGTAAGTAAAAATAATAAGTAAATAATAATAAGTAAATATAATAGTATAAATAATTGGGTATACTATTGCTTATGCTTATACAATCCGTGATAAACTTAGTGCTACTCCACAAAGAAGGCAATACTACTTGTAGTGCCAACAAATATTTTAGCAAACTATGCAGTATGGCATATTATATATATAAAGAAGAAATATATAAAGAAATGCTCGCATTATGTATTTATTTTATTTAATATGTAGAGTATAAGAGTATATATATATATGCTTGTGGAACCAATATAATTTGCCAAAAAAAAAATAAAAAATATATACATATATAATTATACATATTAATATATATAGCATAAATTATTCTTAAAATTTTTAGTTGAAAAAAAAATATTTCATGTAAAATTTAATTTTAACAATTTAATATTTTCAAATTTTTTAAAATAATTTTTTATAAAAAAGAAAGGGACAAAGTGTATTATTTATATACTTTATAAATTCACCTTAATTTCCTGTAAAGGTCCTTATAAACATTTTAACATACAAAAAACAATTAAACCCCAATTTTATACAAGGTAATGAAGGAAAACTTTATTTATATATATTAAGTTTTATGAGTATATTGTATTTTTGTAATTATAAGTTTAAGCTATAATTATAAAAAAATAAGAAATAAATAAATGAACATTACTAATAAAGAAATAGTAGATCTTGTTTATTTATTTCAAATATAATTACATCATATATACATTATATTAAAGTTAGTATATATATCCCTAAAGTATATATTTTCCTTGAAATTTTGTTTGAAGTGTTTTATTTTTTCACCTTGTAGATATTGCTTAAAATTTTTTATATGCATGCATATACATATGCATATACATATACATACATATACATATAATAGTGCTTCCTATTTTATTAGCATTTTTCAAATTAGGTGACATATATATATGTAATATTTTTTTCATTTTAATTTATAAACATTGCAGATGGTTCGAATGAGCGTATTAGCCGATTGTTTGAAAACAATTAACAATGCTGAAAAAAGAGGAAGGAGGCAAGTTTTAATCAGACCTTCTTCAAAAGTCGTAATTAAATTTTTACAATATATGCAAAAGAAAGGATATATTGGAAATTTTGAAATTGTCGATGATCATAGATCAGGAAAAATTGTTGTAAACTTGTTAGGAAGAATAAACAAATGTGCAGTAATTTCCCCAAGGTATGTTCTTTAAAAAGTTTGTACTATATGTTGGTAGTGCGTAAATATGCATAAGCCATTATCTTATCCATAAAAATGCATCACTTTTTTTTTTTTTATTTAATCTTTGCGCAGATATGATGTCAAACTTGATGAAATTGAAAAAATTATAACAAACATATTACCAAGTAGACTTTTTGGACATTTAATTTTAACAACCCCTTATGGAATTATGGATCACGAAGAAGCAAGAAGAAAACATACAGGAGGAAAAGTCTTAGGTTTTTTCTTTTAAATAATTTATGTTATATCCCCAAAAAAAAAAAATATATCCATAATTTTATGAACATGCAAGGAAAAAAAAAAAATAGCTATATATACAAACCGGATATATATTGGACAAACACATATAGCATATTTGGCTAGCTAATTTGAAGGGATAATACATACTATATAGTGATATGAAAGTAAATATTTTATATAATAGTTTATGTTGTTATGATATTATGACCATGTTCATATTAATTTTTGCATTTTCTATTTTATTACCTGTATGTTAATGTATTTTTAATTAATTGCTTTTTTTTTCAACTTATTAATATGGAAGTGTAATAAAAATAAAAATAATAAATTGCAATATAATTCCAAATAATGGAATATGAAAAATATTCAAAGCAACATTTGGTAGTAATAATATATTTTACATAATCAGTCTAAAGGTTTTATAATGTCCTTTTTTACATATTATACAATTTTCTATAACAATTGAAAAAATGAGCTTAAAAAAAATGTGGGAAATTATTTGAGATTTTTAATCCATGACGGGATTAAGCCTGGCGTGTGCATATTACAAATGGTGCAAAAAATAAAAATAATAAAAAATAATAATTTGATATAATATTTTATGTTTCCAATCTTAAGGCTTAAAAAGAATGTTTAAGTAATTATTCTAATTTTATGTGTATATTTAATTTTAAAATATCACAGAATATATTTATTTTACATTTTTAATAACTATTATATGGATATACTTGATGTCATATATTATACATGAATATGTTTATGTGTAAAAATATGTTTTTTTTATCATTTTATTTAAAGAAAATATACATTTACAATTTCTAAATGTATGTAGTTACAATTTTGTTTTGTAGACGTTTTAAAAAATATATACTACGCCATTTTATAGTCTCTAATGTTTAGAGGAATAGTGTTTCCCTTTAAGCCGTACAACCTTTTCTATATTATTTTAAATAAGAAAACGAGTGAATTGCATCATGAAAAGAATATATACTATATAATTGCAGACCTAGTCACTTGCTTTTATAATTACATATATTTGTATTTTGTGTATTAACAATGCATACGATTTTGTTTTAAATATAAGTAGATCGAATGTTGTAAAATTTTTACATTCCTTATACCTTTTGTTATTTCAAAAAATGGAATAATAAATGGACAGCAATAATGTTTTATATACATTGAAATGGTTTTTCATTTTGTTTTGTTTATGTAACATAATGAGTAATAATGTTGTACATACCAAGATTAAGGATAGCATATTTTATAGTGGCAATTGTTTAAAAATTATGTTTATATGCCTTTATTATATATTAAGAATAGAATATTTTTTTCTACATATTTATATGTATCTTTATTTTGTATAAAATGTAGAATAAATATATGACCATGTAAAATGGATAACGTAGCTTCTTGCTTATTTTAAGCACAAAACTAAAGTGTTGCAATTTTTTTTATTAATTAATATAAAAGATGAAAGAAAAAAAAGCAATGAATAGTATTATGTAAACCTTGGAAGCATAAAAATGAATAAATAAATATACATATTATATACTTTCTTTGTAATTATTTTTTTTATCAGTTGCTATAGTGCTATATGTAATATTGTTGTATAGGGTATATAAATTTTATTAGTATCATATTGTTTATGGTTTTAGAGTATATTTTTGTTTTTTTTTTTCTTACATAGTATTTTATTAATATTTATAGAGTTATGCAATGTTTTGAAATGTTTTAAAAATTTACATTTTACTAAAAATATATATAACATATAATATAACATATACAACAACAACTGTCATATAAAGGATGCCTTAATTTTTTAAGCTATTTCGTCACTCCCTTTTTAATATATATTTTTGCAATATTTTTTTTAAAAAAAAATATGTTTTAAAAATCTGTATGGCATACATACTAATAATCTTATTTATAATACCATTGACAATATTTCTTTAAATTAAATTAATTTTTTTTTATATTAAAAAAAATGTAATGTTTTTATATTTGACAAATTAATATATATTTTATGAGTAATGACAATAGTAGAGAGTTACATAAATAAACGTACACAACATATTAAATAAGTATATAAAAAAATTATTGGCTTTTTTTTTACTTATTTAAAATTGTTGTTAGCAGAATAATAATCTGTATTTTATTTTTTATTCATGTTTGATACTTATATAATAAACAATAACTGTTTATATAGAATGTACAAATTTATTTAAAAAAAATTTAATATAAAAAAATATATATTTATATGCATTAAAATTATATAATAATTAAAAAAGCATGGTTATCTATTTATTTTATAATAATATATAACAATTTTTTTTTTTAATTATGAAAAAATTTTGAATACTCGATAAAATAGTATAAATCTTTTATACAAACAAAAAGTATATATATATCGTAAGATTAAACTTAAAAAAAAAAAAAAAACAACAACATTATATAATCCAGCTAATAGTAATATAATATTTATATATAGTGTTTAATGTAATTGTTTACTATCTTCTTCTTATGTATATACTTACTTCTTCTATTTAATAGTTTTAAAATAAGTTTTTTTATATTTATACATGATTATAAAATATACATATAACGATTACTAGTACATCCAAATTCATTGGAAACATAAAAGTTACATTTTAATATTTTGCTTAAATTCATTTTAATAATTTTTAATAGTTAATTTTTTGTGTTGAAAGTGTTGAAAAACTTTCATATAGTATATAAAAAAATATACCTATATATGGATTATATATTTAATCAATCTTTGACGTTGTTGTTGTATATGTATATATGTATATATTATTATATTGTTGTTGTATATGTATATGTATATATTAATATGTTATTCGAGTTTAGATATATATATATGTAATGGTATAATCTTGTTAAGCCATACCTATATAATAAAGAGAGTATAATAATTGAACGATTTTATTTGTTTATTTCAAGACAATATATGAATTATATTATTTATGTGTATGTAATATATATATATTTATTTTTTTTCATATTTAGAATTTAATAGTTTTGTTTATTGTTATATTTTTCCCATTGTTTACAATTTTTTTAAATTAGTATATGTTTTTTTTTTTTTTTTTTAATGTGGATAAAAAGAGATATCATATGTATATTTATATTTTATTAAGTTAATACTCATATATATATATAGTGAACTTGTATAGATATTTAATTTGCTCGATTTATAAAAACAAAAAGGAGTAAATATATTCTATTATTATTTTTTTTTTTTTTCATCTCACTATATATTAAAGTGTATATATACATATGGTTATTGCTTTATTAATGTTATACACATGCATATATGCCAATTCTTTTTGTTTTTAATTATTAATGTATATCACATTTTATGTATTTAAACATATTATTTATAATATATGAGCAAGATCATATATTAATTTGTTTTTATATATATCTATCCTGAAAAAAAAAAATACATAATTGTTGTATGTATGTGTATAGAATGCAGTTGTAAATATACTTAGCAAATTAGAACAGAAAACTTATTACTATTGTTTTATATTTTTATCTAGTTTTTGATCTATTTTTTTTTTTATAGTTTTACATTTTAAGAAAATATATATAAAGGATTAAAGATGATTGAGTAATGCTTATTTATATGTTGACAAAATTAGACTTTCTTTGAATTTTATTTTTTTTATTTTTTTTATTTTTTTGCATATGCATTGATTAGGATTTGTAAATCCATAAAGCATGAACATGTGTAAATATATGTAATATTTGTACGTATGCATAATTAAATATATTTAAAGCCGTAGTTATTCTCTATAGTTGTAAAAGTTTATATACTGTATAGTATTATCAAACTATATATTCATTTTAGTGTTGCATGTTTGGACGAGTATATACAAATTAAGAATGTTTAAAAAATTGTATAGGAGGTAAAGTGTTAGTAAGACGTGCAAAAATTATGTACGTAATATAGGGACATGCCTATCTTTGTATGTATATACATATTTATATGTGCTTTTGTAGTGGGTATACTTTATAAGAAGTTTTGAAAGAATGCACAAGATTTAATTTTTTAAAAAATATTTGCATTATATATATTTGGGTTGTATGTATACGTTTGCGTAGCTTTAAATTTGTTACGTGTTTATTTGCTCATTCTTTATACATTTTTTTTTTAAACTTAAAGTGGTTGCAAAGTTTTGCTTGTTCATATTGTAACAAGAAAGTGTGACATAGTACATTTTTACATTTTGCAACTTTGAACATATTGAAAATAAGTAAAATGCATAATAAAAAGGGGAATTCAAAGTACGGAGATAAAAAAGGAGGATCAAATGGAGCAAAAGAAAAAGGAAGTAATGACAACAAAAATGATGGGAAACATAATAAATCAGATGAGAATTTAAATAATGTTGTAAGTACAAGTGAACGTAGAATATTATTTTATAAAACAAAAATATGTCCATGGTATATTAAAGGAAAGTGTGAGAGAAGAAAAACCTGTTTATATGCACATGCTCAAAATGAATTAAGAGAATTACCAAACTTATGTAAAACTAGTTTATGTCCAAAATTAAAAATAAATGAAGCATGTAATGATAAAAAATGTAAATATGCACATACAAATATTGAACTAAGAGCAACTGAAAATTTATATAAAACAGCTTTATGTGAAAGTTATAGTAAAGGTAAATGTTTTTCAGGACAGTTTTGTAGATATGCTCATGGACTAAATGAACTAAGAGAAAATCCAATGGAAATAACAGATAAAAATATAATTATAGGTACATGTAAAACAAAAAATGAAAATATAAATAATAATAAATCTGAATATGATAAAAAGAAAGGCGGAACAGATAGTAGTAGTACTGGTGATAATTCAAAAAGGAATGAAACATATTGTGTATTCCCTAAAAAAAAAGAAAGAAATAGTGGATCTAATAAATATAATAATGTATTAACAGAAGATGATGGAGCAGATTCAGCTGATCACCATGCGGTCAATGATACAAACAGTGGTGAGCACAACCATGAATATAAAAATAAATCTACAAAACAAAACACAAAAAATGGAAATAAAAATTCACAAAATAATAATAAAATGGGTGACAATAGCAATGGTAATGAGACCATTGTAGGGAATAACAACGGAAATAATAACAAAAGGATGAACAAAAAAATGACAAAACAAGCAAACAAGGCAATGAATAAGCAAATTGAAAATGGAATAGAAAATCAAGTTAATAAGCAAAATGAAGAAATATCAGAATATAGAAATAAACATTATAATGGAAAGAATATAAAATATGATAATTCAAATAGTAATCATAAAAATGGACATAATAATGTAAATAATATGGTGGGAGGAGCATTACCAAATTATTTAAAACATGAAGATAATTCTAAATTTAATGAAGAACAATTTTTAAATGACAATCTAAACGTTTTATCATTTTTAGAGGATAATAGTAGTTCTATAGAAAAGTTTCGAAAAAATTATTCGAGTGGAATTTCAAATGAAGTTGTAGTAAATGGACGTGTTGAAATGGTTGATGAAAATTATAATAATAATAAAGGTGGGTTAGATAATAAAAATATATTAATATGTGATAAAGAAAGTAAAAATAATAATTTAACAGGATCTATAAATTATATTAAAAATGTAAATAATCCAATTATAAATAGTGTATCAAATAATAATATTGCAAATTATCCTTCACCTCTATTAAAATTTAATATTCCAAATTTGGTTGAAGGAGATGAAATAAATAATTTAGCTCTACATCCTAATATAAATAATGAAATTGATAATATTAGAAATATGAATTATTATAAATATCCAGGAATGAATAACATAGTTAATTATAGTAATTATGAGTTTGAAAACAATAATAATCGAGTGATGGATAATGAAAATGGTAGTATTTCTATGGGTATGCCAGAACATGTTTTAAATAAGAATATAAGGAATGGTGAATCAGAACATAATTTTTATATAAATAATAGAAGAGAAATGGATATAGAAATGCATCAAAGAAATAATATTATGAGTAATGTAAATTATATATGTGATAATAATTTAGTTTGGAATGGAAATAATGATAAGTATGAGCATTGGGGTAATGAGCAACCTAATGAGAAATTTGAAGGTTGGGAAAATTATGCAGGGTTTGAAAAAGAAAAACCATTTAATTCGGAGCAAGATTATTTTAAAATATTTAATTATGGAATGTGTAATAATGTTAGTAACAAGTTTAATAATTGTGATCCCCATAAAAATCAGATCGATAAGTACGACAACTCTCTATTCATTCTGTAGGTTTAGAAGTTTTGGAAGTTTTGGAAGTTTTGAAGGTTTATAAGGCTTAGAAGTTTTGAAGGTTTAGACGTGACCATGCAAATACATCCACGCATTTCTACACAGTTTCAACGTTTCCATGCATATTTATACATGTATTATATATAGAGAATATACACTGTTTTTCTTGCATATTTTTTAATTTTTTTTTTTTGACACTCCCAATTTTTATATATGCATATTCATTTGGCATATATATAATGCGCAAACAACATCTACATGCTTTTTTTTTTTTATTATATAATCAATGCAATATAATTAAAACATATTTTTTTAAAACTTTAATTAACTTGTATACTAATTTGGAATTTTATTTATATTTATAATATAATTAAGAATTATAAAAGTTTTTTAAGCGTGTACAAACACAGATGCACGTCAAAATAGATGAACATATGAACATATAATGAGATAAATACTAGACAAACATACAAATAATGATCAGTTTTAAACGATATCATTGCCTAAGATTCTGGCAATAAGTTCTAGACATAACTTTCCTGTTTTTGTAGCATTAGGATCTATTGGTAAAGAATCACCATGAACAACTTTATCGTCTTCATCTAATAATGGATTATATTCTACAATGTCCATAGATATAACTCGTTTTGTATCTGCTAATACTTTCATTAATAAGTTTATTTCTCTATAATTTAATCCCCCTTTTGCTATAGTTCCAGTTCCGGGTGCAAACATAGAATCAACACTATCTATATCTAATGATATATGTATAGGTGAATTATGATTGGGGTCAATCCTATTTAAAGCTTCACAAATAACATTATAGATTCCTTTCTTATCTATATCAAACATAGTATAATAATTTATATTACATTTTCTTAATATAATTTTTTCATATTTATCTATGTCTCTTATTCCGATAATTGCTACATGTTCTGGTTTTAAATGTAATAATTTTTCAGACCATTCAAAGTATGGAGTTTTTTTTTTAAATAATCCTAAAGCATGTGCCAATGTCATTCCATGATAATTTCCTGATGGGGATGTCTCGGGTATATTTATATCACCATGGGCATCGATCCATATAACTTTTAAATTTTTATATAATTGTAATGAACTTAATATACTTGCAAATGCGACTCCATGATCTCCTCCGACATTTAAAACAAAATTTTTTTTCTTTAATTCATGAGTCATTGTTTGAAATAGTTTTTCACTAAATTTGCCAATTGTTTCTACATTTTTTATGTTGTTATAGTAGGTTGAGTCGTCCCTTCCATTTAGTTCCCCATTTAGCTTGCCATTTAGTACCCCATTTAGCTTGCCATTTAGTTCCCCATTTAGCTTGCGATTCATTTTGATATCAATGTTGCCATTCATCTTTGGAGCATTTTTCCGTTTTAGAATGCAATTGGTTGTGGTATGTTCACCGATATTTCCGACATCTTCATATTCCCAACCTACAGATTTAATAACGTTATGTAGTCCTAGTTTTCTTAAATTATCACATGCCATATTTACACCTCCAAGAGATTGACCAGCAGCTAATGGAGAACCAATTATCGATACACTTTGATTAACATAGATATTTTTTTCATCTTTATGGTTCATCAAATAGTCCTGAATGTAGTCGTACATATTGTGAAGTTTGCTCGGCAGTTTGGCTTAGTAATAGCTTACTGTATGGCAGTTGTTTGACTGAGCTGGTGATGCCTTGTTGTATGGGGGTATAGTAAACCTACTTAAGAGCAGGACTAAGGGTGGCAAACAATTTTCAAAGTGTGAAACAAATAGTATATATAAAACAAATATAAATTATACTTAATTATAATAAGTTATGAAGGAATAAAAAAAAATATATATCAAATTGGAATTAATTATAAAAAATAAGCAAACTCAAACAATTAATTATATTTCACACCAAAACAAATAAATAATATATAATTATATACAAATTGTCGAGTTTAAAAATAAGTTAAAATCGATATTGTTACATAATCTGAAAATAAAATTTGTAAATTTTCCTAATATAATTATTCTAATTAAAATATGTAATAATCAAACAACTAACATATAAAAAAAATTTATGGGATCTATTTATGCAAAACATTAATAAGGATAATAAAAAAATTGTTTGACTTTGATATATATTAATTAAAAAAATAATAATTTTTGTTTCCGTGTTTCCCCTTTTCTAAATATGGGCAATGTTACATATGCATGCTTATGTATACTTATTTATTATGCATACTTTGTAAAGGTTAATTTTTTCAAATAAAAATATGTAGAAATAATTCAGCAATAATTTTACAAATTTAACTAACAAATTTAATTGTACAAATTTAATTAACAAATTTAATTATGTATTGGGTTGTTTATTTTATTTAGGGATCAGGATATGGAGCAGGTTTTTTTTTTCACCTTCTGTATAATGTCATAAATAGTTATATACTATTAAATATGTATAGGCATGTTTAAAACTACAGTTATAAGGAATATTGATTTGTTTTTCTGTTCTTACATTTTTGTAAAACTATGGGGGGTATTTGTTTGATTATTAAAAAGTTTTTATTTTGTAAGTTAGGAGGGAAAGAGAAATATGTAGCAGGTGAAAGAGAAATATATAGCAGGTGAAAGTTTTTTTTTTCAATCTCGTCCAATCTCTTCCTTGTTTGGATCGCAAACGTGTCAACTTTATGAGGTATGCATTCTACAGTCGTTATAGGTTTGTACTTTGTCGGAAAGTAAAAATATGGTCAACATAGTTTGGTTAATTATTTTGTATGTACTATTTATATTGCTTGTTTTGCCTTACTTTAAGTCATAACATGTATATATATACATATTTATGAATGGGAAAAATGTTTAAAATTTATACATAAATAAAAAATGATAATGGAAAAACAACGTAATATATTTATCGAAAAAAAAGACATTTTTTATATTTGTAATTTATTTAAGAAGATATTTTAAAATAATTTATATAGACAAAATTATTTGTATTTATATTGAAATAGTTAAGGAAATAAAAAAAAAAAAAATTTTAAATACTGTGCACATTTTATTTTTTTTTTTAAATATATATATTTGACAAATTTAATATAAATACTTTTTTCATTTTATATGTATTTTTTCTTAGCTTTATTTTTGATTTATATTTTTACATTAAATAGTTAAGTTTATAATAAGACGCCACGTCATTCTGCTTGTTCATTAAATTTGTTTTATTTCTTTTGCTGAGGTGATATATTAGCGCTAGCAGATTGTCAATTGTTGTCTTACCGAATGTGAGGAATTCAAAGAAATGTAAGGAAGTATATTTGAATATTTTCCTTATTTACAAAACGGAGGCACGTTTTTTTTCTTCATTCTGTTTTATTTATTCTGCTTTATTTATCCTGCTTTATTTATTTTGTTTATTATTTTTTTCGCCACATTGGGCTAGGCCTGTTATTTGAAAATAGGATATACACTTGCAAAAGTTGTAAATGCAAATGCAAGTGCAAACAAAAACATAAACAAAAGTATAAGCATAATACATGCCCTTACATTAGCAAATAAGACATACATTTTGTGTAAAAATGAAAAAAGAAATACCCAATAGTTCAAACAGTTCATCGAGTTTTTTGAAAAAAGAAACCCCCAATGCTTTAAACAGTTCATCGAGTTTTTTGAAAAAAGAAATACCCAATAGTTCAAACAGTTCAACGAGTTTTTTGAAAAAAGGGAGTACTGTTAGTTTATGGAAGAAGAAGGGGAATGTAAAAGGAAAAGAAATTGTAAAGGATCAGGAAAGTAAAAAAGAAAATTTATTTATGAAAAAAAATAACATAAGCATAGAAAAAGGAAATAGTACAAGCATGTTAGCTACTTCAAAACTAAAGAATGAAGAGAATTTAAAAAATAAAAAAAAACAAAATGAAATAAAAAATATGAGCAATAACAGTGTTAGTAAAAAGTTGAGCATACAAGAGATTCAAAAGGAAGAGAAAGAAAGTGAAATAGATGAAGGAAATAAAGTGGGGGACGAAGTAGAAATTGTTTCTAAAATGAAAATATTAAATAATATGATTGAGCATAATGAAAGTGTGAAGGGTTTTGAAAAAGGTGAGCATAAAAATGGAATGAAAAATGAAATAAAAAATGAAAAGGATGACAGTATAGAAATTGAAGGACTTGATAAGGTAGACATTTTTTCTAAAAATGAAATAAAGTTTGACGATGAAAAAAAATATGAGTTATATGGAGATGAATTGCATAGTGAGGATGTTGAAAAAAAAAAAAGTAATGACTACGAAGGAATAAGACATAAAAAAAGTAGTATATATAAAAAAATATTAAAAAAATTAAATATAGATAAAAATGATGAGGTTGAAAATAGTCATATAATAGTGTTAGGAAATAAAGATGTAGGAAAATCTTCATTATTAAAATCGTTGCAAAGAATATCATTAGAAGGGGATGGAGAATATACAGACTTATTATATAAAAATGAAATAAGAGTATTACCTTTTGATTATGGATGTTTAAATATAAAAAATTTTGAGGATGATAAAAAAATACATGATATACAAGGGAATAGTCATGTATGGATATTACAACATCCTTGTTATACTAGTTTGTTAATTAAAAATCTTAAAAACTTTAAAAATATAAAAAAAATCCTTATTTTAATTTGTACTGATTTATATAAACCATATAATATAATTTCAGAGATAAACAGCTGGATTGATGTTATGCATAAAATTTATGAGGAAGTATATTCGGACTATGACATGGATGTCGTTAGTGAGTTGAAGAGCAATTTGGAGAAGTACATATATAATTACAAAGGCTTGAAAAAAAATGAAAAAAATATCAAACAAGAAGAGAATCATGTAATGAATGAAATCGAGGGATATTCTGATTTTGAAAAAAACAAGGAAGGAAGTATAGACAGTGTAAATAATGTGACAGAAGAAGAGGAGGGTCAAGCAAAATTAATAAAAATAAATTTATCGTTTCCGATAGTTTTTGTTATATGTAAATCTGATGGATATGAAATATTAAATAATAGAACATATCAAGGATATATAGATGTAATTATATCTTACTTAAGAAATTTAGCTATAAGTTATCAAGCTGCAATAATATTTTGTAATACTATAAATAAAAATGAACTAATTAATGTTGAACTTTTATATAAATATATGATGCATAGATTATATGATTTTCCATTTAAAGAAAAAGAAATATTAGATTGTTATGAAAAAATATTTATACCTTCAGGATATGATGATGAAGAATTAATAAATAAGTCTATTAAAAATACATTTGTTGGTAATTTCAATAAACCATATGATTCTATTATTATTAAGCCAATGACAAATAAAACAATTGTTGCTGAACATAGCCAAAATATCGTTCCTGCAATTTATTATAATGATTTTTTAGCTAGTATATCTACAAACTCTTCCAATGATAATATGACAAATGGCTATATAAAAAAAGATATGAATAGCATTAGTATTGATAATATTGAATTGCCAAATGGGGTGAATAATAAAGATAATCGAAATCAAAGTAGCAATCCTGAAAATGATAATGGAAATAATAATTATAGTGTTACAAATAATGAAAATAATAATGACAAAAGCGATAAATTTTTGCATAGTTTTTTTCAAAACCTTCTTGAAAAAGGAAGATCTAAATCTCCTAGTGTACCAACTATTGATCCATTAATTTTAGAAAAAAAAAAAAAAATAATAAAATAAATACACGATAAAATTAGGCCTTATATTTCTATAAAAGAAAATACGACGTCATGCAAAAGAAGAACAAAATAAAGTATTTGTAGACTAGACTCGTTTCCAATTAAAACTAAGTACCCATATATGGACATAATTAAGTGATTCTTTTCTTTATGATATTTTTTTTTTCGCCATGTTTGTATTTATATATATAACTTTTACTAAACTTCATAAATGCAATATGTAAGCACCTTTAAATTGGTTATATTATATGTGTATAAAAAAAATGAAATCATTACATACTATTATAGAATGTGTGCACCAAAATTTAGTTTGTCGAAAACTTTTGTATGCATCTTGTGTGCATCGAAACGACGGAGTGTGCAGTGGACAATTGCCAAACAAAAGGGTATAGAAAAATAGCTAGAAAAATAGCTAGAAAAAAATAAAAGCTAGTTATAAAAAAATAGCTAGAAAAATAGCTAGAAAAAAAAAGTCGCTAGAAATGTCATAATAAGTTGATCAAATGAAATAGCAGATTTAGGGACAAGCCAAAGATGCTATCGATATTTCCCTTGATTTCTTGTAAATATTTACTCATAATGTCGTTTTCAATTTTTAATGCCCCAGCGCAATAATAGATGGATTCGTCGTTTAAAATATTTTTTATAACGTCATCATTCATGTTGCTAAACTTTAAAACTGATTCATCAATTCCGGTCATAATTTTGTTAGACACAAAATCGATCAATGTAATGGAGCTATAACTATAGCATTTATTATTATTATAGGATTTAATAAAATTATATGCTTCTTTTTCATTTTTTGGTTTTTCATATATTTGACCATTACAATAAATAACTTCATCTCCTACTAATAATATAACTTTTTTGTTTTTACTTAATTCTAAAATTTGTTGTTTTAGTTTATTATCCTTATTAATAATATTTAATAATTTCATTCCCTTTGCTACTGATATATTTGATGTTAATGTAAATGGGTCAAGTTTTTTTCGACATCCTATTTTTTTTTCATCGATTTTTGTTTGAACAGATAAAAAATTTAAATCACTTTTTTTTAAAATATATTTCCTTGAACTTGATGTTGATCCTAAAACAAAGAAATAATCTTTTAATGCATTTAATAAATTTTCATCGCATTTTTTTGATACATTATTTATATCGTTTGAACTTATATTTTTTTGGGGAACTGATATATTATTATTTTTAAATATGCTCATATTGGGCATATATTTAAGTCTATAACTATTACATATTTCACATTCATCATTTTCTTCATCATAGCAGACATATAATACGTTTGTTTGGGGATCATTTTTGTTGTACACAATTGTGACATCTGTTGTTTCATTTAGTATAGTGCAACTTTTAAAGTTCTTGCATTTGTGTTCAGTTTCATTGCATTTTATTTTATCTTCTTTTTGCTGCCCTGATTTTGAGGCCAAAAACAATGGTAATGTGTTTGTTTTTATGAGATCGAAATTGGCGCTAGTTTTAGAATGAATATCATATTCGCTAGCTTCGTCATTAGTCTGCTTAGGAGTATGAGACGTATCCAATGTTTCTTGATTTGTTTTTATCTTTTGATGTTCTTCTTTAGGATCATTGTTTAAAGTGTTAATATTAGTCAGATCATTACCAGTTTCTATATGATTACATATTTGGTCGTCTATTAAATTATTTATTTTCACAATTTTATGCTTAACATTTTGATTAGATATTAGGGAAGATAGGTATTTAATGACTTCTTCATCAACTTCTAATTCAAATTCGTTGAATTCTTCACTATTTTCATCACTCTTCATTTTATAATTTTCCAAAACTTTTTTTATTAATTTTTTTTGCTGATTTTATTTTTATGGCCATATATGTAGTAGCTACACTATTATTATATAGCTATTTTTTTTATTTCAAATTATTATTACATATTACTAAATCATTATGATATGCTTCGAAGTTTTTCTCACGTATGCCATTTTTTTTTAAACTTATAAAAAATGTATAGCGCATAAAAAGGAAAGAATGATATATGCATACGTATTATATATTATGCTTAATTGGAGACATTAAGGAAGATAGTAAATATATGATATATTTGTGCTTTTGAAAAATGTGTAAATTATATGTACTTCAGAGGTGAATGCATTATGGGGTGATGTGTATAGTATGCGTATATATGACGAGAAAAATAGTTTATCGGGGAAAATTCGTTTTAGCTAGTCTTAAAATAGTAATTTGGGTACCTAAATTAATTTTCATATATATACAAAAATTTAATGCATTTTATATATTATAATAATATATGAGAGACTTTTTTTGTCCGCATATGCACATTTAAAAAAAATAATATGCAATTGCAAATACGATTAATAATAAAATATATTATTTTTAAACAATGGAAAAGAGAGTAAAAATAGTAGCATAATATAAAGTTGATAAAAAATGTATGTTCAAAATATGTGAAATACATACAAAGATATATTCAAATATATATTTTTTAAAACTATTAAATGAATTAATTAATAACTATAAAAATGAAATACATTTAATGAAATAGCTATATATGTACATATTTTTTTTTAAGGGCAAGAAATATCTACAAATATATGAACAAGTCATATTTATTAGTAGGCTATTAAAATTTTTTTTTATCATTCTCAAATATAAGGCTATATTATTGTTTGGAGAATGTAGTTGTTTTATTTTAAACTACGAAAATATAAGATTAAAAGGGTACGTTAAAAATATATATATGACGTGCTTAGTATAATGAATTTTTTTTAAATTTTTCCAACTGGGGCCATACGCATAAAGTATGAAAATTTCAGTTTATTTTTTCCCTCTTTTTTTAATCCTCCTAATAAATAAAGCAACAAGTAAAATAGCTGGAAATAATTTAGTACCCGGAGTAAATAAATTATATTGTTTGAATGAATTAAAAGATAAATGTGTAACAAATGGATACCCAAAAGGGATAAAATGGTATAGAGGAGTGGACAAAAATTGTGAGCGAAATAAATATTTGTTGTTTAATATATCCAATGAAAATACAAAAAGTATATTAACTTTTAAAAATTCAATAAGACATATAAAAGATAAAATAAAATATATGTTTAAAAGTAATCAAACTGTTTTAGACAAATTAAAAAATTTAAATAAAAAAAAAAATATATGGTTTATTGAAGGATATGCCAAAAATGTATTTAATCCGGATTCCCTTTTTAATGTTATTGGGCTTGAAGAAGTTGAAGAAATTGATATGAAATCGTGTGATATAATAAAAAAAATAGATTTCAACAAATTGTTAAATAAAAAGTATGACTATAAAAATCAAGACGATATTAAAAATAATTATCGAGTAGTAAGCATACAAAAGGTTAAGCGATTTGCCCTTCTTTACAAAAAATGTTGCAACAATAGTCATGAATATAATAGTATTTGTGATAACAAAGGGAATTATATGGATGAAGCCATAACAAAATGCACATGTACTAGGGATATGAAAAAAAATTATATCATATGTGTCTATACATATGTTGTTTTTAGTATACATGATATTAAAGAGAATAAATATTACATGGTTATAAATAGCTTAAATAATAATGATGAAGGTACATTTTATGAATTAAAAGAATTAAATACTGAAAATGTGCAACCAGCCATAAAGTCGTATACATATAATAAAGGGACTGTAAACAGTTCTAATGTTATTTCATTAACAAAGAAGAAATATATATTAAAAGATGTTACAAATAATGTTGAGCAAAACAATAAAAAGAAATATTTATTAAGATTTAATATATTTAATACCTATTTCAAGAGTTTACTTAATTTGCTTAATAATTTTGAAGCTATATTAAGAAAAATATTTTTCATTGGTAAAGAGTTACAGCCCGAAATTTTTATACTATATGATAATAAAAATATATTTTTAAAACAAAAAAGCTATTTAGAATATATAAAATTATTTTTTTTAAAAACTAATGAATATGCAGATTTATATCAAAACATTTTTAAAAATAACAAGTGGTATAAATTATATATTCAAAAATGTGCCCAAAGACAATCAACTTATATATTAAGGTGTACAGCAATAAACGAAAAAAAATTTAGAAATTTACTAAAATATTTGAAAAATGAAAATAATAATAATAGCTATAATTATCATAATAATTATTGTAATGATGGAAGGATATTTTTTTCTTACTGCAAAATATTGTTTGAAAAATATGATGAAGAATGCTTTAAAGAGAAACAGAAAACCAAAAGTATTACAAATAGTGATGAAAATTACAATCATAAAAGTGTTTACATAAATATAGATACAAATAATAATTTAAGGAATAAAGAATTATTAATATTAAAAAAACAAAAAGACACATTCTTATTTAGTATGGCTAAATATTTGATCAATAATGTAATTTCGTCAATACATATTTGAATAAAAATATGAACATGGTCAGAAAAAAAAACTTTTTTGACTAGCCATTTATTTAGTTTGTTATAATAAAATTATGAACATACTTTTTTTTTTTTTTTAAAACATATTTGTTTATAAATACGGTTATATCAATTTTTTTAGTAACAATATGCGTGTGTATGTTGTTTTATATGTTATATTTAATTTTGAATGTAAAAATATAAAGTTGAATTTTTAGGTGTCTCGATTTGTTATATTTTCATTTTGTTTCACCTATATTTAGCTTATATTACAGCTTTTGTTTTATTGTTATATTTGTTTGTAATTTATTTAACTCTTAAATGGTGGTATACTAACCATATATATATAATGTTTCGTATAAATAGGAAAAGTTTCAAACATAGACATATATATTTTTTGGAAACATTTTCAAATTATTGTGATTATCAAATGTATGGAAAAAATATAATAGATTGTAAAAATGTTTTTAAAATAGTTATATAGAGTAAAAAAATTATGGAAAAATCAACAAAATATAATAAAAATAAATAGATATGTGTAATAACTTCTTAGATTGGTTAATATAATTTATAAGCATTTTATTATACAGGCTTATGTAAAAATAAACATATGTCTCAAAAAATTAAAAATAAAACATAGACCAACTAAAAACAATGTTTCCACAAATGTATGTGAAAAAATATATTATTGGATATGCGAATAAAATAAAAAAAAACAAATAATATAAAATGAGGAATACTTAAAATTAGGATAGGTGAGATATATACAATTTTCTTGTCTTGTGCATGTAGAATAACATATTTATAAAGTCAGTATAACTTTTCTTAATATGTTTTTTCTGTGTTTTATTTCAAATTTTTGATTCTTTCGCTCATATTGGTAATTTCCTCCAAATGCTAGAAAAATAGAAAAAAAAAAAAAGCAAAATTAATATTGTTCTTATAAAAAAGGTTAATATATTTATATAGTTGATAAATTTGGTGTAGGTATGAAATAGTATGGTTACTTTATTTATTGTATTAGTAGGACCCAATTGTCCATCTAATTTAAGTGCATGTTCATCTGCTATTTTTGATATTAATTCGTCGACCTAAAATGGTAAGGGTGTAAAAAATAAAAAATGTGAGGTCGATAAAGAGTGCAGTATATTTTGTTTTTTCTTTTTAATAAGTATGTACTTCTTCTGTAGGGGCTACAATGGCAGACGAAGTTTGTACTGTGTCGTTTATTAAGTCTGAGGTGATACTCTGTAAATAAGTTATAATAATATAGTATGATTGAGGGGTATATATTTATGCGCATATTTATGTACATATTTATGAGCATATTTATGAACATATTTATGTACATATTTATGAGCATATTTATGTGCATATTTTAAATTTTCAATTTTTCGTATGTATGCATGTCTTACTATCTCATCGAAAATGTTTTCCAATTTCATCACGTCACTTCCTATTTTGACTGCATTTGTTTCTGAGTTTATTTGTTGTATTAATGGAATCATCACACTGACATCCTTAACAAGCTGAATAAAATAATGAGCCAAACATTTGGCATATATATATAGACAATATGCATATGGAATGTAAATTATTTTTAAAGATTAATAGGTTGTTATAATTTTTGGTACTAACCGATGCGCTTCTGTGTGCCCCTTCTAATCTTGAAACTAGGACATCTAATTTATTACTTAAATTTAGATAGTTAATTTTTTCATTTTTTTTCCTTATACATTTTTCAGCATATAATCTATAAAAAAAAAGTGTTAATAAAAAAATTTGTAGCAGTAGGATGATATAGTTTTTAGTGAAAAACGGAACAGTAAATGGACCTCGATCTGTAATTTTATATATGTATGCATTAAAGATAAGTACGTAAAGCATTGTTTTTTAGAGTGGCAAAGTAAATTGCTTGTGTGTTGGTCTAGGAAATATAGTATTATACTTCTTGTTAATTTTGTTCATTTTGCTCCTACCTTGCCATATCAATTTTGCCAGCTTGTATTGCTTTTTTGACATCCATTACAAATCGTTTCTCTTCAAGCTCAGAGCGGTTTGATAATTTTTCCTAAGTACATATAACAAAATAGATATGAAACATTTCAATTTAATATTATATTTAGTTGGGTGTGCATATTTTTTTTTTATAATTTTGAAGTGTTATATATTTTACAAGTTCTTTGGTTTTTAACTTCAGACGAAATATATGATCTTCTGTGGACAATTTATTTCCCATTTTTGTAAAAAAAAAAATAAATAGTATTTGTTTGATAGTAATATATCTTTATATGTATGTTAAGGTAAAAATGGGAGTTGAAGAATACACACATATAAGTATAGTAACTATTTATGAATTTCCATTTATTGATTAATGTAGCATTTTAAATAGTTAAATAAATTAATAAATTGAAATTGTTTGACTGTAAAATGAAATTAAGTTAAATAATATAAAATAAAATTAAATTATGCAAAGGGTACGTCCACTGTAACACGTAACTTTGTCATTTATTCTTTGCATTTGCTACTTTACATTGTCACTTTACAATTTTATGCTCGTCCATTTCTTTTTTGTTACATATACCCATGTATTTGTAATTATTAGTCACACATTGTAAATAATTAAATGGATAAGTAAATTTACATACATACATACATACAAACATATATTGGCATGTTGATAATATTTTTTTATTAATGGGTATGAAAATTTTTGCGCACTTTTAATTTACATATAAGTAAAAAATTTCTATAAATTGTTACAATTTTTATGAAAAAAAAAAAATAAAAAATAATGAGAGTAGCAAATGCAAAAATAATGGATAAAATTAATTAAGAAATAAAATTTTAGTTTAGTACAAATTCAAGTTGGCATTGTACTATTTAGTTTAAATATTCTGTTTTAATTCCACGTGTTTGATTTTTTTTCGATTTTTAAAATTGTCACTCATTACTTTTTCCCAGTACATTGCTCATAATTAAAAGTAAATTTGTTACTTTCATTTGTATAAGGAAAAGGGGATACTGTCACTTCTCTATGTGGCACATAAACAGGGAAATAGCCAAACTAACTACATAGCAAATAACAGCAACTCAATACCTAATGTATAATAAAATGTGATGGAGATATATGAGTTTTCCTACTTATCAATAAGTTGTTAATACCTAACAAGCAAACATAAACGATATGTATGAGTTTGATATAGGTATTGGTTAAGGATTTTTCGAAATAAAATCGAATATGTTTTATTTTAAAAATATAAGAAGGCATTGTTTTTATACAAAAATATACGAGAATATAAAAATAGTAAGAGATTTAAAAGTTAGAAGTAAAAGAGATGGACTTATAGAAAATGCAAATAAAAATCAGCATAACAATATTCGAGATAAAAAAATAATTGATAATGCAATTTCACGTGAAGATATCGAATTTTATAAAAATGTTTATAGCAAGTTAAAAGGAAAAAAAGGGGAACATGTTCAGGAAAAAACAGATAGACAAGAACCAGTTACTAATAATGATAAAGAAAATGCAGTAAACCGTTTTAAGGAGGTTGAAAAGAATGACCGAACTAGTAGTAAAAATAAATATCTGATTAGTAAGCGGGATACTATAAATAGTCAGGATATTCCATCAAATGGAAAATATTTAAAAAGAAAGGAAATATATTTAAAATCTAAGGATGGCAGTTCATGCCAAAAGAAACTTAACAAGGAGGTAACAAATTTAAAAAATGGACATGAACATAGTTGCAAAAAAAGAGTAGAGACATTAGAAAATAGAAACGAGCTCATGAATAGTAACAGTAATAGTAACAGTAATGATATGCAAATATGTAGTGAAGGACAAGATGAAAAAAAAGTGATTCAAGAAAATTGTAAAAGTAATGAATGTAATTTTGAAGGGTCTAGTTTAAATAAAGAAAAAAATAAAAATAGTTATGTATTTGTTAAATATGAAAAATATTGGGATATGGATAAGATAAATAAAGTTATTGAATTAGAAAATGATAGTAATGATAAAAATAAAGTTTTCAAAGGAGTGCTATTTGTGTCTCCATTTGATACAAGCAAATCATTTGTTGTTGAAGAAAAAGTAGGATTAGAAAATTTGAAAAAAAAATATTATAATGTTTATGGATATATTAGTAGAAATCGGGCCCTAAATAATGACATAGTATATGCATATACTGGTCGAAGAAAAATAATAAAAAACTCAAAAACGGAAAAAAATGAAAATGAAAATGTACCGGACAAAATGAAAGAGGAGGAAAATTCTTGTCGAGTTGTCAACGTTTTAGAGCGAAAGAATTATGAAATTGTTTGCAATTTGAATTATTTAAATGTTAAGGAATATATAAATAATTTTTTTGAAGGAGAAAAGGGATTAAATATGTTGAATAACCAAGAAAAAGGTGAAAAGAATGGGAAAGTATTTGCAAAATTTCAACCCATAGATGCAAGACTTCCATGTTTTATATATGACTCATCAGATGAAATAACAAATAGAATTTTAAATTATATAAAAAAAAAAAAAAAAAATTTATATGTTTTAATAAATTATCGAAAATGGGAAGAAAATGAAATAAACCCAACAGGAGATATAATTTCAATTTTAGGGAATGAGCAAAACTTTTTTTCAATTATATATTTTTTTTTACATTTTTATAAAGTAAATTTTCATATATATAAAGAAGATGATATGAATTATTTAAAATCTGAAATAGTAGTCGGAAATAAACTTATCAATAGTTTTATAGAAAGAAAAAATAAATGTGTCGGTGGAGGGACAAAATATGATTGGCTTTTCAAAACAAAGGAAAAAGATTATTTATCTATTGAGTTTGAAAAAAAAATAAATTATTTGAAGGAAATACAAGAAAAAAATAGAAAAATAGAAAAATATATGATTAAAAGTCTTTTAACAAATAGAGAAATATTAACACATTTAGATGTTTTTACTATTGATCCTCCAACTGCAAAAGATTTAGATGATGCTTTATCTATTCAGTTTATTCGTCCTGATAAATTTTCAAATATAAAATATAAATACAAAATAGGTGTTCATATTTCAGACGTTTCCTTTTTTATTCCTCCTAATTCTTACTACGACAGAGTGGCCTCGACCCAGTGCAACACACTCTACATGGATTTGATGTAAGTCAAGCCTCCACTGTCATTCTATCTTGTCATTTTTTTGCTTTTATTTTTGTATGCCTCATTTTTTTGCTTTTATTTTTTGCTTTTATTTTTTGCTTTTTAGGGTGCTCCACATGCTGCCGTCCGTGATCAGCGAAAATATTTGCTCTCTAAACACGTCGGGAAATAAATTGAGTTTTTCAGTTTTTTTTAATATCGATGATGTGTCAAATCCGTATGAACTTATAAAAGAAAAAAATAGTGAAAATGTAAAAATGAAAAAATGTATAATAAGGAGTAGATATAAATTATGTTATGACATTGTTGAGGATTTCATAGATGAAGTTTATACATGCATAGACAAGTTAGAAAAAGATTACATGAACAAATGGGAAGAAAACATATTAATAAATGGAGACAAAAATTTGGATTGTTTATTTCCAGAGTTTGAAGAAATATGTAGTAAATACAATTTGTCAGTAAAAATTGCTAGTGATATATTTCGTTTACATTTACTATCAAAACATATTAAAAATAAGATGGGAAGAAAAACAATAAGTCATGATGAGTCATTAATGTTTTTTTTAAATAATAAGAAAAAGATGAATAAAATGGTTCCAATTTCGATAGACTATGTAAAAAATTGTTTGAAAAATGAAATAGTGTCTGACAAAAAGAATAAAGATGAGGATAAGTTAGAAAGTATGTTTGAAAATATAATGCAAAAGATGGATAGTGAAAATATTGAAGTAAAAATAATAAAAAATAGAATAAAAAGTCATATGCTAATAGAAGAAATGATGATATTGACTAACTTTTTAGTTGGTAATAAAATATGTGAATGTAATAATTTGGGTATTTTACGAACCCATGAAGATTCATCAGATGAAATAAAAAACAATTTATTACAATTTATAGATTATCATACATATAATAAGATAAATAAAATAATAAATATAAAAGAAAATAATTTAAATAATATATTATTAGTTTGTGAAAAAGTTTTAGATAAAAATAGTTTTTTATGTTTACAATATAATGTTTTAAAATTTTATAAGCAAGCTATTTATATTCCAAATATCGAGAAAAATGAAAATGCACATCATTTTGGTTTGAGTTTAAATAATTATATTCATTTTACATCTCCTATTCGAAGATATATAGATATAATTACTCATAGGATTTTAAATACAATTTTAGAAAAAAAGCAACCATTATATAACTATGAGCAAATTAAAAAAATATGTGAACTTTGTAATAGTCATAAAAAAAAAGCAGATGATATACAAATTCATATGAAAAATTTCTTCCTTAACAAATATCTTGTCTGTTTAAATGAGGAATATAAATCTAAGATGGTAAAGGGGTCTAGCTTTAAAATGGGAGAGAAAAAATCTGAAAAAATAAAAAATGATGATACAACTTTATCTAATTCGATAGATAATGATCAGATTGTGAATGAAGCTAAGAATGTTGATTTAAAAAGGGATAGAACTATGAAGGAACATAAGATTGAATTATATAAAAACAATTTTTATATTTATAAAAATGTTATAAGTTTTATGACACATAGTTATATACATGATATTATTATAAAAAAAAGCATAAAAAGAAATATATGTATGAATATATTAAATTGTAATTACATAAATGTTAATGAAGATGGAATTATTAATGAGATGAATTGTTCTGACACTCCTTACACATGCTTAGTTCCGATTTTATTATCGTCTGATAAAAGAATGGAAGAAGAACATGATGATGTTACAAAAATAGAATATACAAATTCAATCTGTGATGAAAAAAAAATGAAAAATGCAATTTCTTTTTATGTGCCATTATTAGAGACTGAAAAATCAGTAAGTGAAAATTTGTTAGATTTAAAATTTGAACTTATTTCGATTTCATATAAAGAAGGGACATTTGTTTATAATACTTTATTAGATGTTTTATATAAAATATATTTGAAAAAAAATAATGAAAATGTTTCAAAAAGTTCTTTGGAAAAAGAAGAACATGAAGAAGACCGATTAAAAAATGAGTCTCTAAATCATATTTATAAAAACATTTTAAATACAAAAATAAAAGTACAATATAAAATATTAAAATTAGAAAAAAATGAAATAAAAAAAAGTTTTCAAAATGTTTATGATAATTTATATGTTCATGGTATTTATGCTAAACAAGTAGATAACACAAATAAATTAAAAAAAAATGAATCTCTTACTTGTGAAAAGATTTTCAATGAAATAGATGACCATAAAGAAGTATCTAACAATTTTAATGATGAACAATCTATATCTACAAAAGAAGATAATTACTTATCAAATAAGGAAAAGGAAAATTTCTTAGATCAATATAAAGAAATAAACCGATTTCAAAAAAATGAAATATTTTTAATTCCAGGAGCTAAAATGTGGAATTTGCGTTTTCCGTAGTCATGGCATTTTTTACTTCAATGCCAACTAGTGAACAAATTAAAAACGAAAAAAAAAAAATAGGAATTTCAATTTTTAATTTTTCTTTATATGTGAATTTTTTGGATTGCTACAATATATTTATGTCACATATTTTGATTTGTATTTTTGAAAAGAATCATAAATATGTGTACATATGTTTGTGAAAATATGGGAATTTCTGCTTTTTGTTTGCAAAACGTGTGTATATTTTTACTCCTAAATTTAAGGATTCACACAATTTCCCCGATTTTAAAATTTTACAAAGTTTTTCAAAATTTTTTTTTGTTTTTTTAATTGTTTATTTTGCTTCGTATTACTGTTTGACTGTTTCTTTGCTGGCTTTAGCCACGTTTGCTTTAACAAACTCTTTTCAACATTTTTAATTTTTAATTATTGCTAAAAATGCTAAAGGCCGTAACACATATAGTAATATATATTAGGCATACCCAAATTAGATGATATTTTTTTTGAAATAAATATGTTTAAAAAAAAAAATTTTTAAAGATATGCTACGAAATGCGTAATAGATACTATTGTGTATGTCACAAAAAAATAAAAACACAAAGTAGACCAAATTAGGAACCATAAAAGGTGGTTATCTATATAGCAAACAAGTGGTAAATACATGAACATGCAAGAAAATTTATGGAGAATACAAATGTGGTAGTAACTATTCACTATAACAAGCGTTTGGCGTATCCCTCAAATTGTTGTATTTCTTTTTTAGTTGCAAATCAATTTGTATAGCATAGTGATCAGAGAGTGTTACAAAATTTATATTATGTGTCTTAACACCAAAAGAATGCCAATTTGGATGTTTATAATTATAATTTGAATTAATTATTACAGAGGGTTTATTGAATAATATTTTTGCATTTTTAATAAAGTAGTATTTTAAAACATCAAGTTCATTATTATTATTTACAGACAATGGAAAATCACATTGCTCATAAGGCATATCATTATTTTTGGAGTTTAATAGAGTGCCTATATTTTTTCGTACATCTTCATTTTCATTATTCTTCTTCTTATTATTATTTTTACTAAAGCAAGTATTTAAAATATTTCTATTTATAGGAGGGAAAAAGATATAGTCACATCGAAGAGCTGAGCAAGAAGAATGAGGCCCAATTATATTTAGAGGGTTTAGAGGATCCCATGTTATTTCATCATTTAAAATAGATTCATCTGTTTGAAATGTTTGAAGTAAATTGTAAATTTCATTTTGATTTTTTTCATTTTGTGTATGGCATTTCTTAGAACTACTTATATTTAGAAAGTTATTTTTGTTGTTATTATTTTTTTTATTTTTTTCCCTTATATTATTAAAAAGGATGTCTAAAAAGTTTTGTTTATCTCCCATATAATTATTTCCATCTAGATCATTCAAATTGTAATATAACAAATGTTGATCTTCTGTTGTGTCTTCATTTTTTTCTTTTTCAAATTTAAATAATTTTTTAATTACTTTTTTTATAGTTTTATATTTTAATTTTTTTAAAAAAACTAATAATAAAATTTTACTTGATTTTTTTTGTACATTTTTATTATTAATCATTTTTGTTACATTATTATGTCTGGTAATATTTTTCGACTTTCTTTTTATATTATTTTTTTTTCCTTTCATTTTATTGTTTCTATATTCTTTTGGTGTTTCTCTATTATTTAGGTAAACTAAATTTTTTGTTTTATATTTCAAACTTTTATGATATTTTTTATTTTTTATAATAACACAGTATTTTGTCTTTTTCCTTATTTGTTTTACTTTATTTGACATTTTTGAAAATTGTTTTGTTTTTTTCATTTTTTCAACATAATTTGAGTCTCGAATTTTTAGGAAGCGGGGTTTGAATCGTAATGAAGCCCATTTGGTTTGGCAATTCGGATTATTTGAATTTAATTGATATTTTGAGTGTTGACATAATTTGAAATTAATTTTAGATTTTTTAATCTTCCTTATGTTATTATTTTTACTCTTTTTAATACCCCAATTTCCATCACTATTGTAAAAAATTTTAACTTCAGAACCTTCCATATCATATATATCAATATATGAATGTTCACTGCTACTAGAAAGTTTGCTTGAAGTATTACTACAATTTATAAAACTTTTTGATATTGACATATTTTTATAATAATTAGGATTTGAAGAGAGTTTACAATTATATATTTCTGAGATGGCTGCAAAAGACCTTCCTTGTTTTTTTCTTTTATATGAACTATTATAATTTTGATATATATTACTATAAGATTGACTATTGTGTTTACTAAAATTATTAGGGTGATCACAAATAAAACTTGTAACATACTTATCATCATAATTAACAGTTTCACACATGGAATAATTCTGTGAAATATTTTTCGTTTTAATATTACTACTTTCAAATTCGTTACTTAAATACAATTTTGATGGTATCTGTTCAAATGTGTTATTATATTGATTGCTGAAAATGTTTGAATTGCCGAGAATGTTTGAATTGCCGAGAATGTTTGAATTGCTGAAAATGTTTGAACTGCTGAAAATGTTTGAATTGCCGAGAATGTTTGAATTGTTAAAATTTTTATTTTCATCTATGAAGGTAAGATTACTATTTATATCATCTAAGTGTATAGTTGAAATAGATAGTTTGTTATTTTCAATTTTGTTTTCACTATTTTTATAATATTCAAAATGTGTTAAATTTTGCAATGATTTATTATTTTTGCAAAATATTTTAAGGTTATTATTTTTATTTAAGTTTGAAAAATTTTGGAAATATGTTTCATCATTAGTGTCTACCCTTTTGTGATGACTGCTTCGATTTTTGTGGCTACAATTTGTTATTTGATCAGATGAAGAAAACTTTAAATCATATTTAAATTCATTTATATTTACCATATTATTTTGAGCAGCATTTCCTATAGTATTTTTTTTTTTCTCCATTTTTATGTCCAAATATTTATTTTGGCTGTTTGCATTGAATATATTTATGGTATAGCTATCTTTCATATCAAAACTTACTTCAGTTTGGGGTTTATCATGATTTGAATTGAGCAAAGGAGTGTTTTCATTTTCGTTTTCGTTTACATCACTTGTGTTTTGAATTATTTGCTTTGACACATTTGATGGTTGGTTTATACCTCTTTTGAGGAATATACTTTTGTTATCTGAATTTTTGCAACTTTTTTTATTTTTAGCAATTTTGTGAATTTTTTTTTTAATATTTCTAGCATATAGCCAAGCATCTTTCCAGCCATGTTTAATAAATGAGGAATAATTATTTGGAGAAGAATGAGGAGAAGCATTTAGATCTCCAATAATAATTGGGATTGTATTTTTTTTTTGAGCTTTACGTGTAGTTCGTATAATTTGTTTTATTTCATAGTCTCTAATTTTTTCTATATATTTTGATTCCGTATTTGTAGAACCACTAGCTAAATGTATATTAAAAAGTGCGATTCTACCAAAATACGGAACATCTATAATAACTTCAAGAAAACCCTTAGTTCCAAATAAATATTCTAAATATGTTACATCTTTAAATTTATGAAAGCAAGAATATATAATAGGATATTTACTAAATACTAGCAATCCATGATTCAAGGCAAAATATTTTTTTCGTACGCTTTTTTTTTGGCCAATATTTTTTATTCCGTTTTTCTTAACATGATCAACATCTTCATATTCGGATAGATCGTCTGAATCCATAAATTCTTTCTCAAATATAGGATTACAATAATATCCTTTTGCATAAAATGGATAAATTGATTTTAAATTATTTATAAGATATTCGATATGTTCATCATTATATACTTCTTGTAAAGCTATTATATCTGTGTTTGTTTTTATTAATTCATGTGGCATATGTAATAATCTGTTTAAAATAAATGGCGGGTTTTGATATATAGACATTCCCAATATTTTATATTCTAGTAATCCTGCATTGAATGATACGAAAGAAAGATTTTTTAGTAATCTTCTCTTCTTTTTTAAACATATATATTTTTTTTCAATCTTATTATGACGTTGATTGGTGTGATTAATTTCTTTGGCTGTATCAGTATCTAAGAATATTTTATTGCAAAGATCTGACTCATCACATTTTTTAACTTCATTAGGTATACAATTAGATTCTTGAGTATTATTAATTAAATTATGTTCATCTTTTGAACTATTTTTTTTAATTTTATATATATTTTTTTTTTTTTCCTTATTTTTGTTATAAATATTTTCTTCTTTTTCATCTTCATCACAAATATCATTACTCCGTTTATTCCCCGTCTTGTCCTCGTCTTCGTCACTATTGTTTCCGCTATTATTGTTTCCATTATTATTTTTTCCATTATTATTGGCTATTTGGTTGGAACTACAATTAGGATTATTTGTTTGCTTATTATGTTCATGCTTGCTTGAGCAATTGGCTTGGCTGTTGTTTTCGTTACTACTGCATGTACGCGTTTTGAAATGTTGACTAAGAATGATAGACAAATAACATTTTGTTTGTTTCCTGTGTATAATATTGCACTGATGATGTAAGGGGTGTGTTTTTGTTATTCCAAAGTTTATGTTGTGATATCCATTTTGTTTTATTTTTTTTACACACAAAAGTTTGTTATTTTTTGAAACATTATTATTGTATGACTTGTTCAGTATTATACTATCCAATAATTTGGTAGTGTTAATATTTTTATTGATAACAATTATTTTTGTGTCATTAAGATAGTTACTTATTATATTATTGTTATATAATAAAATGCGATAAGCATATTGCGAAATAAAAATGAATATTATTTGATATATTTGTAAAAAATAAAGTAGAATATTTTGTACAATTAGTTTTTTTATAGTATTGAAATAAAACAAATATAAAAGTATATGCAACTTGATAGTTAAAATTTTTGTGCCTGGATATGTATAAATCTTTAAATTATTTTTAAGAAAATTTGGAAATACACATTTTATTTTATTTTGATATAACTCCAAAATAAAACTACGGAAATTAGTGGCTAGCCATTTGGTAAAATTATTATATTTATTGTCACAATAAACATTAACATACAAATATAGGCGATTTAAAAGCACTTTGCATATTATACACACCTTTTCATTGTTTTGATTAATTTCATTTTTATTATTTTTCTCATAAACTTTATATTGTGTATGCTTCAAATGTCTGCTTGTCTGAACTTCCATTGTCTAATTGTTTACTTGGGATGAACTTGTAATTATTACAATATTTTTTTTTATTTAGCTAGCTGGCTAGCTATTTTGTCGTTATATATTATTGTTGGAATAAAACAACTTTTATAGGGATGGGACTACTATATGAAAATTTAATATTTCCCATCAGCCGGGGTAAAAATAGTGTGGATTTATTTGTTTACATTTTTTATGAAATTATGGATGATACTAAAGATATGAAAGTCTACCAATTAAGAGGGGTGCGACATACACACATATATATAAATATGCAAACAAAAATAATGTAAAAAAATTGATAAAAGGAAAGAGTGAAAAGTGCTAAATAATCAAACACTTATATGAATTAAAAGCCTAAAAAATAATAGTATATAATCAAAAATAGGGAAAAATTAATATAAAAAATAACGTAAAAAATAACGTAAAAAATAACATAAAAAATAATGTAAAAAATAATATAACAAATTTAAAAAAAACAGTACTATTGTATTTGAATTCCTTTAAAGTATAGAGAGAAAAGTATGGAGTAGAAAGTATATCAAAGTAAAAAAAAAAAAAAAAAAGGAATGCTAATTGATAATGAAATAAATCCTTATTAAATAATATTATTATAAATATTATTATTTTAGTAATTAAATAATAGTTAATAATGTAATTTTGGAAAATATATTAATTCTTTCTTTTTTTGTATTTAGGGAAATTAAAATAAATTGTTGGCATGTTAATAATATTTGAGTATTTACATAGTGCTATATATTATACCCTTGTGCATTCCCGATTTTTTTTTAATAGTATTTTTTTTATATTATATATAGTTTACTACAACTCAAAAAAAAAATTAAAATAAAATACAAACATAATCTTTATCCTTATTAAGGATAATATAATATTAGCAGTTTGGGCATTACTCCCAATTGGCATTAAATAAAATTATATATATGTATTCATATTTAATTACAATTTATGTGTTTGTTCTTATGGCAATATATGGGTATAAAATGTCTACATAAAGAATAAAAATACAAATTTTAATACGATTAAATATATGAATTTTTTAATTTCCAAATAAATATTATTCCTCCCTTATAAGCATATAATTTTTCAAAGAAAATATATATTAGCCATTGATATAAAACATAAATAAATATAAGGATGTATAATTATTATACACTCAAGTTAATATATTCAATTTTAATGATTAATAATAGTATGTTTTATTAAATGTAAAATAGTAAAATGCTTGGAAAATGGGTAAAACAATTATATATATGTAAGTAAAAAAAAATAAACCTAATTTTGTGTAATATGGGTGATAGGATATATATAAGAAAGGACAAACAAGAGGATAATTTTTTATATATATCCCTTATTTCATAAAATGTTGAATTATTAATATATATAATTTCTTCGTCCTAGTTCTTTCCTTAAAAACAAGTTTTATATATGAACAAGTAAAATAATATTCCTATTCCTATTACTATTACTATAATAAATATATTTTATAAGACTGGTTTGGTATGCATATGTAAGGTAATGCATAATGAAATTAGGATATCACTAAAAAGTATTTCAATCATATTAAAATACAACATTTAAACGGTAAAATTAGTTAATTTTCGTTATTATATTTTAGTAGAATTTGCAATATCTCAAATTGTGGGCTTGCACAAGTAATATGAACTTGTGTAGTCGTTTTTTTCTTACATTTTTTTTATACATTTTTTTTTATTTTTGAAACATGAAAAGCATTGTACGTCTTTGATTTAGTAAATATACGATATTTTTTCTAAACCGAATTTGAAATGCATTATAAAGAAAAGAGAAAACTTCGAATGGTAGGATATATTTATATTAAAGATGAAAATGTGTGTGTGATTTGACTTAAAAATTATGAACAGTCATAATATATTTATGTCGTAAGAGAGAAAATGTGTGATTTGACTTAAAAATTATGAACAGTCATAATATATTTATGTCGTAAAAGAGAAGAAATGTGTGATTAAATATAAACCAGGTTAAAAAAATGCATGAAATATATTTAGGATAAATTTTGGTAGTATTTATTTTATATTTTTTTAAGAATTTCATATATCATGTGCTTTCAAAGAAATAATTTATTAAAATAAAAAAGAATAACAAAAAATGTTGTTATATACTATCATATTGTATGGGCACATTTTTGGATAGCATACAAATAAACATATTTGCTCGTTTTGGTTGAATATACAATATCTATATATGTATATATCCCTTTCATATTTAAAGCAATATATATTAAAGAACAAAAATAAATAATGTAGTGATAATAAAATAAATAAGTAAAAATAAAAAAAGTAAAGGGATTTATTTTTCTCAATATATAAAAACGTATAGATTAATTTATTTAAAATTTGCCATACGTATGAAATATGTGAAATATTTTATAATTTTTATTATTGAAAAATATTCATAAAAATTGTAGCATACGAGTTTTTATAATATTTTTTCTTTTCATTATGTATGGGGGGCCTAAACAAAATAACATATTTACAATGCAATAATATACTATGTGTATAATACTTAATTAGGTATATATATATAAGTTGATACCGTGAAAAAAAAAAAAAACAAAACGTTTAGTTATTATAATTAGAATTATTTATATTTGAAATTGTTATATATTTTTTATTCTTCATAAGCACTGAATTGAATTACTTATTTATAAATATCAGAAATAATTTTCGTTTACTCGTTTTGTGGAATGCCATATAAATTATGGGGAATTCATAAATATAATTTATAATTATATAAGTATGTTATACATTTTTCAAATTGTATATAAGCCTTTTAATTTTTAAGGTGGAAATGTTTATGCTATGTAACTTTTTTTTTTGAAATCTAACTTTATAGTAATTTAATATATTTTTTTTTACATACCCAATATAATATTATATTATGATTTAATATGGTTTGTTTTGTTTTTCTTAGTCTCCTCCCCTCCCGTTTTTAATAAAATAAAATAATTGCATGTCACTAAGAATAAATAAGCCATACAAAAAAAAAATATAAAAATCAAATAATTCAGAAAAAAAGTGGTACAACATATTAGTAGAAACAATTGGGTATAGGATTATTTATGAGAATTTTAAAATAGTTTTCGAGCTGATGTATAGTGATGTCTTTGAATTTACAATTATTAATTAGGATAAAAAAAAAAAGATTTGCTAAAATTAAGCAAGTATATATATACTAGTTTGTGTAACATTGCTATATTATAAAAAAGTTGTTTACATAACATGCCTCTTAATTTAGATATAAAGAAAAAACTAAATTCTCGAATTGGTAAGGTAAAATGCGTTGATATTCATGAGAGCGAGCCATGGATCCTTGCGGCTCTGTATAATGGGAAGCTAATTATATTTGATTACTCCAACCAGAATACGATAAAAAATATAGAGGTTTCTGGGTACCCATTACGATGTGCTAAGTTTATAGAAAAAAAACAATGGATAATATGTACAGGAGATGATATGACAATAAGGGTTTATAATTATAATACATTTGAGAAGATAATATCATTTGAAGGACATAGTGATTATATAAGATATATTGAAGTTCATCAAACATTACCATATATATTAACATGTTCTGATGATATGACTATAAAATTATATGACTATGAAAATAATTTTGAAAAATTATGTTCGTTTGAAAATCACATTCATTATGTAATGATGTGTAAATTTAATCCTAAAGATACTTATATTTTTGCATCAGCTTCTTTAGATAAAACTATAAAAATATGGGGTGTACAGAATAATATGCCAGTAGTTACAAAACCTCATTTTACCTTAACAGGTCATACAAAAGGTGTAAATTGTATTGACTATTCATCAAGCGGTGAAACATCATATATTATCAGTGGTAGTGATGATAAAACAATACGTGTATGGGATTATCATACAAAACAATGTATACAAGTATTAAGTGGGCATACACAAAATATATCATGTTTAATATATCATAGTAATTTGCCTATAATTATTTCTTCGTCTGAAGATTGTAATGTAAAAATATGGAATAGCTCTATGTATAAATTAGAGAGTACATTAAATTATAATATGGATAAATGTTGGTCTATATGTGCAAAGAAAACAAAAAATGATTTATGTATAGGATATGATGAAGGGTTAGTGGTAATTCAAATGGGATCAGATAAACCTATATATACAATGTTTAAAAATAAAATAATTTATATAAAAAATGCTGATATATTTATTATAAATTTACAAAATATAAATAATGATGATAATTATAATGATGGTGATATTTATAAAGTAAATAAAAAGGAATTAGGAAATTGTGACTTTTATCCTACGAATGCCTCGTTTCATCCTAGTGGAAGATTTGTATGTGTTAATGGTCATCACGAATTTAATATTTATACATCACAAGTGCTAAGAAATAAGGCATATGGTAAAAGTCCATTTTTTGTATGGGCAAACAATGGAGATTATGCTATAAAAGATGAAGGAAATAAAGTAGTTATATATAAAGACTTTACTGTGTGTCATTCTTTTCAAACTCCTTATCCAATTACTGGATTATTTGGTGGATATTTATTGGGAGTTAAATCTAATAATTTTATTTGTTTTTATGATTGGAATTATTATAATATGGTTAGAAAAATAGATATTAATGTAAAGAATGTATATTGGAATGAGGCAGGAACATATATCGCAATATCTACTGAAGAAAATGTTTACATACTAAGTTATAACAAAAGCGATGAAGGATCTAGTAAAGACATGAAAGGAATTCAAACAAATATGAGCAATGTTGAAGGGAATAATAATATGGATGAAAATAATTTTGAGCTTGAAAGTGAAATAAATGAATCTATAGAAAGTGGAATATGGATATATGATAGTTTTTTATATGTTTCAAAAAATTTAAGATTATATATATATACAAAAAAATTTAATGATATATATGTATATATAGATAAATATTTATATATATGTGGATATGTATATGAATTTGACAGAATATTTTTACTAGATAAAAATTATAATTTTTATAGTTTTTATATACCAATAGTTTATTTACAATATCAAAAATATATAATAAACAAAGATTTTGAATCTGCTGATAGTTTATTAGGTTCTATTTCAGAGTCTTTACATAATAAGTTAAGTTTATTTTTAGAAAAAATGGGATATAAGAATAAAGCTTTAACAATATGTACAGATATGGAAAAAAAGTTTGAGTTAGCTCTATCAATAGGGAATTTACAACTATGTATAGAAATTATAAAAAATATTGAAAATAAAGAAGATAAAGCTACAATTCAAAATAAATATAAAGTGTTAGGAGATACAGCATTAGTATATAATGATATACCTATGGCAATACATTGTTATAAAAAAACAAATGATTGTTCATCTTTATTAATTATATTATCAACTTTGGGTGATAAGATGGGTATTGAAGAGTTAGGACAAATGTGTTTAAAAACGAAGAAATATAATATAGCATTTATATGTTATTTTTTATTACATAAAATAAATAAATGTGTTGAAATATTATTAAAAAGTAATAATTATGCATATGCTTCTTATTTTGCAAGAGTATATAAACCATCATTATTACCCAATATATTATTAAAATGGAAAGAATGTTTAAATAAAACATATCAAATTTCACCTATTTCATTATTAACACCTGATGAAAATCCAGAATATTTTCCTAATTATGAATTAGCTATAAAATGTGAATCTATATTTGAAAAAACAAAAACCCTTGGTACTACACAAAATTATACAACATTAAAAAAGTTGATTGATATAAATATTATGGATGAAATAAATGAGATTGGATATGAAAAAGTTGAAGATATTTTTGTTAAACAATTTAATGATGAACTTGAAAAGGATGTTAAAAATATTGATATGATTAGTTCATTAAGTTCGATTCAGAAAAAGGAGACTGAAATAAAATCGATTGATGAAAGTCAAGATCAGAAAATTTCAAACAACAAAATAGATAATAATTCTTTTAATTTAAAACGAGAACCATTTAGCGATGAAAATAATAATATATCATTTTCAAGCTCACAAGAAATTCATAAAAGTAATAGTGATAATATAGTAAACCTAAGTAACATCGATGAAAATATTAGTTTTGAAATACCAGGTGAATCATTAGATTCGATGAATGATAAAGCAGGTAAAGAATAGGGGACAAAAGACATCTTATGCAATCTCTCTCTCTCTCTCTGTATATATGTATAAGATAGCTTGTACAATCATTGGATGGGTGTATAAAATTTTTATTATTATAATTGTGTCGTGTATGGGTAATAAAGATGCTTTGGATATACTCCAATTCTTGATGGCTCTCTAACTTATTTAATATTTCCGTTTACATTTTTATTTTTTTTTATTTTTTTTGTTATTATAAAAATAACGAATTAAATATATAGTTCATGATGCATTCTTGTTTATTTTATATCTGGTATATACAAAAAAGAATGTATTGGTTTTAAACATTTATGAAAAAAAAAAAAAACTTATACTTTTTTTATTAAATAAAATTTATATTTTTACTACGTCATGAATTAATAATGAAAAATGTAGGGAATATTTAAGTGAATATTTAAGTGAATATAATGATGGTACGTAAAAATACAAACAAAATAAACAAAGTTGTAATTAAAAATGTTTGATATAAACCAGACAATGAATAGGAAATTGTGTTAATCGATTTAACAAGTGATCAAAAAAATATTTTTCCAAAATGGCAAAATAAAATTATGAATAGAAGATTTGGTGTTTTAAGAAATTGGGTTTGGCTTTCCCCAGCTTTTGAGCTCTTCTTCCAATGAGCATAAGGCCTCCTGAATTGAAAAAAAAAAGTTCGTCATATTTATTTAGTAAGTATAATTATGTAAAAATAAAACATTTTATCTAGTTTAAAAAGGTTACATTAATATATTGGGGGCCCTTGAGCATTTTGTTTACAACATCAGGCTTGCTCATCAGCAAATTGGCTAGCTGCATTAAAAAAAAGGAAGTATATGTGATGTGTATGAAAATGTGAGGGGTTTGGCTATTCCCAATCTGTGGATATTTATTTGGTTGTTTAATGTATTACGTCCATGTTTTTGAGGAGTATTTGCTTAATGTTGTCATCAAAGATGTTGATAAATTCGTCGAAGTTGTTGTAAATTTTATTTTTGATTGAGGAGTTAGTGAGATTTCTGTTATTACCATCGGAGAGTGAGGATTGAATAGTTTGATTGTCATATGGAAAAATATTAGATGAAATATTTTGTGATTGTGTAAAATTGGATATAATAGGGATAGGTGGTAATTTAAGTAAATTTAAATCTGGAGTTGGAAATAATTCAGGCATTTGTAAAACATTAAAATTGTTGGTAATATTATTTGAGTCATTATTATATTTTAAATATATTGATAGTTTATTTTGTTTATTATAATTAAATTTAATTATTAAATCAGTTTTCGATATTTCTGTATCATCAAGTATTCTTGGAGGATAATAAATTGATGAAATATGTTGGTGATGTCTTTCTTTTATTTTTTCAAATTTATTATAATTTTTAAAAATGACACTTAAGGAGTCATCTAATTCTTCTTTAGCATTATTATTATTATTAGAAAATAAGCTGCTTATTTTTTTTAGTTCATCACTATGTTTGTTAGTTATGTTTGGATAGTTTGAAAACTTATTTGGATAATTATCATATTGTTTACTTTTTCTTTTATTTTGAAACTTATTATGTCTATCATTATAATTTTTATTTGACATATATTCTTGCTCATACATTTCATTGTCATTATATTCATTATATCTATGTGGTGAGTCTGAGAATCCTTTTTTATGTTTTAAATAATTTTGATTTTCCATGGGTCTATTTTTGAAATTGGTTTCATATTTATTATATTTATTTGAGTGTGGATGATTATCTGGGTATCGCTCTCTATTTTTGTTTATATAATTTGGATTTGCATCCATCGGATTGTTAATATATTTTTCATTTTTATAATTAACTAAATTACGATTGTTTATACTATTTTTATTGGGTCCAAATTTATTTCCACCAGGATATAAGCTGCTTAGACGTTTATCTTTTTGTTTTAATGCTTGTTCTAATTCTACTTCTTTTTGTATATTTATAATATCATTTAATAGATCAGTACTTTTATTTTCTTCAGTAGTATTTTTCATAGCACTAAATTTTTTTATTTTTCCTTCGATTTTAGCTTTTTTATATTCTAAGTGTCTTTTTTTTTTTTTTTCATATTCTTCATTTATTGTGTCTATGATTTCGAGCATGATATTTTTGCCTTCATTGGATTGGGCAGTCTTACTTTTTTTTGCATCAGAATTTATTTCTCTATCATATTGCAATAGATTAGCGGTGGTATAATTGTTTGCACTTTGTTTTAAACCGTTTTCATTCCTTGCTTCGGTACTATTTATATCATGCACTTTCTTTACTTGATTATTTTCTTCTTTTTGGATTTCTTTTATACTTTGGTCACGTATGGAACGCCATTTGTCGACTATCTCTTGTGCAATGTTTTGAACTTGAGGATTGTCGGTGATATAATTTAGATTATTTTTGATATCTTGTTTATTTTTAGCAATTAGATTAATAGGGATTCCAATTAGGGTACTCTTTAAAAGGTCTAGTGTCATATTCAATTTTTTTAACAGATTAAATATTTGAATTATTAGGGGTATACATTTTTTAATAATATTTTTTTTGGCTATATTTTGTAAAATATTTTTAAGGGAACTTAATCCATTTAGTTCAACAAATAGATCGTAAAAATTTATGGATAAACTTAATAAAAATTGAAAATAGAATTTTAGATTTATATAATTTTTTTCTTTATTAATTAGTATAATAATTTGTTCCATATATTTTTTATCATTTATATTTTGTATATCATTATGTAGAATATTTAAGATTGTATTTTTACAAATTTCTTTTCTTTCTTCTTTATTTATTTCAGAACATTTTTTTAATACTTGTTCATATACCTTTTTTGTATATTTTAAGTATCTAATTATTTTAATTTTTTTATTTTTAAAGGATGGATCAATAGCATATAAACTATTTAGTAATCCCGAATTTAATGGTTTATCTTCAAATAAGCATGGAATAATTTTCATTTTATTTGAAATATACCAATTATCTAATACATTTATTTCATCTTGATTTATTCCATTAATTATTTTGACTTCATTTGGTTTTTCAGTAATATTTAATGCACTTTTTAATTCTAAAATTATTTTTTTAGTATCACTTTGTGATTTATTATTGATTTTAAAAATGGCACTTACAGTTTCTATATCTATATTTCCGATATCTTTTATTTCTTCATCGGAAAAGTCACTATTTTCATTTTGCTCTAAATTTGGTTTTGTTATGTCTTTCTCTTGTTCTTGATTTTTTTCATTGATTTTTTCTTTTTTTTTACTTTTTTTAATTTTATTTTGTTTTTCCTTTTGTATATTTTGGTCTTTTTCAACTGGTTCATTATTTCGAGTGGTGTTAAAAAGTTGTTGGAGACTTGAGATGTCTTTACTTATTTGGTCTTGTTCATTTTGGTTATCCTGTCCATTTGTGTTTGCTTGGTCATTTTTTGTATCACCATCATTTTCATTTGTTTTGAAGAAGCCAAATATATTTTTCAAGTTACTCATTATAATATTATCTTTCTTTTTATTATTCCGTCTTTTTTGTTTTTCATTTCAAGGGTGCTTGTAAATTTAAATGTGTGCATGCAAGTCAATTTTAGATTATTTGAGATTATCACAAAGATTGCATAATTAATAGTGACACAATTAGCATGTTCAAACTTTATTATAAAGTAAAAAAAATAATTAGCGTAATAGGAGTTTCTTTATATATATATAGTACATACAAAATAGTAAACAGAGTAAACAAATTTATAAGTTGAAATTAAGAATGTAATTTGTGTTAATATGAAAAAAAGCTTGTCATATATATATGTATGCATGAATGTATAACATATATGTGTGGAGTTAAAAAAAATATATACATCTTATGTTTAGCTATACATATATATGGCATTATATTTGCTTATGTGTCATGTAGAACGCACTTCAAATGGTGATTGGAATTTGTAGTTCTAAGATGTAATACAAATTATTTATCCTTTACAAAGGCATAGTTAAATATAGTTTTTGTTTTTTACAATACTTTATATTTTTAGCTATACATTATATTTACTTATTTCACTTTAAATATACATAAAAAAATTGTATTTTTTTTTGTGTGTATTATTCTCTTTCATCATAATAAGTCTGGAATATGTCAAATAATTAAATGAATTAAAATGTTTGATAATCCTTTTTTTCTCTTACTTATTATAATTTCATTTTGTTAAATATGTATATATATATACTGGATTGGTAGGCTTATTTTTATATTTCACCTTGTTTCAATTTGTTTTTTATTTATATATAAACTATTTAGGGATATTATTCTTGATTTGGCTTTCACAATTCAAAGTGATAAATTTGTATGACATGGTTTTGCATATAATATGTAATTACAAACCTATGGGTTTAGGTTATATTTATAAGCATGATAAGTAAACTTCTTAAAATATAGGAAGCACTATAAATTACATATTATTATGCGATAATATAAAGTAATAGTAAAAATATATAAAAAAAATTATATTATCAATATACTAAAAATGTAAAAAAAAACGGGAATATAAAATAATATAAATGTAGAGTTGGAAAAAGTTATTACAAAAACAAAATGTATATAATAAAAAATATAATAAAGAAATGCTTTATATTGTATAAAAAAAAAAACTTATATTTTCTATCAACTATTCCAAACTATTTGAAAAAAAGTTAAAATTTTTTTAATATAATAATGGTAAGGCATTCCTTGTTTTTTTTATTATTTTTTTCCTTTCTTTTTTTTGGAGATTAACATATTACTATACAACCGGATAGATAGTTCCGTACGCATATGAAAAAAAGAAAAAATTTAAGTAAGGGTATATAAAATGTTTTTATAAATATGTAACTATATTGAATGTATAATTTTCATCAAAGTGTTTGATATGCTAAAGTTTCGAAAAGGAGTCACATATTAAAAATTAAAAATTAAAAACATATATAACTGGGGGTATGATAAAATAATTATAAAAATTAAAGGAGTAAAACAAAATAGTGAAAAAACAGTGAAATAAATCTAGAGGAAATACATATAACACTTTTTGAATGTCTTAAAATGGAAAAAAAATTATTACAAATTAGTACGTAAAATGTAAAATAAATATTTTGTTGGTTTTTTCACTAAAAAAATACAAACTTGTTTGTTTCAATATTTGTGTGAAATTTTATCTGCTTAATTTTTGCAAATAATTTAAAAAATATATTTATTTTTCAAACAAATTCAAACAAATTCAACAAAATGAATGAATGTACTTGTGTAAATTTTCTTTGCAAAATTGTAAAAAAAGTTATCTAAGTTTGAAATTGCATATTCCTTAAAATTAAGAACGAGTAAATAATAATTTGCATATTTTTTGTGTGTAATATGAGCATTATTTATATTTCATTGTTGAAGAGTTTTATATATATCTATTTCATTGTTAAAGACTTATATATATAATCTATTTCATTATTAAAGACTTATATATATGATCTATTTCATTATTAAAGAGTTTTATATATGATCTATTTCATTATTAAAGAGTTTTATATATGATCTATATTTTTAATCTGCTCATATTATTAACACATTAAGGAGATAGAAAAAAAAAAGGTGAGAGAATAAAGTAGCACAAAAAACAAGACAGAGTATGATTTTGTATTTACATTTTTGGTTATGATTTTGTTGTAAAAATTAAACGACACCTAAAAAGACAAAAAAAAAAGACTAGTTTATTTCATTTTAATTGTTGTCATAATATATTTACTGTAATGAGTGAGGAGTCAAATGTGATATACAAAATAGGGGATGCATATCGTAAAATATATTCGTATTTTAAGCCAATCACAAATTCGTCGACTTTTACTAAGCACGGTAAAAATAAGTTTTTTATTTTTTTAACTTTTACATTGTCTGAGAAGTATGAGGAAATAATGCATGCCAATATAAATATATAAATATATTGATTGAATTATTTCCTATGCTTTTGTTCTATGATTAAATTTTTTAGGGACATTAACGCCAGCTGAGTTTGTTGACGCGGGTGACTTTTTAACTCATAAATTTAAAACATGGGAATGGTGAGTAATAAAAGTTGCAAAATAATAATTTGATTTAATTTTTATTAAGCAAGTTTGAATGAGCTAGATAAACTGTTTAACATGATCATATTTCATTATTTTATTTTTACTTTATTTTGCTTAATTTGTTTTATTCCATGTTTGGATAGGAGAGAAGCAGATGATAATAGAGTAGTTCCGTATCTCCCGGAGAAAAAACAATTTCTTATAAGTCGGAATGTTCCATGCAAGCATCGAATTAAAGATTTAAATAATATTATTCACAATTTGGTAGGATTATTTTATATACATATATTTTTGTATGTGTGGGCACCCCCTTTTATCTGTACAAATTTGTATTATATGAACAGGACATAATTTTTTTTTTTTTTTTTTTTTTTTTATAGGACCTGATTGATAATGAATGGATATATCCAAATTATGAAGAAGAAAATAATAATGCTGATATTTACGAATGTAATATTAAGACAAGAAAATTAAACGTGTTTATATGGCTATAGTAAATATAGATCCATATTAAAATATAGTGATTCTATTTATAAAATTATAATATTTACATATTTCACTATTATTCCGTTTTTTTAGACATACATTCCCCCGATTTAGCAACAAAAGTTCAGAACAAGGAAGAGATGGTAAATATAAGAAAAGGGAATAAATAAGTTTGAAAATAAAATAAGGTGATAAAATATTTTCATATTTTCAAACTCATTTGCAGATTTATCAAATTGAAAAAGATGACGATGATGAGGATGTTATTGACATAAATAACTTTGATATGGAAAATGATATTATTAAAGTTAGAAAAAAAAAAGTTTGGACAATAAATTTTGTCTTTTTTTAAATTAAAAAATGTATTATATGTCAATATATATGGGAAAAGGGAGTAATTTTTTAATATTATTTTTGTATAGGAATATGACCCTGCTGCTATTGACCCCTCTAGGATGCAATTCGAAACATTTGGAAGTGACAGTAAATAAAAAATATTAAATTTTAAATTTTGACAATGTTTTATTACATATAATATTATATACAAAGATATATATTCCCATATAATTTCCATATTTTAGATATTATAAATATACGATCATATGATGTTAGCATAACTTATGATAAATATTATGAAACACCTCGAATATGGTTATTTGGATATAATGAGGTAAAAAGAAGGAAGACATTTTTATTTACATTTATTGTGGTATCGCTACTTTATCCCATGACGTGCGGATTCATTTATTTTATTATTATTATTATTTTTTCATTCACGATTTATTTTTGCTAACTTGCTTGATACAGAACAGACACCCTTTAAAATCTGAGGAAATCTTTGAAGACATATTATCGGACTATAGTTATAAAACTGTTACGGTTCGTAAAAAAAATTACAAACTAACCAAATTAATTATATAAAGATAGACATATATTGTTATATGGTTTTGCATTTAATAATTTTTTTAGTATGAATCTCATCCTTGTACAGGGATAATGACAGCGTCTATCCACCCTTGCAAGTAACTTAAATATATTAATCTATTTTTTTTTGAAGTGTAAATATCCGGAGTTATATTATTGGGATGGTAGTTGAGATTTTATATTTGGAATTACAAAATATGTTTATATTTTTTATAGGCATGCCGAAATAATGTTAAATGTAATAAACAATTGGATAGCCAAAGGAAAGGAACCAAGGTACAAATATGGTTGTGTAATATCATAATTTCAGTATACACATTTTATAATTTTTCATTTTTTTCATTTTGTTTATTTTTTTCATTTATTTTTAGGCATGATTTATATTTGCTTTTTCTTTTGAAATTTATATCGGGAGTGATACCCACGATCGAATACGATTTTACAACGGACATTGAAATTCCAAGCGTGGTAAAAAACAGCAAAATAGAAAAAAGTATAAAATAAATGAAAAAAGTATAAAGATAAATATATTCAAATTTTGTAAACAAATTAATGTTTACTTATTTCACATTTTTAAATAATTTAAAAGACAAATAATTTGTTTTATGTATTTTTTCAATTATTTTTTCAATTATTTTTTCAATTATTTTTTGTTTGTTTGGCTTGATTTATATTTCTATATAATTTTATATTCTTTTTTTTGAATAAAAACTTGAATATATTATTGAACTAAATTTTGTAAAATGTCAAAATCAAATATTTCATCTTCATTAAGGAAATCATAATTTTCTGTAAAAATTTGATATATTCTTTTAAACTCATTTGGATCCATATTTTCTCCATAATTATTTAATATATTTAAAAAGTCGTCACATAAAATGGTTGTCTTATTATTTTTTTTTTGGTAATAACTTTTTATATCTTGTATAATTTTTTCAAAATTTATTTCTTCATGAATTGCAAAATTAAAATAGGTATATATAAATGCATTAATATTAAAAAATATATTTTCACATTCCATTGTTATATCTGTTTTATTTTCATTTTCTTTGCAGTCTTTATCTACTATGGTAAGATGAAAAGGAGAAATATCAGATTGTCTAGCTATTTTATATCCATATAAAATGAGCTATCACATGCACATACAAATTATTTATTTACAGAATATGAGTAGGCATATGGGAATAAATACGTAATGCAGAATGGATATTATATGTTGGTCTTATTGGGGTTACCATATTTAGGGTCGGGCTTAACGAAATATATATTTTGGAGAAGAATATCATCATTTGATTTATAGTTTAATAATGTAAGATTTCCCATTTCAATAGAATGATTTATGAACTGTTCATAATTTTGTTGTATTTTATTATGGCTAGTTAATATATTATTTTTATTTAGGAGAGGAATTACATATTTATAGTAAAAATGATATTCTTGTATTATATTTTGTATTTCAAATTTAGATAAGAAAATATTTATAGAGGCAAAAATATATTCAATAGATAAAATATTTAATATTTTCTTAATATCATGTTTTTCATTTTTATTTTGAAATTTTTTTTTTTGAATTTCACAATAATAAAAAGAGTCTACAATTTGATTGTATATTTTACTTTTTTCGCCACCTAATTGTTCTATAAAAATTTGCATTGTATTGCTTTGAGATTCTATATATTTTTTTAAAGTTTGAGTATTAATATTAAAGTAAAATATTTTATTTTTACTTAATATAATAACATTTTGATTTTTATATATAATACATTTTATATTACCACTACATACAATAATCCCAATATATCTAAAACAATTTGAATCAATTGGGCTTGTAGTAAATACAATCATTTTTTCATTAAGACTAAGCATAAAAATTTGATTTTTATTAAAATCATGTTTTATTTCTTGAAGGTATAAATCTTCTGGCAATGAATTTATATCAACTTTGTTATCTTCATTTGGAGTAACCTCATTTTGTGATGGTGAATCATCTGTAATATGCATGAAATGTTTAACGTCTTGATTTTTAAATGGCAAAAATACAGTTTTAATTATTTTTTTCGTTTCTATATCAAAAAAACGAATATTTCTTTTATCATTACATATACATAAAATTTGTCTATTATAAAAGTGTAAAGTTGGAGATATACATGTTGGTGTGTGTACTTGCTCTATTGATATATAAGATATAGAGACAGTGTTTTCAGAAAAATTATAATTATAAAATACTAAATGTCTATTGTCTGTAATAGCAGCTATAATATATTCTCCATTATTATTTTTAACGATTTTTAAATCAGTCAATGTATTTTCATTATTGCTAATAATTTTGTATGCAAATTTCCAGTCCGATTTTTCATCAGAACTGAAAGCAGTAGTTGTATTATTTTTATAAATAACAATATTTCCATTTGCTGAACTTGAGACTAATATTTTGTCATCATGGCTAAAATATAAAAATGCAATTTCATATTTCATATCTTTACTAGTAAAAAATATTTCAAAATTATTTTTTTTTATCAAGTATATATATCCACATTTCGATCCTACAGAAAGAATTTCACCATTATTACTAAAAACAATAGTAGTAATTTCTTTGTCTTGTAAATAAATTGAATTGATAGTTACATTTTTTTCAAAATCAAACACTTCAATTAACCCATTTGCGTTGCCAATATATATTATGTTTTCATTGCATAGAGGATTTATGCATATACAATTAATATAGTTACTATTGAATTGAAGTAATATTTTGTCTTCATCATTTTTTTTCGTTATTTTTGAATTATCATTTTTAGCAACTGATGGGTGATGAGATTTTGCAGTTTCAACATTATTCTGAATTCCATTTGAAGGTGTATAAAAATCGTCCCAAGTATTAAAATTATTTGGATATATTTGTTTAATAATATTTTTATCAGTAAATAGAATAAAAGAATTCCATGAAAAAAAATCTTCGTCAAAATTTGAATATTCAAATGATATGGATTTGATTGCACCTATATCTTGATTTTTAAACCATGCATAACATTTTAATTGCTTATCAAAAATTTGTACTGTACCATCATCTAATCCCAATATAATAAAATTTCCATAGCTTATTATATTATTTATAGAGACATTTTTTTTTATTTCTAAAGATTTTTGATATTCTCTTTGTTTAATAGTATTTTTTGTTTTATTAATAAATATAGTACTATAATCCCATATAACTAAATATCCATTAGTTGTGCCTGTTAATAATGTCGAAGAATCTTGTACAAAAGATGTTTCAGTAAATATTAACTGTTCATGTATTTTATTACTTTTATACAAAGACGGGCTATAATGATTAATTTTTTTTTTTTTTATATCAAAGTTGTAAATATATAATTTTGAACAACTATTTGTAACAATTTCATATTTATTATTAAACCGTATTTTATTTTGTTTATCTTTTCCAAAAATTTTATCTCTACAGACAATTTGGTTTTTTTCTCCTCCATTAACATCAAAAACTATTACCTCTTGAAAATACACACATTTTTTATTTTCATCATTTTGTATTGCATGTTCATAATTATTATTTAAATGATCTATTTTTGCCTGACCATGTTCAGTATTTTTTTTATTATATATTTTTCTCTCTGTTAATGCACATATATATGCATTGTCAAAACTTATATCAATACATTCATATCCTATACCATGATTTTTATTTTCTTTAACTTGATTATTATTAACTTTAACTTTATTAGTATAAGGAGATAAATTTTGTTCAGAATTTGTTTGCAATATATTTTTGTCTACTTCATTATTTTGTAAATTAGTGAGTTCGAATTTTTTTATTGGAGCTAATGTATTATTAGATAATTTCCATAAAATAATTGATGAATTAAATCCTTTATCACAAGAAACGATATATTCGTTATTATAGCTTTTAACTAAATTTGCAATTTCATTAAAATGTCCTCGAAAAATTATTTGCCTTTTATCAACAAGCATGACAATATTGTTATCTGAACTGTATATAATGAGGACATCATTTTTTTTGCCCTCATTTATTTTATTTACTACATGTACACTACTAAATGATTCATTTATTCCATAACAAAACTTCAAATTGATAGATTCATCCGGGGCATTTTCACCTTTCATATTTTATTCTTATATATTAGCATTAATATATATATGGATACATAGATATATTTCTTTTTTTTAAGGATAAAAATAAATATGGTAATAAAAAATTGAAGATTTGATTTTTATAAATTAGGGAATCAGAGAATTCAAAATAAATACTTTGTAGAATATCTACACAAACAATACGCAAGTATGTATATGCATATGTATTAGACAGGACTTTTGGAAATGCGTTAGAATTATAAATATAATTAGCTATATTGAATGCGAAGCTATTTATTTTATATATATATCAATGTAATATAATAAGAATAGGAAATTATCATGCATATAATAAAAGATGGAAATGACCCTGAATACACTGAATCTCTATTTTGAAGCCACATAAAATAGACGCGATAAATGTTTGCAAAAAGGGTACACATATATGAATACGTAAGTACATTTTATTATTTTATTTTTTTTAATTTATTGATGCGAATCCGATAAAATTGTATATAAACCTTTATATGTGTATATTTATAGGAACCTCGTATAATTTTCTCATTTACATGAATGCTTATTATATTTCTTTTAAATGAATTCTACATTATTGGATATAAATAATGTTTATTTTGTAATTTAAAAAAAATAAAAATTTATTATGCCAAAAAATTAGTAATAAAACATCGAGCTATTTAGATGCATTTTAAAATGTGTGTTTTGGAATATATATAGAGAAAAAAATAAATATACCATATGAAGATTGGCATAGACATTTTTCCTATGCTATATAAAATAGTGACAAAAAATAGGGATATGTATCAAAATATATGTGTATTATTGTTTTATAACAAATATATATGTCGTTTCCTTGAATAAGCATGTATATGAGATTGTTTATTTCTAAGAAGTATATCAAATATTCAATTTTACATACATATAATTTGGAATGTCAAATTATTTATTCCATTTTGTCGTATTTTATTTAGTTAATTCTCTATGGGTTCATATAAGACAATACCAAAGAGAATAAAAGAAAAGGACTACCTTTATTAAAAATGTTCTATTGAAAATTTTTAGAATAGTGAATATTTTGTATATTTACATTTGTGTTTTTTTCGTTTTTAATTACAAAAAAGGTAAAAAAAACAAATTATGAAACATGTGTTATTAAAAAAAGAGAAATAAAAAAGTAGAAAGCTACGAAAAAATAATGGGGGGAATAAACAGATGAATAATTCATTTAGGTAAAAATTAAAAGAAAAAAAGGAATAAATGCTACTAAAAAACAGTAATATATAAAATGAAACACTACTATTGAATTTAGCGTATTACTGAGCTAGCTATTATATTAAAATGTGTAAAATAAAACTTTTTTTTTTTATTATCATATATTTATGAACAATTCATAAATTTTAAACAAATGGATATTATAAATAAAAGAGAATAATAATAGAAATATAAAGCATAGCAAAACTACAAACTCCTATTAATAGAAAAATCAGTACACAAATATTTATTTATATATATATATGGAAAAAAGACTAACAAAACATGGTTTATATTATCACAAATGGTAGCACCATATATATACACACACATATAAATATGGGGCTTCAAATATATATTTTTAATTATTTATAATTAATACTCGTATGAATGCATATGTTTGCGCATTCGAGCAATTTGACTGTATTTATTTTTTTAAATTTTTAAGTTATATCGGAAAATGTTAAAACTTCTTAGCCCTTTTCAATAAAATCGGATATTTTATATGGCTGTCCAATAAAAGGGATAAAATCATTTTGTGCTGTTGGTGTATTTTTATTATTGTCATCATGAAAAGTTCCATATTGATAGTTATGAAATAATAAATCGGTTTGGTTATAATTTAATGTGTATTTATATAACTTCCAACTTATATATGAACTGAGGAAATATATAGCAATTCCTGCTAGTATTATAAATAATTCAACGTAAATTTTCCATGCATATGGTTTTTTCTGAACAAGCAATAATTTAAAAAAGTTTGTGATATATTCATATTTTTTATGCACATTCTGAGGGGAGGTGTCTTCATTTTTTTCAAGCATGTAATGCAAAGATGTTGAAAAGAACTCAAGAAATATATTATCAGTATTAATTATTTTCCAATAATATTTTGGGTCAAGCCATTTAAATTTGTTTTTCCCTATACATTTAAAAAGTATCCATATTAAATCGATAATACCACAAATCATATTCACAACAGTAAAAATAAAGTACTTATAAGTTAAGTACGAGCAAAAACAATTTACCCCTATACATACTACTATTAAATGTGCAATAAACAAAAATGGGCGAGGAGTAAAAAACTGCAATATCGCCAATAGGACATGGGAAATTATGCAAATTCTATATATCTTTATGCATTTTTTCAAATCACAATTATTTTTATTCCCTAATTCATACATTATATTTTAAAATAATAATAATAAAATAAAGGATGAAATAATAATATATTTATACATAAAAGGCAGACAAAAATTGTAAAAAAAAAATGTATGCCACACAATATCAAAAGAAATTAGCATATATCAATAAACATGTGTATATATATGCATTATAAAAACCGATCTTCGTTTACAAACTCGCTAAAACGAGGGAAAGACAAAATGCCATTTGTATATGAAATATCCTCAAACAAAATAGACTGTTGTATTTTATAATGACATAGTAAATAGATAAAACAAAAAAATGTGCACACAAAACAGTTGTCTTTTTAACAGTTGCATGTACACACATATATGTGTATGCTCTCTTAATACTTAAAAAAAAAAAAATAAAAATACATTTTTTATATACATAAATATTTATGCTATGCTATTTTCGATTAAAAATAAAAAAATATATTAATAATAAACTGATGAATTAATTATTTTAATTTGAATTCAAAGCAAATTAAAATAGTTGTATGCATAATATATAAAATGTATGTATATTTCTCAGCAGGGAAAAATACTAAAGCATACATAAAAAATAAAGGTGCATTTATATATTCAAAAAAACTGTGCGAAAATATGTAGCAAAAATTGAATAAATGAAAAGGAAATTATATAAACATAATAAAACACACACAAAAAATGAACATTACACAAGTATGTTCAAATATATTCCTCTCTTAGTGGAATATAATTAAAATAGATAACAGTAGTGGTATGATTGTGCATGTTTTAAAGCAAAATAAACAAGTAAAATGAATAAATAGCCAAATAAATATATACACTAGTGAACAATAAAAAAATTATATAACTACAACGTTATATATGACTATAAAACATTAATATATAGTAGTAATGAAAACTATATATGATAAAACAAAATAAGAAAGGGTGATTGGCAAAAAGCCAAAACCAGGAAATTGTTCGAATATTATTAAATGAAAAACAATGAAATATAAATTAAAAAGAAGAAAAAAATATAAATTAATTAAAATATGTTATATTTTGTAAGATTAATACATTTTAAAAAATGTAACAATAATATAGGTGGGAGAAAAAAACAAATATATAGAACATTCAACTTTTTATAATTCAATTTTACAATAATTATAAGTCTTTAAATTATATAAGTATATTACTTATATGTGTTTTTTTTGTCTTTAATTAATTTAAATGAGTAAAACGGAAAAAAGTTGTTAATTTTGCTAGTTTAATTTGGCTAATTATAAAATAAAAGGATAGTAATACTTGACCTTTTTATAGTGTTGTGTTTTAATTTGTCTATATATATATCTTTATTATTTTAATGTTTAATTATTCAGAATTAAATAAAAGACATAAATGTGAAATAGTAATAATATATTGAAGTTAATAAAACAAATTGTGAACATATAAAATAATGTTTTCCATTTGTAAAATAATGTGTGTGTTTAAAAAAAAACAAAATTAAGTTCCGAATATTATATATATAATTTTCTCTATTTATATATTATATTTATTCTATAAAAATATAATTAACTAAGAATTTGTTGGCCTATATTTTTTTTATGTGTGTCATAGAATTTTTTTATTTCCCTTTTTTTTTTTATACAATACCTTTGTTTAATTTTTTTTTTTTTTCAAAATTGTAAGTAAAAATAATTAGTAATATAATAATATACAAATTTGATTAGCGCAAACAAATATTTACACTAATAATTATAGTGCTATTTTTACTATATATAAATAGTTAAGTATTAACACATTATCATAATAGTTGCATAGTCAAAATTATATAAAATGGTAAAAACATTTAATACAAATAATATAATATAAATAATTAGTCTATAAAATGTATTATATTTTTCTTTTTTTAATTAAATTAATTTTTTTTTTCCCTACTTCTTCTCATCTATCTTAATCTTTGGTAAAAGGTGAATAAAAAAATATACACAAGTGCAAAATGGTGCGTTATAAAATTTTTAATTTTTTTGTGCTTATTTTTGTTATCTCTCTTAAAATAACAAAAGATATGTAAAAATAATAAATAAAAAATAAGAAATATGTTTAAAAAAATAAATATGCATTATATTTTTTTAATATTAATGCGTATTGTGGTGATAACAAAAAATAAATATGTACACATATGCATAGTGTGTAATGTTTGTTAGGATAAATACGAGCTAGGTTTGGTATATTTTAGACTCATTCACACATATATATATATGTTAAATATACGTATGGAAAATTGTTTCAAGCTGGAAGCGGCTAAAAAAAAAATAATAAAATGATTCATCTAATAATTATATGCTTATGTTTTTCTCATAATTAAAAAAAAATACCGTAATATTTGGTATTTCAGCATAATATTTTTGGTACGTTTTTCTTACACCCTTATAAAAATTGTAAGCGAAAAAATAGAGTGAATTTTAATATTATTTGCTTAAAATTTGATAAAGGCTATTTTTAATTTTTAAGGTTTTACATTTTCAAGATGTGCGATATTTAATGCATACTTTATTTTATTGATTTTCAGTATAAATAATAAGTTATGGCTTAAAAGAATAATAATAATATATATTTTTTAATATTATGTTTTTTATTTATTTTTTGGTTTTGAATATTTTGTTTATAATCGAATGATATCTTTCATTCATGGCTTTAGTTTTTAATATAATCTTTAAAATATATATTTTTTAAGTTTTTTAAAATACCGAAAAAGTTAAAATACTTTGTTTTGTGTCATTTTCAAACATTTTTAACTTTTAAACATTTTTAAATAATAATAGTAATTTACTTCCAAATTTAAAAATCAAAAAATAAAATGCGTTACACGTATTATAGCAAATACAATTAAGATAAGTATTGTATTACGTATCATACGTAACAAATAAAATATGTAAGTTTTAAAATACACACATTTAAATACACAATTTGTTAGTTCCATACGATTTCAATACACACCCCCTTAAATACACCCATTAAATACGTTCACTAAATACACACATATATATCCATTTTTATATAATAGAATGTTATAGGAAAGAAGTAAAATATGCCAACGAATTCTTTGACAAAAATTTTTTTAGTTTCCCTTAGCACCTTTTCGGTTTCTCAAGGTAATATATGTATACATATTATTTTTTTCAAACTTAATATTGGGTACACACCATTTTGTGAGCTCAAATCATGCATGGTTATTTATTTGAATCAATCTTTAACAAGCTTTGTCATTCTCTTATTTCATATTTACATCATTGCATGTGTGTGTGTATATATATGTATATGTGTGTGTATTCATTTTTTTAGTTTGGGGGAAGGAATATTTCAACGGAGTATTGAACCAGAATTTAACGGACCTACTACAATGCAACTTCATATCTTATTATAATTCCAAACCCGATGGTGCCAACGCAGACGTAAGAAAAGGAAAAAGACGAAAGGAATACATTCTGCGCTATTTTATAATTTGATTGCTTCATCATTCTATCGCTTATTGTTTATTGCTTCATCGTTTTATCGCTTATTGTTTATTTCTTATTATTTATAGGCATTTTTGGACTTTGTTGAAGAACCGGAACAATTCTATTGGTTCGTTGATAATTACTTATCTGTTCCTTTTGCTGTCCCAAAGCACTTGAGCGCCAACAGTGATCATAACTGGAAACCATGTTTAAAAAGAAAATGGATGAATGAATTTTTAAAGGAATATGAAAAACCCGATATAAGTTATTTAGCAAATGTTCTTGACAAGGAACAGAGGATTTACTACAAAAATACATTTGGTGATAAAGAGCCAGTTGCTAAATATACATATTTTGAAATTAAAGAATTCGATTCACATTGTATCCTTCCGCCTTTTGTACAAACAAATTTAAGAAATAGACATCCTGATCATTATGGTGAAATGTTTTCATTTCAAATGGATAGAAAAGACTATCAACTATATTTAGAAAAGATGGACAATAAAATGTCAGCAATGAAACACTTATACGAAAATATGGAATCTAGTGAAAAACAAAAAGTAGTAAAAGAAATAATAGAATCAAAAGACGAAAATAGTTTTGAATTAGTATGTCCTTCACATTATATAAAAATGCACTATAACACAGAATGCAAAGCAAATCGTAATATTTTGACGTGTATAGATGAACATATCAAGAGCAAATGTTTAGATGAACTTAAAGATGATGATAATCCAACCATATGTGATTATTTATCAGATTTATTCAATCATTTAAAAGATCTTCAAATTGAAAATTTCCAAAAATTTTTAACATCAGATGAATTAAGACTTACTAAACCCAAAGGAAAATGGGTAGACCCTTTATTTCTTCTTCATAATAAAAAAGATTATTTAAATCCTAAAATAACGATTTTACCAGATCAATTTAAAAAATTTAACCCCGCAAATAGTTTATATTTCTCCTTTTCTGCTGAAATTCCTGAGAAATATAGTTATGTTGATTACACTCCAATGAATTTTAATTTGAATAAATATTCATCTAGCGTTTTTGGTAAAATTTAAAAAAAAAAAAAAATTTTGGCTAGTTATATGAATTGTTCATATTTTTTATGTATGTAAATACATATGAAAATTGGACATATCCATATAATTCTGATTACATTTTTAATGCAATAAATAATTAAATTATGCCATTAATATGTATATTATTTTTTTTTTTTAATTCTGCAGATGCATTCCAAAGTATATTTTCTGTTTTTAAAAAGAAAGGCCCTTCTATTCCTCCAGTTTCAGGTTTGAAAATGGACTGAAATAATATGTATATGTGTGTGTGCATGATAAAAATATATTAAAAGTTTGAGAATAATGAATACTAATTGTTCATTCACTTTTTTATTTCACAGTTAAGGAATTATCAAGCAAAATCGAAGATTTTGATTTTAAAACTGCTAAAGGACCAGGTATGAAAGAATAAATAAAATAAATATGCATGGATAAATATAATATTTATGTGCGAATATAAACTGACTAATTATTATGGTGAGAAATGAGTTTGATTAAATAATTTAATTTTTATTATTATTTTCAGTTAAATGTTCGTATGTAAAGAAAAGTCTAGACCTTACCATCGAAGTAGATATTTTTAAAGTGGCAGGTGTAGAAAACATTTGTAATATTATTGACAAATATGCTTTAACTAAAGATAGCGATTTCAATAAAAAACCTAAAGAAAAGAAAATGCAAAACTTAGATCAAATAGAAAAAGGATTTCATATTGATTGTATTTTGATATCTACACATATAGAAGCATATAATTTAATTAGACAATTTTTAAATTTAGAAAATGTTTTATCCTTAATTAGATATACATCATTATATACACATAAATATTTAAAGAGTGTAACATCATTAAAGGGAAACTTTTTATATGATAATCCAAATGCAATTAAATATGCAGGATCATGCGGTAACGCAGTTTTATATATTCCAGCCGTTTTGTATAGAAGAAACTTATATGTTCCAGAAACATTTTTATCATTATCTTTAGGGTTATCAAATTTAGTATCATCAAATCCATCTAGTCCATTTTTTGAATATTCTATAATTGAATTTTTAGTTAAATATTTCAACAAAGGAACTGCAAAATTCTTATATTACTTTATTTCAATAGTTTCTATACTTCACATTAATCGTTATTATTATGAACAAATTTACTGCCACCATAATAAACACTTTGATGCATTGAAATCAAAAATGATCCACCCTGATATAGTTGAAAGTATTTTAAACAAACTCAAATCTTTGTTAAGCGCCCCAAGATACGCCAAAATGATGGAGTTATATAAAAACCTTGAAAGTGATACATTATTCAACTATAACGAAAGTAAGTTTTATGTGCATACGTATTTGTTCGGTAGTTTTTTTTTTATTTTTTCCTATATTTTTTCCTATATTTTTTCCATTATTTTTTCTCTTTATTTCCCTCTCTTCAGTGGTCAAAATATTAATGAAATTCGACGAGTTCGCACAAAACAAAGATGTACAAGAAAAAGCCCAGAAAAAGATTGATGAGGAGGAAAAACCTGAAGTCAACAGCCTTGAAGAAATGGCCAAATACAATGAAGAATGGCTTTCTAAGTTGACTAATCTTACCCCTGAACAAGATCCAAGAAATAAACCCAATCCAAGAGTAAGATTCAATGAACATGTTAGAAGTGATGATAATTTAACAATGGTTGATAGAGATAAAGAATTAGAATTAAGGTTATTTAAATTTATTGGTAACGTGTATCGAGATAAAAGTGCATCTAGTACTGGAAATAAAACCAACCTTGCTTATGATGAAAGAGTCAAGCCTACTGATGCTGAAGAAATGAAAGCTGCATCTAACGACCATTTAAGTACATTAGATACCGAACATACTAATAATAATAACCCACAAGATTTTTATACTAATGAAGAGGAACAAACTACTGCACCTGAAACTGATAATGATGAAGACCCCAATTTATTATAATTTAAAAGGTTTCCTATTTTATTAATGTATGTATTATATGTGCAAGCATATATAGGCGAGTTGATGAAAAATGTAGCTTAGTGTGTAATGTATTTATAGATTGCATGATTGCACCTATTTTTCTATTTATTTTATTATGGCTTTATGTTTTCTTGTTAATAAAATGTAAAAACATATATATATGTGATGAATTTTTCTTTATATAAATGCAAAAAACTGACAAATAAACAATTATATATATATGTCTTATTTATGTAAAATTATGCACATATATATATATACATTTAAAATCGAGTGAATTTTTATATAAACCCTTACAAAATAAGTTTTTAAATCTAATGTAATAAATGGAATTATCCGTTAAATAAAATGTAAGTACATTTTTAAATAGGGGCTTTAAAATCGTTTTTGCATCTAGTATGAATAATATTAAGCATTGTGAAGTAGTAAAAATTTTCTTCTCTTTATATATACATAAAGTGGAGACGTGAAATAAAATCGGGATGTTCATATAAAAACTGTGGTTCGGAAAATTGGGTATAAGGATGTTTAAAATAGGTATATATATTCTATTTGTTTTGGCTAGTATATATATAAAATAGCGTTTTTTTTCCATCACCATTTAGTTATAAATAAAGCGTTGAAATGTTTTAAAGTGCTAAATGGTGAGATAAAGTATGGGTTTGTCTTAAGACACGCTCAGAAGCAGTTCCAATAGTTTCTAAATATGTAAAAATAAATAAAAATAAACAAGAAATAAAGGTAATATGCGTATTTATTTGCATTTTCGCGTATAGATAATATTATTTGCGCACATTTAAAATTTATCGCTTTAAGAAGTTCAAAGAGGTTATTCACGACTACTAGTTAAAAATAAATATTTTCTCCTAAGTTTATTATAAATGGGAAATTTTCACATTTACTATGTATAAAAAAAACATTGGAGAAAAAAAGGAAAAATAATATGTAATAGGATAAGTAAATATGTACACATAAATATATATACATATTTATATATGTGTGTACTTATATGGAAAAGACATTTTAAAGAAAATATATTATAAAATGTTTATGCAAGATAGTATAAATATAAATAAATGGATATATATTTTCATATGATAGTAATATATATTCATTTTTATATGTGAAAAATGTACTTGCATATGAGTTTATGTATATATAGATATTTAGAAATATATATGTAGTGTTAAGTATATATTATGTAGGTATCCATTTTGGTGGTATATACTAGTATTATTTGTATTGCATGTATATATATATAAATGTACGGACATATGAGTAATAATTTATATTTAATTAAGAAGAAATATAAGAATTAATTAGTCGATGAATAAAAATGGACAGGAGGAATGATGAAGTACATACTAGCCATGTGTACAATTGGGTTCTGAATCGATTACGATTTTCTTATCAAGAAAAATATAACATAGATGATTTAATCGAGCGAAATGATGAAGAAAATAAAGAGGCTGTCGAAAATTTTTTGAATAAGGGGGAAGATGATGTTTTGTTGTTTAATATTGAAGATAATAAGATAGTATTAAAAAAAGAGGAAAATATAAAATTTGATGAGAAAATTATTTATTTTCACAAATATATGAATGGATATATTAAAGAAGAGAATAATATATTATATGGAATATTATCACCAAATATATTAGACACATTAAAAATAATGCTTTTAAAAATAGTATATCCATTATTTTTTAATAACAAGAATATATATAAAAATATATGTATAGATGAGATAAATAAATTTTCTATGGATTTTGATGTATATATAAAAGAATTAAATGAATTTATTTTAATTTTAGAAGATATTAAAAAGGTGAAGAAACAAAAAACTTATGAGTATGAAATGATTTGTGAAAAAAATCGAGCCAACATATTTAATAAAAATGAACATGATGAGAAAAAAGAGAGTTCAAGTGTTAAGGGTAATAGTAAAAATGGAAATGAAATAGAGAATAAAATTCAAAAAAAAAAGACAGAAACAGCATTATTAACAAAATATTTAAATATTATAGAATCCTTATTTAATGATATGCAACATAAAATAGAAGAATATAAAAAATGTAATTTTGATGTAGGTCCATTTATTGAAATTCAATATTGGAGATATAAACATAGATATTTATTATTTATTATTGAAGAATTAAAAAGTAGTGAAATAAAAAATATAATAAATAATATAAATATAAATAATTCCAATAATGAAGAACAGAAATATGCATATACTTTTGATATATTAAATAAATGGAGAGAGTTAGAAATAAAAATAGAAAATGAATATAACGAAAGTAAGGATAATATAAAATATTTAGAAAGTATTGAACAATTTATATTATCTTTATATTTATGTAATGTAGAAAATATTATTGATAACATTCCTTCACTTTTAAATTCAATAAAAATGATTTATTTGGTTGCACGTTTTTACAACACTCCAAACAAACTTAATAATTTATTTATCAAAATTACAAACCAGCTTGTTTTAAAATGCAAAAATGAAATATTTTTTGCAAAAAAAAAAAAAAAAATATATAGAAAGCCAAAAAGAAATAGTAAAAAAAGTAATGGTGAATATGTAGATAAGTTTGGAAAGTATAATAGAAAAAAAGACAATGACAATGATAGTAATAATAATATTAGTGAGGATAATTATTTAGAGGACGGACCAGATAATATGCATTCATCAAATTTGAAGAAAGATGCAAATAATTATAATAAAAAAGGATTTGATTATTATGATAAACAAATGAAAAATAAAAATGGTGAAACAAGTTTAGATGAGAATAATGACACTGATCAAGAGAGTGAAAAAAGTGATTCTTCTTTCGATAGTTATGATAGTGAAAATGATGAAAAAGAAGATGAAGAAAATAGTGATAGGATTAGTAACTATGCAAATGGTGAAATAGACAGAAATAATAATAATAAAAGTTTTGGAAATAATATAATAAATATGAATTTTAAAATGGGTGAAATGAAAAAAGATAAAGAGAATTTATGGGAATTAGATCCTGATGAATTAATTGAAAAATTTGAATTATGTTTTAAATTACAAGAAAAATATAAAGAAGAATTTAATAATATAAAAACGTTTTTTGAAAATAATTCAAAAAATAAATCTGTTAATTTAGATACACAAGTTATATTTTGTAAAATGGATTTATTTTGTAGACGTTTAAAAAAGTTGGTAGATTTATTTTTATGTATAAAACAATTTAAGGAATTAAAAAAAGTGAAATTTGATACAATTCAAAATATAACAACATCATTTAAAAAGTACATAAAAGAGTTTAAATCGAAACATATTGATGATATGCTAAATTATACAGACAATTATTTTGATAGAGATTTTGTTGAACTAAGAGTTTATATATCTGAATTAGAAAGTGATTTACAAGAAAGTGTAATAAGTTTACTAAATAGTAGTTCAAATATTATGTTTTCATTTTTCATTTTTTTTAAATTTAAAAAATGTTTTATGAGGGATTATTTAATAAATTTCTTACACACAAAATATGATATCCTACTTTCTCAATTTTTAGAAATTCTTAATTCGATTAATAATGATTTAGAAAATTATAAAATAAATTTAAACTCAAATAAAAATATTAATTATCTTAAAAACATATTTTGGATAATTAGTATTAATTATAAAATTAATCATATAATTAAAATATTTTTAGATGAAAACAATTTGATGGTTGACTCTCCAGATCAAATCTCTTCCTATTTTGAGATGGCAAATTTAAAGAATGTCAATCCCCTAAAAGGTTTTGAAAAAACTATTTTAGATGTTACAGATGAGGATGAAAAATTAAATGACAAGACAGGCGAAGAAATAGACACAAATAGTTGTATAGATGAGAAAGGGGATAAATTAGGAAGTAACAACATTTTTTTCGAAATAAATGAAGAAGTTTTAAAATTATTAGAAGAACTTGAAAAAAAAAAAAGAAGTGATACTAAAAAAAAAGGAGTATCTGAAGAAGATGGAAAAAGTGATATAGGGAAAGAATGTAATGAAGATAAATTAGTAAAAACAGATGAATCTGAAAATAAAAAAATAAAAAATAAAATTTTTAAATGTTCTAGTGGAAAAGAAGTATTAAAATTATATATAAAAATTTTTAAATTTATTGAAGAATATAAAAATAGATTATTTAAACATTGGGTATTATTTACAAAAAGTGTGAACAGTTTGAATGTTACTATATTTGTTAAGCATCCTAAAACACAAAATGTTACAGTAAATTTTGATAATAGAATTAAAAAAATAATTAGAGAAGCAAAAATTTTTATGTCTTTTAATTTTGAAATACCAGATGATATAAAAAGTATGATGTCACAAGAATCTAGGATCTATACATTATATTATAAGTTTTACAATATATTAATACTTGTAAAAAAAATGAAAAATAATAAGAAAAAAGATATAGAATATACATTAAAACGATTTTTTGTATATATGGATAAGTTGATAGTACCTTATGCTGTGAAATATACATGGAATAATTATGCTGTTGAAGATTCAGTAGACAATTTAACAAGAGAAATAAAATATTTTGATGAAAATATAAATTCTTTATATTATATAATAGATGATCATATTAATTATAATATAAAAACCCTTTATAAAATATTACAATATAAAAATGAGAAATTTAATATTAATAGACAGAAAAAAAAAATATATAAAAAAATGATTTTATGTAATTCTATATCAAAAAAAATACAAATTGGAATATTTGATTTGCTAAATAATATACAATATGTGTATGATAATAAATTAAAAAGTAAAATTACAAAAGAAGAAATAATAAATACAAGAAACTTTTATTATAATATATTTTTATCTACCCTTAAGAAAGTTTACTTAAAAAATATTAGAAGTGTAATTAATAAATGGTCTTCATTTGATCAATTCGAAGAGAAAAAATGTGATAGCGATGATAGCAATAAAACAAGTTCATATGGGGAAGAAAATTTTATTGAAATTTTGTTGCTCATTCATGAAAATAAAATTATTATAAATCCGTCTATTAATAATATAAAAGATGGTATAAAAAAAATGATTAACATTTTAATTAACAATTTGATATATGTAGATAATTGGGTTAGTAGTGATGATTTGATAAGTAAATTCGAAAAGGTTGTTGAAGATAAACAAATTAATGATACTGAAGATGTAAGTAAAGAAATAGAACGAAATAGTCGAAAAAGTATTTTTGATGAACTTTTGGATTCTTCATCACTTTTGAAAAAAAATAAGAATGAAGAAGATTATGAGTTTAATATAGAAAGTAATAATTGTGTTAGTAATTTAAATGGCTATTTCGATTTTTATGAAAAAATAAAAGATGACAAAAATATTGAAAAGGAACTTATAATGTTAAATGAAAAGTTAAGTGGATTTCAAAATGTAGTAGATAATTTTATTAAAAAGTTTGATAAGTATAAATATATAATAAACAAGTTTGAGATGGAGAGATTAAAAAATTTGGAAAAACAAAAAAATATGCCTAAGAAAATTAAACCAGTAAATAGTAATAATTATTCAATGTCTATGGGTGAAATAGTATATGATGAAACTGTTGATGAGGATGTGAAAAAAGAGAAAAAGTCGATATCTGGAATCAATGATTCGGATTCAGGGAAAGATAAAATTGTAGAAAAAGACAATGAAAAAAATGAGGATGTAGAAATTTGTAATTATAGTAGTGATGAAGAATTGAGTGATGATTATGATGATGAAGATGATCCATATATTTACAAAGAGGAAGAAAAAATAAAGGAATATATTGATATAAAAAAAGAAATAAATAATATAGAAAATGTATACACATTAAATGTATTTAAATTTAATTTAGAAAAATTTAAGATGTATTTAGTAAGTATTATTGAAAATGAAGCTTTAGAATGTGCTAACAAAATTATTTATCCTGTAAAAAGAAAAAGTGATTGGTTAATAAAAAAAATGAATGGATATAAAACAAAATTGAAAAAGAATATCATAGATATAGATTCTCTTTATTATGTAATAGATGTAATAAAAAAAATTCATACATTTGAATCAAATATAGATATAGTATTAAATCCGATATATGAAATGTTAGACATACTTGAATTTTATATGAATAATTTTTTAAAAAAACAAATTGATAGATTAAAAAATTTTAATCCATATGATGGTGAAGGTAATGATGTAGATAGTACTAACTTTTATGATAGCAATATTTATCAACAAAATTTCGGAACAACTTTAGAGAAAAAAGGTGATAAAGAATTTTCAAACGAATTAAATGAATCATATAATAAAAATTTTATAAACACATTCAACAAGCTAAATGTAATGAAGAAAAAGTTTATAAGTTTGTATAGAGTTGAAGTGGAAAAAAAAAATGTAATTATGAGCCAATTTAAAGAATTAATATGTCTAACAAAAAAGGTTGAAGAAGAAATACAAGAAAAAAAAAGTGTTATGAAAAATGATCTGATAAATAATATATATAATTTTAAATATAGTATGCAATTATTTAGAACAAACTTTTTAAAAATGAATTTTAAAAGTAAGCATGCAAATACATTGACTGTTTTTGAAATATTAAAAAGATATAAAGAAGAAATAAATATTTTAAAAAAAAAATATAATAGTTATTATAAAGGAGAATCTATATTTGGATTAAAACATCAAGAACATTCCGATTTATTTTTAAGTATAACTGAAGTTAATAATTTCTATTCTCTTTATGATTTATATGTGCAACTAAAAGAAAAATTAAATGAATGGAAAAATTTAAAATGGAATGATGGAATAATAAAAATAAAAGAATTAAAAGAAGAAATTTTAGTATTTGAAAAAAAATGTTCTCAATTACCTAAAAATTTAAAAACTATTATAGTATATAAAAATTTAGTTAAAGAAATTGTTTACTTTAAAGAAATTACACCAATAATTGAAGAACTAGAGAAAAAGACAATTTTGAAAAGGCATTGGATTGAAATTATTAACATATTAAAGGAGAAGAAAAAAAAAGAAATAAATGTTAAGGAGAAAAAAGTTAAAAAAAATGTGTCTGAAGTTCGAAAAGAAGCAGATTTAGTAGAAGAGAATGCAGACCACTCTAAAGGGGATATGCTAAAGGATGAGGGAAAAGGTGATGATAAAATTGGAAAAGATATGGATGGAATAAATCAAGTGGAATATGTTGAAGAAATAGAAGCAGAAATTCTGAACGATACAGAAAAAATTGGTAAAGAAAATGATGTAATACTAGATGATGGATATCTAGATGAAGATGAGTATATAAACAATTTAAATAACCTCGATTTAGATAATATGGATTTTTTAATTAAAGATTTAGTAAATGAATATTTGTTAAGAAAAAAAGATGATATATTAGATATATGTGATAGTGCAGAAAAAGAAGCAAGTATAGAAGAAAAAATAAATGAACAATATAAAATATGGAATGAAACTTGTTTTCGTTTTAGTAAATGGAAAAATAGAGATTATGCATGTATATTAGTAGGTAGTAAAGTTACAGAAATACAAGAAAGTTTAGAAGAAAGTCAGATATTATTGAATAATATAAATTCTACAAAATATAGTAAACCATTTAAAAATAAGTTGTCAATACTTTTAAATAAATTATCTGATTGTAGTGATATAGTTGAGAGATGGATAAAAGTTCAAATGTTATGGTGTTCAATGGAGAGTGTATTTACAAGTGGTGATATAGCTAGACAAATGCCAATTGAATCAAAAAGATTTCATCAAATTGATAAAGATTGGATTAATATTATTAACATTGCTAATGAATCATCTATTGTTGTAGAGTGTTGTCAAAGTAGTATGTTAAAAGAGTTATTACCTAATATGCAAAAGGGTTTAGAAAGTTGTCAAAAATCTTTAGAATCATATTTAGAAGGAAAAAGAAGTAAATTTCCTCGTTTTTATTTTGTATCTAATTTAGTACTATTAAAAATTTTATCACAAGGATCCGACATAAATATTATTCAATCCGAATTAATAAAATTATTTGATGCAATAAATTATTTAACTATAAAAAATATTCAAAATAAAAAAAGAATTGTATGTATTAATAATAAAGAAAAAGATGATATTGAAACGGTTGAATTATCTAGTCATGTAACTATAGATGGGAATATAGAAAATTGGTTAATACTTTTAGAAAAAGAAATGCAAAGAGCTGTAAAAAGGGAGTGTAAATTAGGAGTGGCTAGTTCTGCTCAATTATTTAAAAGTATGAACTTAAAAGAATTTTGTGATAAAAATATTGCACAAGTTGCTTTAATATGTTTACAAGTTATGTGGACAAATGATATCGAAAAGTGTATAAATAAATATCATTCAGAAAAAAATATATTAAAAGTTACTAATAAAAAAATAAATTATATTATGTCTGAGTTAGTAAATATATGTCTTTCTGATTTAGGGACAAAATTTAATAGAACAAAATATGAGACTCTTGTTACTATACATGTACATCAACGAGATTTATTTAATGAAATATCTGGAAAAATAAAAGAACATAAAATAAAAACATGTACAGATTTTGATTGGTTAAAACAAACAAGAATATATTATAAACCAGAAAAAAATATTATTTTAATAAGTATATCCGATGTCGATTTTATATATTCTTATGAATATTTAGGTATAAAAGAAAGATTATGTATTACCCCTTTAACAGATAGATGCTATTTAACATGTGCTCAAGCATTAGGATTATGTTATGGTGGTGCCCCAGCAGGACCAGCTGGTACTGGTAAAACTGAAACAGTAAAAGATTTAGGAAGAACATTAGGTATATATGTAATAGTAACAAATTGTTCTAATCAGCATAAACATAAAGACATGGCAAAAATATTTAAAGGTTTGTGTAGAAGTGGATTATGGGGATGTTTTGATGAATTTAATAGAATAAATTTAGATGTATTATCTGTTGTTGCTATGCAAATAGAATCTATTGTTACAGCAAAAAAGCAATCATTAAAACATTTTCTTTTTCCTGGTGATTCAAAATCAATTAATTTAAATCCATCATCTGCTTATTTTATTACAATGAATCCTGGGTATGCTGGTAGACAATTATTACCAGAAAATTTGAAAATATTTTTTCGATTTATTTCTATGATGGTTCCAGACAGGCAAATTATAATAAAAGTAAAATTAGCATCTGTTGGATATTTAGATATAGATAATTTGAGTAACAAATTTAGATCATTATATAATTTATGTGAAGAACAATTATCAAAACAAAAGCATTACGATTTTGGTCTTCGAAATATATTATCAGTTTTACGTACTGCTGGAGATACAAAAAGAGCAGAAGCAGGAAATGACATCGATGAAGAAATACTTATAATGCGTACTTTAAGAGATATGAATTTATCTAAATTAGTTCATGATGATGTTTTATTATTTTTATCATTATTAAATGATGTTTTTCCTAAATTTCATAATATTACAAAAAAAAAATATCAGTTGGTAGAAGAAAATGTATTAAAAATTATTAAGGATAAAAAGTTGTGTGCAAATAAAAAATGGATTTTAAAAATATTGCAGTTATATGAAACATCTTTGGTTAGACATGGATTTATGCTAGTAGGAAATACATTAACTGGTAAAACAGAAATATTAAATATTTTGACATCTGCATTATCAAATGTTGATGTTCTTACAAAAATAATTACACTAAATCCTAAATCAATAACATCTGAGCATATGTATGGTGTTAAAGATAATTTAAGTGAAGAATGGACACCTGGTATTTTTGCTAACATATGGGAAAGATACAATAATAGTAACTTAAAATATAATACATGGATAGTATGTGATGGACCAGTTGATGCAATTTGGATAGAAAATTTAAATACAGTTTTAGACGATAATAAAATTTTGACTTTAGCTAATAATGATAGAATTCCTATGACAGATAATACAAAAATAGCTTTTGAAGTAGAGAATTTAAATAATGCTTCTCCAGCTACTGTAAGTAGAACAGGTATAGTTTATATTTCTGATAATGATTTAGGATATAAACCTTTTATTTATAGTTGGTTAAAAAAAATAAAAGATATAAATGTTTATGGTAATACATTATTTACAATTTTTAATAAATTATTTGTTTTTTATTTGGATAAAATTAAAATTCTTGAATTTTTAAGAGAAAATTGTAAATTTGTAATGGAAGTATCAGATTCAATTTTAGTTTCTCAAATGATCAATTTATTAAATTCTTTATTAATTCAGTATATAAATGCAATAAACAATTTTATGTATAATGAAGAGGATTTAAATAAAATATATTTTAGCCCCGATTTAAAAGAAAAAAAATTATCGCATCAAACTGGTAGTATACTATCAAAACAAAATCAGAATGAAAATCTTATAAATGAGTTAGATAAATCTGAGAATTCTATTAATTGGATTGCAGCAAAAAATAAAAAAGGTAAAGAAACGGATCTACAGAAACAAAAAGAACATACTCCAAGTTCTGAAAAAAATAAATTATTGTCTAACAAAAACCAGGCATTGTCTAATACTGGAAATGGAAAACAAGAGCTTAAAATAGTTGAAAAAAATGAAAATGAAAAAAACGAATATATTTCTAAAAATGGTCAAACGGAACCAAATGATGGGGAATATGAAGATAAAATTGAAAACCCAAATAATTATAATCCTGGATTTGAAACAAAATATGATCAAATAAAAGTTGAAGAATGTGAAGATATAATGTTATATTGTATAGTTTGGGGTTTATGTGGTTTATTAGAATATGGGCATAGGATTAAGGTACATAATTATTTGTTTAATAATGTGAATAGATTGAGATCAGCATTAGAACAAAATGAAAAATTAAAAAAAACAGAAGAAAATAATGTTTCTGAAAATGTGACTTATAATAATGATGAAAAATTGGAAACAAATATGATTGATAAAAAGGATTGTGATTCACTTTTAGAATTTGAAAATGTTGGAGATATGGACGAAGATTTCGAAAATGATAAGTGTCTTATTTATGATTATTATTTTGATATGCAATTAAGAAAATTAAGAAAATTTAATTTATCAATTTTTAAAATGCCTAAAAATATGAGTACAATATCTGCAATATTAATTCCAACAATCGAAACTGATAAGGTAGAACATATAATAAAATTGATATCGAATATTCCTATTCGTTCACATAATTTGCATACATATAAGAGTACATTATTATTGGGTTCTACTGGATCTGCCAAAACATCTATAGCTTTATTATATACATCTAAACAAGATAAAAATACAAAAAGATTTAATTTTTCAAGTGTAACAACTCCAGAAAAATTCCAATTATTTATTGAATCTGAGTTAGAAAGAAAAACTGGAAAAACATATGGCCCCATAGGAAATACAAAATCAATTATTTTTATTGATGATATGTCAATGCCCAAAATTAATGAGTGGGGAGATCAAAGTACATTAGAATTGTTAAGACAACTTATTGAATTCCAAGGGTTTTACTTTTTAGATAAAGATAAAAGAGGTAATTTTAAAAAGATTATAGATTTAGAATATATAGGATGTATTAATCATCCTGGTTGTGGAAATAATGATATACCTAAACGATTGAAATCAAAATGGTTTAATATTAATATTCCACCATATAATTTAAATTCTATAAATACAATATATGGAACAGTATTACGAACAAAATTTAATAAAAAAAGAAAATTTTCGGAAGAAATAATTGATAATATTGATAAGATAATTTTATGTACTATTAAATTATTTGGTCGATTAAAAAAATATCTTTTACCTGTACCTTCACGTTTTCATTATTTATATACAACAAGAGATTTAGCAAAAATATTTAACTCAATGTTATTATGCCCTTATAAAACAATAGATAATAATTTACATAACTTCTTATGTTTATGGAAACATGAATGTGAAAGAGTTTTAATTGATAAGTTATCTAGAATAGAAGACAAAAAATATTCTTTAGATCAAATCAAACAAATATTTAAACAATACTATCCATCTCATGTAGATATAGCAGATAAAAATATATATTTTAGTTATTTCTATGTGTCCGAAAAAGAAGAACAAGAATATATGATAGAGAATGATTTAATAGAAAATGGTGAGCAGGATCAGAAAAATAATGGTGCTAATAAAAATGGAATAAAAAATTTGAATACTGGTGTAGGAGCATCTAAAATAGAAATAGGGGTTAACAAAATGAATACGAAAAATGTAGATAATGATAAGACAAATATGGGAATTAATAAAAATGTTATAACACCAGAAGATAATGAAGAAAATATGAATAATTTTTCATTTAGTTGGATGAAAAAAGATTATAAAATAGTTTTTGATTTCGAAAGATTACGATATATTGCTTATGAATATATGAAAGAATATAATGTAAATAATGTAAAGAAATTTGATTTTGTATTTTTTGATGATTCATTAAAGCATTTACTTATTATTAATAGAATTATGCAGACTCCTAGAGGTTCAAGTATGTTAGTAGGTGTTGGAGGATCTGGAAAAAGATCCTTAACAAAACTTAGTGTATTTATAAGTGAACAGGTATTATTTCAATTAAATATTACAAAAACATATACAAAGAATTTATTTTTTGAAGATTTAAAAAATTTATATATATCAGCTGGACAAATGAATAAAAAAACAACATTTTTATTAAGTGATAATGATATAGAAAAAAACGATTTCATATTAGAGCATGTCAATTCTATTTTATCTACTGGGGTAGTTTATGGACTTTTTATAAAAGATGAAAAGGAAGCAATTTGTTCTGAGATGAAAGAAGCATATCTTAAAGAAATGAATAAATATAATCAATCATCAAAAATGAAAGGAAATAAAAAAAGGCAGAAGAATACAAAATATGATTACACATTAGATGATTTAGAAATAGATAATGATTCAAATGATTCAGAAATAAAAAGTGATACATCTTCATTAAACAATTTTGATGATTATAATTTTGATGCACAATATAACAATAGAAATAGTAGTAATATTAGTAGTAAAGATATGAAAAATGCGGGAAATAAAAAAAAATATGACAAAGTTGTAAATGATTTTAATGTACCATCTAGTGCTATTTTTGATTATTTATTAGAAAATTTTCGAAATAATTTACATATATTTTTATGTTTTTCACCTATACATAAAGAATTTGCTTTACGATATCAACAATTCCCATGTATATATAATTGTGTAACTATAGATTGGTTTTTGAAATGGCCTTTAGAAGCTTTAGTTAATGTATCCACTGCTTATTTAGACAATTTTAATATTGATATTGAAGATAATTTGAAAAGTGATTTTTATAATTTGTTTGCTATTATACATCAAAAAGTTTCAGAAACATGTGAGACCTATAAAGAAAGAATGCGAAGAAACACTTATGTAACCCCCAAATCGTATTTGACATTTATTAGTTTATATAAAGATATGTATGTAAATAAATATGATGAAATAAAATGCTTAAAAGAAAGTGTAGATATTGGGCTAAAGAAATTAAATGAGGCAGCTATGGATGTGCAAAAAATGAGAGAAAGTTTAACATCTGAGGAAGAAAAACTAAAAGAATCAGATGAACAAATGAATATATTATTAGAGAAGGTAAAAAATGAATCATTAAAAGCAGAAATACAAAGTGTTGAAGTTTCAAAATTTAGAGATAAATGTATTAAAGAAAAGGATATAATATTGAAAGAACAAGAGGAAGCAGACAAAGATTTACAAGAAGCATTACCATATTTACATGAAGCTGAAGAAGCTATAAAAAGTATAACAGCAAAAGATATAACCGAATTAAAAAGTATGAAAACTCCATCTGATATTATAAGAATAGTTTTTGATGGTGTTTTAATATTATTACAAGGGAAATTAAAAGAACCCAAAATAAACATGAAATATGTAAATAAGCAACATGTTGAATTTATACAAGATTCATTTGATGAATTTGCAAAACCATTAATGGCTGATATTCGCTTTTTAAATTTATTATTTGATTTTTCAAAAAATGAAAAAGATAATATTAATGAAGAAACTATTGAATTACTTAAGCCATATATTGAGTCTCATTTTTTTAAAACTCAAATAGCCAAAAAGGCATCAGCTGCGGCTGAAGGATTATGTAAGTGGGTTGGAGCTATGGCTATGTATCACCAGGCAGCAAAAATTGTAAAACCTAAAATGAGCTATTTAAAAATTCAAACAGGGCGACTAGAAGATGCATTAAAACAATTAGAAAAGGCGGAAGATTCATTATTAAAAGCTCAATTATTTGTCGACAATTTGAAATTAGACATTGAAAATATGTGTAAAAAGAAAAAAATATTAGAAGAAACTGCCTTAAAAACAAAACAAAGAATTGAACAAGCTAATAAATTGATTAATGGTTTAGCTAGCGAAAAAGCAAGATGGACCGAAGATTCAAATAATTTTTCTAATATTAAAAAAAAAATAGTTGGTGATGTATTTATGTGTTCATCATTTATTTCTTATTGTGGTATGTTTAATACAGAATTTCGAAATTATCTTATGAATGATGTTTTTTATCATTATACAAAAAATGTTAAAAATATTCCAGTTTCATCTAATATAGATGTAATAAAATATGTATTATCACATGACGATACAAAAATATGCGATTGGAGTGTTCAAAAACTTCCAAATGATAAATTAAGTATTGAAAATGCTTTAATTAGTGAAAACAGTAATAAATATGGATTACTTATAGATCCTCAATGTCAAGCAAACAATTGGATAAAGAATAAAGAATTTCAAAATAACTTATCAAATCAAAGATGTATCACTACATTTAATAGTCCCAAATTTAAAGACAATTTAGAATTTTGTTTAAGTGAAGGAAAAACTTTACTTATTGAAAATGTTGAAGAAAGTATTGATCCTATATTGGATCCCATTTTAGAAAAACAAATTATTAAAAAAGGAAAAAAAAATTATGTGTTAATAGAAAATAATTTAATTTATTTTGATGATAACTTCAATTTATTTATGACAACAAATTTACCTAATCCTAATTATAGTCCAGAAATATATGCAAAATGTTGTGTTATTGATTTTACTGTTACAGTTAAAGGTTTAGAAGATCAATTGTTAGGAAGGGTATTAACAGAAGAACAGAAGCATTTAGAGG